>NC_088387.1:59312222-59634444 GCF_037993035.2 Macaca fascicularis
CTCTCTGCAGACAGTTAATACATAAAAAGAGAGGGAATATTAGAATAGAGGAAACAAACTGCTATGATTATATATCTAAAAAAAGATACAGATGTTATGTTTAGAGACTGGCAAGATGGCTGAATAGGAACAGCTCCAGTCTGTAGCTCCTAGAGAGATCAACACAGAAGGCAGATGATTTCTGCATTTCCAACTGAAGTACCTGGCTCGTATCACTGGGACTGGTTAGACAGTGGGTGCAGCCCATGGAGGGCAAGCCAAAGCAGGGTGGGCGTCGCCTCACCTGGAAAGCGCAAGGGGTCAGGGAACTCCCTCCACTAGCCAAGGGAAGCCGTAAGGGACTGTGCCGTGTGGAATGGTGCACTCTGGCCCAGATACTATGCTTTTCCCACAGTCTTCACCACCCACAGACCAGGAGATTCCCTTGGGTGCCTATGCCACCAGGGCCCTGGGTTTCAAGCACAAAACCGGGAGGCCATATGGGCAGATGCTGAGCTAGCTGCAGGAGTTGTTGTTTTTTTTTTTTTCATACCTCAGTGGCACCTAGAATGCCAGCAATAAAGAACTCTTCACTACCCTGGAAGGAGGATGAAGCCAGGGAGCCAAGTGGTCTAGCTCAGTGGATCCTACCCCCACAGGCCCAGCAAGCTAAGATCCACTGGCTTGAAATTCTCACTGTCAGCACAGCAGTCTGAAGTCAACCTGGCATGCTCAAGCTTGGTGGTGGGAGGGGCGTCCACCATTACTGAGGCTTGCGTAGGCAGTTTTCTTCTCACAGTGTAAACAAAGCCCCTGGGAAGTTCCAACTTGGTAGAGCCCTTCGCCGCTCAGCAAAGCCACTGTAGCCAGACTACCTCTCTAGATTCCTATTCGCTGGGCAGGGTAACACTGAAAAAAAGACAGCAGCCCCAGTTAGGGGCTTGCAGATAAAACCTCCATCTCCCTGGGACAGAGCACCTGGGGAAAGGGGCAGCTGTGGGCGCAGCTTCAGCAGAATCTACAAAGAACTTAAACAAATAATATCCAGAATCTACAAAGAACTTAAACAAATTTACAAGAAAAAAACAAACAACCCCACCAAAAAGTGGGCAAAGAATATGAACAGACACTTCTCAAAAGACATTTATGCAGCCAACAAACATATGAAAAAAAGCTCATCATCACTGGTCATTAGAGAAATGCAAATCAAAACCACAATGAGTTACCATCTCACGCCAGTTCGAGTGGCGATCATTAAAAGTCAGGAAACAACAGATGCTGGAGAGGATGTGGAGTAAGAATGCTTTTACACTGTTGGTGGTAGTGTAAATTAGTTCAACCTTGTGGAAGACAGTGTGATGATTCCTCAAGGATCTAGAACTAGAAATACCATTTGACCCAGCAATTCCATTACTGGGTATATACCCAAATGATTATAAATCATTCTACTATAAAAACACATGGACATGTACGTTTATCGTGGCACTGTTCACAATAGCAAAGCCTTGCAACCAATCCAAATGCCCATCAATGATAGAATGGATGAAGAAAATGTGGCACATATACACGATGGAATACTATGCAGCCATAAAAAAGGATGAGTTCATGTCCTTTTCAGGGACATGGATGAAGCTGGAAACCATTATTCTGAGCAAACTAACACAGGAACAGAAAACCAAACAGCGCATGTTCTCATAAGTGGGAGTTGAACAATGAGAATACATGGACACAGGAAGGGGAACATCACACACTGGGGCCTGTCAGGGGGTTGGGGGCTAGTGGAGGGATAGTATTAGGAGAAATACCTAATGTAGATGATGGGTTGGTGGGTGCAGCTAACCACCATGGCATGTGTATACCTATGTAACAAACCTGCATGTTCTGCACATGTACCCTAGAACTTAAAGTATAATAAAAAAGATACAAAAGAATTGATCAACAAAGTATTAGAACCAATAAGAGATTTCAGTAAGAAGGAGACATGTAATATTAATGTACAAATTACTAATAGACAATAATAGTAACCAATAAGAAATAACGAAAAGAGATTGCATTTATATTACCAACGAAACTATCAATGGAACAACCTTACCCAAAAATATGCAAGAGATAAAAGAAACTATAAAACTTTCTAGAAATTATTTTAAAAGACCCAGATATGTGGTGGTGCACACCTGTAGTCCCAGCTACTAGGGAGGCTGAGATGGGAGGAACTCCTGAACCCAGGAGGCGGAAATTGCAATGAGCTGTGATCAGACCACTGCAGAGCAAGACCCTGTTTCCAAAAAAAAAAAAAGACCCAGATAAAGAGGAAAACACGTCATGATTATAAATGGCAGGGTTCAATTTGTAAAGCTAAGTCACTTCAAATTCAAAAGCTCCTATTTATTTATTTATTTGAGGGAGTTTCACTCTTGTAGCCCAGGTTGGATTGCAGTGGCGCAATCTTGGCTCACTGCAACCTCCGCCTCCTCGGTTTAAGTGATTCTCCTGCTTCAGCCTCCAGAGCAGTTGGGATTACAGGCACCTGCCACCATGCCCGACTAATTTTTGTATTTTTAGTAGTGATGGAGTTTCTCCGTGTTGGCCAGGCTGGTCTTGAATTTTTTAAATGAAACTTGGCAAACTAATTCTCAAGTTCATTTGGATGAGTAAATTAGCAACAATTAGAAGCAAGTTACAAGAATAAAAATAAAGAAACTGAATTCCTCAGCTATCAAAACTTACTATAAGGCTGTAGTCAAAATAGTGGAATATTGGTACAGAAATAGAGCAATTAAATATAATAGTGTTCAGAAACAGAGCCAAATAAATTCAGTATTTAGTATATGAAAAATATGTCACTTCAAGCATTGTGGAAAGAATAGACTAATTAATAGTTTGGGGATGAATGGATTTTTATTTAGAAGAAAAAAATTTGAGTTCTTTTCATAAAACACATTTTAAAAACTAAATTCAAGGGATTAAATAGCTAAATGTAAAAAGGCAAAACTGTAAAAACTCTAGAATAAAATACAGGAAATATTTTTTACAATCTTGGGGTGGAAAGGTCTTCCTAAATAAGACAAAATTCAGAAGCCACAAAGGAAAAAACGTCCAGATGACTATATAAAGATATAAAACTTCTGTAAAAGATGTTTATAACAGAAGTATTACTACACCTGGTATAAAACAACTCCAATGAATATAAACAACAAAACAAACAAATAAATGACAAACACCCAGTAGGAACAAAGGCAAAGAATATGAAGAAGTAGTTCACAAAAGAATAAAATACTAATACCTAATAAGCATATGAAAAGATGTTCAGCTTCACTGGCGATTAGGAAAATGCAAATTAAAAATGAGATTCCATCTTTCTCTGTCAAATTACCAAATACTAAACATCAAAAAAGTCCAGGTTTGCCTAGAATATGTAGGAACAGAACTCATAGACTTCTGGTACAGAGTGAATTGGGACAAGCAATTTGGAGTGACAAATAACTGGCAAATAATTATTATTACAATGTGACAATAACTATCAAAATTATTTTAAACTCGTAGTTTTAGATTTACATCCTATAGAAATATTTGCACAAATGTGTAAGGATATATGTGTAAGGAACTTTATTTGTAATCACTAAAAATATAAAACAATCTAAATGTCCAACAATAGGGCAATGATTTAATAGATGCTGAAATAGTCATAAAATGAAAACTTCTATAGAGGTTTAAAGATTAGAGGTAAGTCTGATGAATTATTAAGTATAAAGTTATGGATGAATATGTAAAGTATGATTTTATTTTTGTGAAAACAAACAACGTATGTGCCTGAATGTTCTTTGAAAAAAGTCTAGAAAGATGTCAAAACTTTGACAGTGCCTACCTTTTGAGAATGGGTATGTAAATTGGTAGTGGGGTGTGGAGTGTATGTGAGTAGTTGGAGATTTTCACTTTCTACCTTACAAATTATTTATGTACATATTCCATAAATAATTCCATATTCACAGAGTTAGTTTGCAATAAAAATAAAACGAACATATACAAAGGGATATAACAGACAAGGTCAATTGTACAAAATATATTTTATGGGAATTTGCCATTAAAAGTTGAGCAGAACTGAAATAAACTGTGACTCCCCCAAATCCTAAACAAGGAATTTTGAACCCTAACTTTGTTTATGGATTTGTGTGAACTGCAAAAACAATTACAAAATTTAGGGATTTAATTGGTACCAGAGCCAAAAGCTGTATGTCTTTCAGAACAAAACAACAGTGGAGCCTTCAGATATGACGCACATTCTGTTTTGGATCTGGGCCCACCCACACAAATGGACAACACCACAGACATCGGTGCCTTTCCTGGAGTTCATCTATCTTTTCACTCTAAGAAAGTTACTTCTCATTCTCAGCTTACCTGTTTCCTCAGCCATCCTCGATTTCACCCTGTCTTGGTTCCTAATCATTCATCTCTTCTTCTGAATTAGTATTCACGTTTTCTTTCCTGTGACCTCTTCCAGGATAACACTTCTGGTACTTTTTTTCCCTCTAGCCTTACATGTGTTCCTCACTACATCCCAGCCAGCTAGACCTGCCTTCAGCTACCTCATCTCTCTCTGTGACCTAATGACAGAAAAGCACATGATTCTCTTCACCTGACTTCATGTATGGGTCCATGGTAGAGTTCTCTTACTTAAGCATGAAACTCTTGAAGAGAGCATAAACTTTGCTTAAGAAACCAGTATAAGCCAGGCGCGGTGGCTCACGCCTGTAATCCCAGCACTTTGGGAGGCCGAGGCGGGCGGACCACAAGGTCAGGAGATCGAGACCACGGTGAAACCCCGTCTCTACTAAAAATACAAAAAAAAAATTAGCCGGGCGCAGTGGCGGGCGCCTGTAGTCCCAGCTACTCAGGAGGCTGAGGCAGGAGAATGGCGTGAACCCGGGAGGCGGAGCTTGCAGTGAGCCGAGATCGCGCCACTGCACTCCAGCCTGGGCGACAGAGCGAGACTCCGTCTCAAAAAAAAAAAAAAAGAAACCAGTATAACTCAGCACTACCTTATGGATTATTACAGTACAAACATCATTTGCTGCTTAAACCATATCTTTTTTAAAATCAGTTTTAAAAGTTTCAATCAGTTTTAAAAGTTATGATATCACATATTCTTTTTTTTTTTTTTTTTTTTTTTTTTTTTTGAGACGGAGTCTCGCTCTGTCGCCCAGGCTCGAGTGCAGTGGCTGGATCTCAGCTCACTGCAAGCTCCACCTCCTGGGTTCACGCCATTCTCCTGCCTCAGCCTCCCCAGTAGCTGGGACTACAGACGCCCGCCACCTCGCCCGGCTAGTTTTTTTGTATTTTTTAATAGAGACGGGGTTTCACCGTGTTAGCCAGGATGGTCTCGATCTCCTGACCTCGTGGTCCACCCGTCTCGGCCTCCCAAAGTGCTGGGATTACAGGCTTGAGCCACCGCGCCCAGCCGATATCACATATTCTAATGGAAAATTGCAATTTCCAAATCTCTAGTCTTGAATCTTTGGTTAATAATTGTTCCTGATCTGGTTTGCTTGGTTGACTTTGAAATTTATCAGTCTGTGGTCCAGAATTTAAAACTTTCAAATTAGAAGAATGCATAGAGAATCATTCATCTTATCCAAGGGTATCTGAGCTTCTTACTAGGAGGCCTAGCTATAAGAAAGTGCTGGGATTACAGCTCTAAGAAAAAGGAGGAAAAGGAGGAGGAGGAGGACAAGGAGAAGAAAGAAGAGAATAAAGAAGAGTTTTGACCAGTAATATAAACATAGTTCTAAATCTGAATAACAATTTATTCTTCCAAAGTACACAGGTGTAAGCCTACAGATCTAGTCTAAAATTACAAGTATATTTGGTTTCAATTTGGATTCTAGATTAACATCAAGTGTAGCAGCTTTTTTTTGAGATGGAGTTTCACTCTTGTTGCCCAGGCTGGAATGTAGTGGCAGGATCTCGGCTCACTGCAACTTCCGCCTCCCATGTTCAAGAGATTCTCCTGCCTCAGCCCCCCAAGTATCTGGGATTACAGGCACACGCCACCACACCTGGCTAATTTTTGTATTTTTAGTAGAGAGGGGGTTTCGATACATTGGCCAAGCTGGTCTTGAACTCCTGACCTCAGGTGATCCGCCTGCCTCAGACTCCCAAAGTGCTGGGATTACACGCAGGAGCCACCGAGCCCAGCCACTTTTTTCCTTTCATTTCAGTAGTTTCTTCTTAAAAAGATATACTTTTTAATAACCAGATAAATCCAAATGTTAGCCAGAATTGGTCCCATAGCCATAAAATGTACTATAATACTCGGATTCATATGCTTGCCTCTAAAATTTCAGAGATTGAGTTTTTCTTAAAATTGAGCAACTTGACTAAAGAAAACTTACTAATTTAGAGTTTACGATCTAAGGGCAATTGAAGAAACTCGTAGTATGAATCATGCTCATCAAAATTTGTAAATCTCTTTTGAAATTGTGACTTTATTTCTACTACAGTCATATGATACTTCAAAATCTCTGATTCCACGGAGCCAAGAGTAGCTCTTCAATAGGAAATGAATGAGTGCTTCAAGCAAATTCTGTAAAATCCACATGGTCAGTTTGAGTCTCAATATCTGCACTTCCTTGAACAAATAAATGATGTATTTGTTTTTCCTTTCTCAGCTTCTGATCCCATTAGTAAGAAAACACAGTATTGTGAGCAATGATGGAGCCGCATCTCTTAGGGGCGTTTGATTCCCAAGAGACCAAAGAGCAAACAGAATGTCAATTAAAAAAAATGAAATGTTTCCATGACTTAGCTATTTAACTGCTTTAAAATAAATGAATGCCGTTTCAAGTTCTTTCAAATACCCCAAGTCTTGGCAACAACGAAAAGAATTAACATGAAGAAAATTTACAATCCTTCATCACATCGAACAATGTTCCACATTTGAAAAGTTCACAGCACAGATTTCTGGTGACTGAAAGAAAGGAACGACCTTCTTTGGATTTGAATAAACAGATGGACTTTCTTCTCCTTTTTCTTATAGTGCCCCATTTGTGTAAAAGGAGGTGGGAAGAAAATAGCTTAGCTTAAAAGACTGTCCTATAAAATAAAAGGTTTCATACTTGCCTATAGCTAATCTCTGAAGGTGGTTATAAAATAGTTTTTCTAAAACATTGTATATGCAGTGACCCAGACATTTGCATCAGTGGTCAGACTTTCAAGATGACTACTTAAAAATATAATACTCCTTTTGGACAAGCTTGTTTTTAAAATAGCAGCATCATTAACTTTGGCAAATTCAATTCTTAAATATCCTTTAAAATAGTTGATAAAAGAAAGAAGATATGATAACTATATAATGATTGCAATTTATTTTTTAAACCTTATTTTGAAATAATTTTAGAATCATAGGAAGTTGCAAATGGAGTATAAGGAGTCCCATGTGCCCTACATGATGGCACCTTATAGAGGGATAGTATAAAATCAAAACCAAGAAATTGACGTTGGCACATTACTGTTAATGTACCCATCACAGTTGCTGTGTTACTCAGTTGTCACCATTGTTTAACCTGCATTCATTTGCATGTACATGGGTGTGTGCATGTGTGCCTAATTCTATGCAATTTTATCCCTTATATAAATTTGTATAACCACCATTACAATCAAGATACAGCTGTTCCATCATTGCAAAAGAAATCTTTCATGCTATCTGCCTGTATTTGTGCCCCCAACCTAACGTGTCTCCTTGTCACCTGGCAACTGCTAATCTGTTCTCAATCTCTAGTTGTTTTCACTTCAAACACATTATTTACATGGAGTCTTACTGCATGGAACCTTTTGAGATTGACTTTTTTCACTAAGCATAACACCCTTGAGGGTCATGCAGGTTGTTTCATATATCAATAATTCATTCCTTTTGATTGCTGAGTGGTATTCCATGGTATTAATGTACCAGGGTTTGTTCAATAATTCAACCATTAAAGGTCATTTGGGTTATTTCTAGTATTTTGCTTCACAAATAATGCTGTAGTAAACATCTGCATTCAGATTTTTGTGTGAACATTAGTTTTCATTTTTCTAGAATACATGCCCAAGAGTGCTCAACTGCTGAGTCATATGTTTAGTTTTGTTAGAATATGCCTCCTTTCCAGAGGGGCTATACCATTTTACAATCTCACCTTCAATGTATGACCCAGTTTCTCTGGATGCTTGCCAGCTTCTGTTATTATCACTATGTTTTCACTTTATCCATTCCAATAGGTGTGTAGTGATGCCTTGTTGTGGTTTCAGTTTGCACTTCTCTAATGACTAATGATATTGATCATGTTGGGATGTGCTTATTTGCCTCTCCTACACTGCCTTCTGTGAAATGTTTCTTTATGTTTTTGCTCATTTAAAAATTGAATTGTTTGGTTTTTACTGTTGAGTTTTGAGATGTTTATATATATTCTTGATGTAAAGCCTTTAATGAATATGTTGTTTGCAAATACTTTCTCCCACCAATTCATTTGTATAAGACAAAAATCAGAACTAGGCCCTAAGGAAGATATTTGATTTTGTAGATACAGGATTATATTCAAAGCTATGTGACTTTGAGTTCAGTCATTATTTTAGCCCACATTCAGAAGCTCTTTGATACAGTGATGACCCAGTACACTAAGCAGAACCAAAAGATGAAAAATCACCACCAGTTAGGATTAGTTCCTACATTTTAAAGACAACTGTCATCTCCATAACTTCAGACTACAAAGGGAAGCTCTTACTGCTGATGAAATGGGTAGTTCAAGAAAGCAGAAAATCTATTTTCAAGGCAGCAGAATGACAGGTAACCTGATCTTTAAATCTTCTATTATTTGTACATAATACTTATTGAGTATTTGCTATAAGTTACTATAAAATCATCTGATTTAAGAGTCTATGATTTTTTCCAGTACACCTTGCTTACTCTAGAAATGGTAACTATACATTCTCCATGTGAGAGGGCAGTTTAAATATCAAATATTCTAAACTATTACCTGAATAAACCATTAAAATATCCTCCAAGTATTTGACCATCAAAATTATTTCTATTAGACTACCCCTTATTCTGGCAAAGATCCTTGGTTACAATGTTCCAGATATGCCTCCCTTCTCATATGCCCTTCCCTGCCCATACCCCCAGATGCTCTAATGGTCATGCTCTATATCACGACTCCGTCCCCTGGCCACAGTTGACCAGATTAAAGGATAGGCACTTGCGCCAAGGCTGTTAAGTGACTCCAGACTTGGATGTACTGATTCAGGAGAAGATAGGCTGGGTCAATTAGACTCCTCGTTCAGAAATTTGGGATTGAAAAACTGAAGTGAGGTTAAATAACCATAAGAGCTGGACCAAAATGTCATAAAGTGGCCACCATAGGCCTTGTGCAGGCTGGAAACCAGGCTCTGGAAGACGGGGTCAGCAGGTGCACTGAAAGAAGCAGAAATGCTATGAGTCTGCTGATGAGGGTTGTGAGAGGGAGGCAAAGAGTATAACTTCTTGGTGCCCTGATGGTTTTCTGGCTCTGCTTATGATTCTAGTCCACACATAGCTTTAGAAGACACTCTGTTTTTAGGATTGCTTGAGCCCAGGAGTTTGAGGCTGCAGTGAGCTATGATCATACCACTGTACTCCAACCTGGGTGACAGAGGGAGAGAGAGACTTTATCTCTCTTAAAAGAAGAAGAAAGAAAAGAGGAGGAGGAGGAAGAAAGAGGAAGAGGAGGAGAAGGACACCATGTCAAGTTCTCTACTTATGACATGGACCTGGCGGTCTTATTTTTTTACTTGGAAGTGATAGTCAATAGCTATAGCAAAATTTG
The DNA here is from genome assembly GCF_037993035.2 of Macaca fascicularis. Taxonomy (NCBI): domain Eukaryota; kingdom Metazoa; phylum Chordata; class Mammalia; order Primates; family Cercopithecidae; genus Macaca; species Macaca fascicularis. The sequence continues at coordinate 59,322,032 of NC_088387.1, forward strand.
CATGGTATAATAAGGGCAGCATTCTTTCAAAAAGTTTTCAATTGATATTAAACCTCCCCAGAGAGAGACAGGCACTCCCACATACGACTGGTGGGAGTATACACTGGTTCAACCCTTCTAAAGGGCAATTGAGCGAAATGGACATAGGATTATCTTTTTAAAAATATATGCATTGTAGAAAATCTAGAAGTAAATATTAAAATATTAATACTACAGCAGTTATCTCTAGGTAATAAGATTATAAATTATTTAAATGTTATCCTTTTCTACCATGCATATCTCTATCAATTTTTCTTAAAAGCAGATGTTTAAAATACGAAAACCAGCTACCAGTTATTGAGTTCTTACAAGAGCTAGATGCTTTACATACATTGTCTCATTTAATTTTTAAAATGATTCTATGAGGCAAATACTATTATTCTCACTTTACAAATGAGGAAGTTGAAGCCCCTAGATATATATTTTAAAAAAAAAAAGTCTTTCTAAACACAGTGACTAATAAGTGGTACTAAAATGTAAACTCCAGGAGATCAGGGATATGTTCTGTTTTGCGTACTGTTATATCCCCAGTGTCTATAACTCATTAATTTTTTTTTTTTTTTTTTGAGACAAGGTCTTGCTCTGTCACCCAGGTCACTGCAACCTCGACTTCTCAAGCTCAAGAATCCTCCCGCCTTTAGCCTACAAGTAGCTGTGACCATAGGTGCGTGCCACCATGCTCAGCTCATTTAAAAAACTTTTTTTGTAGAGATAGAGTCTCATTATGTTGCCCGGGCTGGTCTCAAACTCCTGGCCTCAAACGTTTCTCCCATCTTGACCTCCCAAAGTGCTGGGATTACAGGTGTGAGCCACTACATCTGGCCACTAAATGCTTTTAAAGAATAATGGGCAGAACCAGGCTTTGTACCCCAGTATGCCTTACTCCAAAACTTCTGCTCTAAGCCCTTGTGCTAAATCAACACTCCAAAGAAGCCCTTCTGCAATTTATGACCTTGATAAATGTGTTCCTTCACATTTTAATTTACTTCATTTAAAATAGGAAGAAATGACAATGGGAAATGTTTATAAAACATGATGATACTCTAGGAAATCTAAAGTCACATGATGTGTTACTGCGTTGCCCTAGTCAATAAATTAATAGGTTAGTTTATACATAACCTCAACAAAGTTTTATATTATATAACATTTATATATTTTATTTAATATGGTGTTTGTAGTCATTGCTAGGGAAATTTGGATATTTGATCCATAGTTATGAATTCAATTCTGAATTTATTATACAATCTTATCTGTGGAAAAAGTCAGCTTCTCATATAATGTTGACTTCCAGTAGCTTTTCTAGAAGCTAGCACATTAGAAGAATGAACATTCCTGATATTGTTATTCAAAATCATAATTTATTCCTTACTAGCTACATCACCTTTTAAATCAACATGAAATACTATTTTTGGAGGAAACTTGACATTCAAACTATAATTTTGTGACAGTTATAGCAATGTCTACCTGAGGTTTTAGACAAATACATTTGAGGCTTATGACAAATACATTTCCAGTTTCTAATTCAATTTTAATAATAGTACCACAATTACTAGATCTTAGCCAAAACACTAAGAGCAAAATTTAGTCATAGCTATTATATTTATGAAAGGCCAACTTTTCCATATAGCAATGTTTGATCCCAAACTTTGTGCTACTCTTCTTTCTTCACTGTGTTTCCAATTAGCTTAAGGCATGAGAGGAAGTATCTGAGATGATGTTATAGAGATGTGCCTTCTCAATATCGTGAAAATGGCCATATTGCCCAAATTTATAGATTCAGTGCTATTCCCATCAAACTACCATTGCATTCTCCAAAGAATTAGAAAAAACTATTTTAAATTTCACATGGAATCAAAGAAGACCCCGTACAGCCAAGACAATCCTAAGCGAAAAGAACAAAGATGGAGGCATCATGCTACCTGACTTCAAACTATACTACTAGGCTACAGTAACCAAAACAGCATTGTACCGGTACCAAAACAGATTTATAGACCAATGGAGCAGAACAGAGACCTCAGAAATAACCACACATCTACAACGATCTGATCTTCGACAAACTTGACAAAAACAAGCAATGGCGAAAGGCTCTCCTATTCAGTAAATGGTGCTAGGAAAACTGGCTAGCCATATGCAGAAAACTGAAAATGGACCCGTTCCTCACACCTTATACAAAAATTAACTCAAGATGGATTAAAGACTTAAATGTAAAACCCAAAAGATAAACACCCTAGAAGAAAACTTAGGCAATACTATTCAGGACATAGGCATGAGCAAAAACTTCATGACTAAAGTGTCAAAAGCAATGGCAACAAAAGCCAAAATTGACAAATGGGATCTAATTAAACTAAAGAGCTTCTGCACAGCAGAAGAAACTATCATCAGAGTAAACAGGCAACCTATAGAATGGGAGAAAATTTTTGCTATCTATCCATCTGTCAAAGGGCTAATATCCAGAATCTACAAGAACTTAAACAAATTTACAAGAAAAAAACAAACAACCCCATCAAAAAGTTGCCAAAGAATGTGAACAGACACTTCTCAAAAGAAGACATTTACACAACCAACAAACATATGAAAAAAAGCTCAACATCACTGATCATCAGAGAAATGCAAATCAAAACCACAGTGAGATACCATCTCACGTCAGTCAGAATAGCGATTATTAAAAAGTCAGGAAACAATAGATGCTGGAGAGGATATGGAGAAATAGGAATGCTTTTACACTGTTGGTGGGAATGTAAATTAGTTCAACCATTGTGGAAGACAGTATGGCCATTCCTCAAGGATCTAGAACAAGAAATACCATTTGACCCAGCAATCCCATTACTGGGTATATAACCAAAGGAATATAAATCATTCTACCATAAAGACACATGGATATGTATGTTTATTGCAGCACTAGTTACAATAGCAAGACACGGAACCAACCCAAATGCCCATCGATGACAGACTGGATAAAGAAAACGTGGTACATATACATCATGGAATACTATGCAGCCATAAAAAGGAATGAGATCAAGTCCTTTGCAGGAACATGCATGCAGCTGGAAGCCATCATCCTCAGCAAACTAACACAGGAACAGAAAACCAAACACCACATGTTCTCACTCATAAGCAGGAGCTGAACAATGGGAACACATGGATACAGAAAAGGGAACAACACACAAGAGGGCCTGTTGGGGCATGGCGGGGTGAGGGCAGGGAACTTAAAGGACGGGTGAATAGGTGCAGCAAACCACCATGGCACACATATACCTATGTAACAAACCTGCACATTCTACACATGTATCCTGGTTTTTTTTTTTAGAATAAAGAAAAATTAAAAATTAAAATTAAAATTTTTAAGAAAGAAGAATAATTAGAGATGTGCCTTCTAGCATCATTTCAATTTAATATTATTTTGGGAGTTCAAGCCAATGTGAGAAGAGAGATAATACAAACCCAAGAGAAATAAGTAATGGAAGAAACAAAAACCTTACTATTTGAAAACGATTACATATCTAACAAAAATCAACAATTACAATCTAGAAAAACCTAATTTTTAAAAAGTATAATTTATAATAGCAATAAAATACATAAAAAGAGAAGTAGACTTAATAAGTGTCTGGCCATATAAACAAAATAATAAAACTTGTTGGGTCATAATATCCAGGAAGAATAAAATATTGTAAATGTGTCAACTCTTAATGTCATTTAAAAAAATTAATTCAATCTCAAACAAAATCACAATGAGATTCTTTTTAGAATTTAGAAGAATGTTATAATATTCATCTAGAAAAATAAAGAGATGAAGATAAAAATATTCTTAAAAAGAGAAAGGAAAATGAGCAAGTAAAATAACAATATGTCAAGGAAACAGAAGAGAAACCCCAGAAATAGACTGTTATACACAAGGATTAAATAAATGACAAAATACAACATAAAATAATGAAGATTTGAAAATACACATTTATGGGAGACATTCATTAGATCTTTGAATTAAATTATTTTAGATGGCTGGAGTGGTGGCTCAGGCCTGTAATCCCAGCACTTTGGGAAGCTGAGGTGGGCAGATCACTTGAGGTCAGGAGTTCAAGACCAGCCTAGCCCACGTGGTGAAACCCCATCTCTACTAAAAATACAAAAATTAGCCAGGCGCAGTAATGCATACCTGTAATCCTAGCTACTCTGGAGGCTGAGGTGGGAGTATCGCTTGAACCCGAGAGGCAGAGGTTGGAGTGAGCTGAGATCACACCACTGCACTCCAGCCTGGGAGACAGATCAAGACTCTATCTCAAAAAAAATTACTTTAAATCAAATACTTCATACCTTATCCCAAAATATATCCCAGAAGTCTAAGGTAGTAAATATTCTTAAACTCATAAATGAGTAAATAAATAATTTAAAAAAACAGTGAGTGTTAATGAAACCTCTAGAGAAATGACAATTTGCTTAAGCTTAAAGCATTAGCTTATGGAAGGATTTATGGTTTCATACATAATTTTTAAAACATTTATTCAAATTAAAAATAGTTGCTGGACACTGTGGGAGGCTGAGGTGGGCAGATCACAAGGTCAGGAGATCCAGACCGTGGTGAAAACCTGTCTCTACTAAAAATACAAAGAAAAAAAAAAAAATAGCCAGGCACAGTGGTGGGCGCCTGTAGTCTCAGCTACTTGGGAGGCTGAGGCAGGAGAATGGCATGAACCCGGGAGGCAGAACTTGAAATGAACCTTGATCGCGACACTGCACTCCAGCCTGGGTGACAGAGCGAGACTCCATCTCAAAAAAAAAAAAAAAAATAGCTGCTAGTAATCCCAGCACTTTGGGAAGCCAAAGTGGGCAGATCTCTTGATCTCAGGAATTCAAGACCAACCTGGGCAACATGGCGAAACCCATCTCTACAAAAAAACAGAAAAATTACCTGGGCATGGTGATGAGTGCCTGTAGTCCCAGCTACACAGGAGGCTGAGGTGGGAGGATCACTAGAGCCCCGGACGTTGAGGCTGCAGTGCGCCATGATTGTGTCACTGCACTCCAGCCTGCATGACAGAGTGCAACCCTGTCTCAAAAAAAAACACAAAAATTAAAAATAGCAAAACTAGGAAGAAATTAGAGAAGTATATTATTAATCGCTTTAGGTTACTAAAACTTGTATGGTCTGTTATATCCTACTCACCTTGCACAGTACTGAGCACATAGTAAGTTTCCAACAGATATCCGTTGACCAAGTATTGCAATAATTAACTAAGTAGACTTTGATTATCTGATGAGACAAAAAAGTGACCCTAGAGTCCAATTAGCTGCAACTATGAATAGTGAGTGCACATTAATTTCTTTGGCCCAGATGCATAAGAACCATGGACAGGAAGCTGTCTAATCAGTTGTGGAATGGAGAAGTGATAGGAATGACAGGTGGGCTATGGAAGTGTTATTGGGCCACATCAAGTCCCACCATAAGCATGAGCTGTTGGAAGGTGAAAGCAGCCAACAGGCCACACTGGTCTGAGACAGTCAGCAGATGTATGGCTTGACTCAATTAAGAAATCTTATTCAACTTGGGAGGTCCAAAAAGCAGAGTGGCTGGATGACAAGACTTCTAAACAGCAATCTCAGCTGCTAAACGAACGCTGTGGTTGTGTTTGGAGAGAAGAGAGAGAGAACCACATACTTCTTTTCAGTCTCTTTCTAGAATAATTGCAGCATCCTGAAGCACTTACACTTGATGGTTCTGCATCTTCCATCTGAGACAGTCAAGGGATCTAAAAGTCAGTAAATGATTGTTCTCAATGTATATAGTAAGGAAAACACTCATTCAAAATCACTTAGTTGAGGATTCTGTGCAGTACAATGTTTCTGTGTTATTTTCAGAGTCTACTTTGTGCTGATTGCTCACAGCATTCCATATATTTTTGCAGAATTAGTAAATGAATTATCATTTTTTTGGATAAGGTTTAAAAATGATCATTGTGGTTTTGTCAAAACCTTGTTTTCCAATTTGGTGCTGGAAACTGGTTTTAGAAATATAGGGAACTGATCTAACATTTACTAATGATGAATCTGTTCCCATCTTTTTAGTCCTATTTTCCCAGAGTGATGACAATAAACACATTGGGAGAAATTGGGAGCACAGGCCTGTCCATCTTCATTTCATGCCAGGATTCAGTGTTTCCCTGCTATAATGATGCCCTCATAGGCCTACCTACACTAATTCTCCCATCTGTCAGATTGGAGGATAGTTCACTCAAGAGGAGTAGAATTATTTTTGCTATTTGACCAGCAGGTAAGCTACTGGATGAAATGGGCCTGAATAGATGGCAAACTATTAGTTTCCTAGCTATTCCTACAGCAACTCCTGAGCACAAAGAGGATAGAGTAGGTTTTTTAAAGCTATTTCTGAACTAGCTGGTAATGACAGGATGAGCGTTAAGCACATGTAAAAAGACATTTCTACATGGTGGCAAGACAAGAGAAACCGATATGCCAAATATTTTAAACTCCATGATCAAATTGTGATTGTAATCTGAGGCAGTAGAATTCAATTTTCCTTGCATTATGTTGATTTCTCTGAGCACACCCAGGTTAAATGATTGCTCTGAGGTTGATGACACAGTGATTCCAAGTGCCAGCAATGACTTCAGCCTGATGGCAACCTTTACAAATTGCTTCCTGTAAATTCTTTTTGAGAATAACAAGCAATTCATTTTGCTTGAGAGTGACTTTTAGCTAAGGGACTCCACCTAACAATCTGGATTTAATAAAACAAAATACACTTTGGTATTACAAACATCTTTTTTGAGATGTAAGTTCCCCACATAAGTTTTTGTAAAAGCAAAGTATTTTCATTTTCTCTCCAGTGAAAGCCAGATGGATCCTTATGCACAGCTAACAATTACTTAGTGCATGTAATGAGCTGGTGGGGAAGGGCAGAAGGGGAGGGAAGGTCACTGCAGAGTCATATTTGTGTGTGTGTATGTAAGATATTCAGGTTAATACAAAAGACTTTTAAATCCACAACCAGAACAATGCTTACTTATTCACTCATTCATTTATATATGGTATTTATTGAGCACCAGGCACTGTGGCAGGCTTTAGGGACATAACAGTTGAACAAAACAGACAATACCTTTGCTGTCATGAAACTTACATTCTAGTGACAAAAAGACAATGAACTAAAAACTACCCAAAGAAAAATTCCAAGGGGGACTCAATGTATTTAATGAGCAAGATAGAGGAATTATGTGCTTACAGATAAGTAGGTATAAGGGGCATTTATATCTTTGTGACTGGTAGTAGATAAAATCATAGCAGTTAAAATTTAACTAGGCATTGTTCATATATTGTATATAATTTATAACCCAGTTACTGAGCTCAAAGAGCTTACAATTCCAACTTTCAAGGTGTTCCTGCATGTCAGGCAGACAGAGAGAGAAGGAAGAACCATCAGACATTTTATATGCCATCCAAGTCAGAGCTACATTTTCTTCAGGGTTACAATGAGCATGAAGAGGGTTTAGAAGCCTTGTGCCTTGAAAAATTCATTTTTGACACTGTATGTCATTTTCTACTTGGTAAAAAGCCAATATAGTCATTGGCATGACAAGAAAACTTTTATTAGTTAGAAAGAATATTCATAAAGACGAGAACAGTAGACACTGGGGACTCCAAAAGGAGGGAAGGGGCAAGGGCTGAAAAACTTCCTACTGGATACTATGTTCGCTATCTGGGTGATGGATCAATAGGAGCCCAAACCTCAGCCCCATGCAATATACCCTTGTAACACCTGCATATGTACCCACTGAATCTAAAATGAAAATAAAAATAGAAAAAGAATGTCCAATCCACTTTGTTCATTCCAATGAACTATGATTAAAGGAGATAGAAAAGGAAACATACCTTAAAAAAAAAAAAAAAAACAGACATGTTGTCCTCAGAGCTCATGAAATCAAAATCACCTTATGTTTCTGCTGTCCTTCTGGGTTCCATCAGAGCTGCACAACTTACCTCCTCAATCTTGCAGAAGAAAGAACTTTCGTAAGGACAACCATTCTAATATCCCTGATCACAGTTGCTTATTGTTCAAAACTGTGTCTTCGAAGTCTTTCATTTACTCTTGTGAGAAGATTTAATTCATGTGACAAGCACATGTTTGGCATCCACCAGGTGTAAGGCATTATGTGGGGCAAAACTGGGGCCTACAAAGATGTTGAAGACACAACCAGGTGCAGCGGCTCATGCCTCTCCTGTAATCCCAGCACTTTGGGAGGCTGAGGTGGACAGATCACTTGAGGTCAGGAGTTAAAGACCAGCCTGGCCAACACAGTGAAACCCCATCTCTACAAAAAATACAAAAATTAGCTGGGCATGGTGGGATGCACCTATAGTTCTAGTTACTTGGGAGGCTGAGGCACGAGGATTGCTTGAACTTGGGAGGTGGTGCCATCTTGGTCCACTGCACTCCAGCCCGGGCAACAGAGGGAAAGTCCGCCTCAAAATGAATACAGTAGAAAAATAAAAAATGAAGACACATGGTTGCTACTTTTAATGGGTTTATAGTTAAGAGGAGGCCAAATACACAGACAGCTATAAAACAATGTGGAAACAGGCAAGGGCCTTGAGAGAGAGAAACAAATGAAGTATCACATTGGCCCAGAGGAAGCTTCTGGTCAAGAGCTTCAGGATGGTGGCACTGGAGCAAGGCTTTAGTGGGCAGGTAGGATTACAACAGATCAGGGACACGTGAGAAAATGTGAATTTACCTTTTTCACTTATAATTTTTCTCTTATTAGTACATGTATTAGTCAGGGATTTCCAGAGAAACAGAGCCAAAGGATATATATAGACATATAAGAGGGGATTTATTATGGAAATTGGCTCACAGGATTATAAAGGCTGAGAAGGCCCATCGTACGCTATCTGCATGTGAAGAACTAGGGAAGCTGGTGGTATAATTTAGCCCAAAGGCCTGAGAACTAGAGAAGCAATGTTGTAACTCTCAATAAGAGACCAAAGGCCTGAGAACCAGGTAGGGTGGGGGAATGCGCTGGTGTAAGTCCTGGAGTAGGAAGGCTTGAGATGCAGGAGCTCCAATGTCTGAGGACAGGAGATAATGGCCATCCCAGCTCAAAGAGAGAGAGTGAATTTACCCTTCCTCCACATTTTTGTTCTATCTGGGCCCTCAATGAATTGAATTGTGCCCGCCTACATTGGTAAGGGCAGATCTTCTTAACTCCATCTACTGGATCAAATGCTAATCTCTTTTGGGCACACTCTCACAGACATACCCAGAAATAATGTTTTACCAGCTATCTGGGTATTCCTTAACCCAGTCAAGTTGACATCCAAAATTAACCATCACAGCTGTTTATCATTTTTGTTTATGGTCTTCAAATGAAACTTTCCTAATAAAAAATCTATTTTAACCTCACAAGCCTCTCTTCCTTTCTTTAATATTAAAGATTTAATAAATTTACTTTTAATTGGGTATTTAATCAACTTTACAATGGATAAAAACTAAATAGCAATAGCAACATGTATTTTTAAAAAACCCTCAAATTCCTATGTTTTCATAAACCCTAAAGACTTTCTCCATTTTACTGCTTGCATAAAAAACAGTTGCACATAGTTGTTAGGAACCAATATTTTATCATTCTAAATTGTACCTTTTCTCATCTGCTATTGTTTCCTATAGTCCCATAAGTTACCAGCAATATAATATTTTATTGTATCAATGTATCGTACTTGCTGTCTACCTATTTTGCCCTAGGTGTGAATGTGAGCTTTTTCCCAGTTTTTCGTAATACTAATGAGTGCTTCTACACATATCCACCTATCTTTTCTTTCCTTTGAATTATCTGCTTGGTTTATGTTACATTTTCCAAAGTTTAATGAGGTAATATATAATGTGTGACTAAGAGTGTGAGCTCTGGCAGACTGACTGTGTTTAAATCCTGACCCTGCCACTTACCATCTGTGTGAACTTGGGAAAGTTACCACCTCTGAGGCATGGTTCCCTCTCTAAAAAACAGGAATAATAGTATCCACTTCACATGATTATGAGAATTAATTATATGTAAACTCTTAGAACTGGCATAACACATGGTAAGCATTCAATAACGTAAGTTACTATTACATAAAGGTCTTAGCATTTATTGCATTCTAGAGCTCAATAAGACCAGGTGCGTTGGCTTATGCCTATAATCCCAGCACTTTGGGAGAGTGAGGAGAGAGGATTCCTTGAGCCTAGGAGTTCAAGACCAGCCTGGGCAACATAGCAAGACCTCATCTCTGCAAAATAAATTAAAAAATTAGTCAGGTATGATGGCATGCACCTGTGGATCCCAGTTACTCAATAGGCTGAGGTGGGAGGATTGCCTTGAGTCCTGAAGGTCAAGGGTACAGTAAGCTGTGATTGTACCAATGCACTCCAGCCTGGGTAACAAAGTGAGACCCTGTTTTTCTTGAGACAGAATTTTGCTCTTGTCACCCAGGCTGGAGTGCAATGGCGTAGTCTTGGCTCACTGCAAACTCCATCTCCCGAGTTCAAGCGATTCTCCTGTCTCAGCCTCCCGAGTTGCTGGGATTACAGGCGCCCACCAGCATGCCTAGCTCTGAACAGACCAAACAATAGATTCCACCAAATCAAATTATTAATATTAGAGAGGCTTGGTATGTTTTATGTGTTTTATTTTGTTTTTGTTTTTGAGATGAAGTCTCACTTTGTCACCCAGGCTGGAGTGCAGTGGATCAATCTCAGCTCACTGCAACCTCTGCCTCCCGGGTTCAAGTCATTCTCCTGCCTCAGACTCTCGAGTACCTGGGACCACAGGCACGTGCCACAACCCCCCGCTAATTTTTTGTATTTTTAATAGAGACAAGGTTTCACCGTGTTAGCCAGGATGGTCTCAATCTCCTGACCTCATGACTCACTCTTGCCTCGGCCTCCCAAAGTGCTGGGATTACAGGCGTGAGCCGCTGCGCCCGGCCTATTTTCTATTCCTATGTGAACCTCCTCCTCTTGTGTGGATTGTTCGTATCTTTGGCCATTTGTCAAAATATATTTCTCCTATAAATGTATTTCATTCCTTAATAGTTGTGGAAATACAACTGTGCAACTATCGAAAAAATTCAGGATGGCATCAACAAGCATATTGAAAAACTATGTATAAGGCATTGTTCTGGGTGCTATGAGGGGGGCAGAGAACTGCGGCATTGTAGAGAAAGAATTCAGTCTCTAATGGGGTTGAACAATATAAGTAAAAAACGAAATAACAAAAGGCTATACAATAGTGCTCTTCAACTATGGAGACCATGTTCTTAAGAACTCTGAGACCAGGGATTTGTAGTTCAAGAATTTAAACCCATATGGTGAGAATCAGCTTAGGGGAAATAATGTTTGGAGTACACTTCTGAAAACCATTAGAAATGTATTTTCTTATACTAAAGAAAATATGAGTTTCATACATCTTAAATCAGTAATTATGACGACATGGATATTCAACCCTTTACCATTTCATACTAACTAGAAAGATACTTTTCAGGACCTTCTTTTCCATAGTTTCAATAAGAGATTTATAAATGATTCTGTAGGATTGCTGAAAATATCCATAGTGAGAAGAATTCTTGATGAGGTTGGTCTTCCTCTGAACGTTCATGGTCTTTCTTATTTTATGACTTAGTGCTTTCCATCAGACACACCACTGTCCTGCCCATATCCCTTATACATTAAGGGCCTCTCACTGCAAGTATCTGTGACTCTGCCTAAAGGCTTTTTCCGGCTGCAGGAGCAAATTTGGTCAGGAACAGGCTAGAAGTACTGGAGAGTTAATGTCTTCAGGAGCAAAAGAGAGTTAGTGGATGGACGTACCAGCTCTCACCCCTCAGGTGGACCAACTCAGTAGATAATGCTTCACAGTGTTCCAGGGGTCTCCAGAGGGACCGAGCCCCAGTTGACCACAGCAATGATGTGTTAATACTTTGCATTGATTTCTTTATATTATGTCTAAATAAAATACTCACATTAAAATCCTTAAGTCTGTATGTTGGGGGACCCCATTCTAAGACAGTTTGACTCCCACCTCCTGGGCCTTGCTTCCTAAATATCTGCTTCTGAAGGATATGCTGGAGGCCTGAGATGGAAAAGCCTTTGAGAATTGATCTCCTCTGATACCCAGAGTTTTGCAGCTTGGATCTGCCCTTAGTAACTCTATGCCACGAACATGCATCTCTCCCCTTTCCTCCTCACAGATGCCACTGAAAGTACTTTCAAAGTCCAGGATTATTACTGCTTGTCTTCCTTGGTCCTACCCAAGTTTTCATTTCAAAAATCTCTTCATCTCTGTTTTAGTTCCTTTTCTATTTTTAACTTCCATTTCTTTTTTCTCCCCTCAGCTAACCACAGTAGGAATGATCTGCAATGTACACATGCCAGGACAGAAATTCTACAGTTGCTGATAATATGTAAACCTATAAGTATTGAATAAGAATTATGCCCAATAAAACATCATGGCTAGGGAGTTAAAGAGGGAGTGCTGAAAAGGAAGTAGAACGATAACTGGGGTAATCAGGAAAGGCTGATTACCTTTCCTGATGGGGAAGGGTGAGCCCCCTAATCTAGGGGTAAAATTTAGGGTAAAATCTCCCGTTTTACAAATAAAGAGACTGAGCTCCACAAGGTTAAGCTACTGGTCCAGAATCCCATAGCTCACAAGTGGTGAGCTGCCTCCTTCACCCCTCAGCTTCCTCTGTGTTCCACTCTGGGCTGCCCATTTACCTTTTGTCCAGGGGCAGCCTCACCTCAGCATTTGTCTTTTGTTGGCCTTGAGCTTTACCATGATGACTAGGCCTGGAAAATGGTGAGAACAAATAGCACATTCTCCTAAGCACTCTCCACACTGCACAATATCAGCTGTCCTAAGAAGATTTTGAATATGGGTTGAAAATATTGTTAGTTTTGTTTTAAATCTTGGAAAAAATTGTAGTTGCATGAAATTTTTTTCTCTAGAATTAATCATGAGTAGCATATTCTTTAGCCTTGTTATTTGGCAAAGCAGAAAACAAAATAGCCATTGTAGGGCTCCTTTGTTTGGAGTTGGAGACCAGTGACGTTGCTCACCCTTCCCACTGAGCAGCCTGCAGATATTGGTCTCTCTGGAGAGCACTGAGTACCCGGGGTGGCAGGACTCGCTGAGTAAGCCCTTCCCCGTACTAAACTTGGTTTCATGCAGACAATTCCTCTAACTGTTCTTGAGCTTTCTCGTCTCATATACTCTCAAGTTCTTCCAATTTCTGTTTTTAAACTAAAAAGAAAAAGAACAGCACATTCTTTTTACGTTTGTGCAAATGAGGGGGAGGCAAGTTGCTGGGGAAAATCTAGCAACCGTCTTTTGATATGTAATTTGAATGATTTCCTACTAAAGTCCTGAAATATGAATTAAAATCATGTATTCACTTTTGTCTCACATTTCAAGATCATAATCTTTGTGCTTTCTATAAACTGCAGGATCCATATTCTAAGAATGAGTCTGTCTTTATTAACCTCTGGTAATAGTGACTCAGGTATGATTGGGATCCATTAAAATACAACTTTCTCTTCGCACGTCATCCTTTGTTTTAAAGTGGGACATCATTAGCTTACTTAGTGTTCACTATAGAACAATGCTATTCACCACAAAGTCATTCAATTAGAAAGCTAATTTCACTTCATGTAAAATTTCAGGCAATTCAATATCAGTTGAACGATACACTGACAGTAATATTATGCACACTGTACTGCTCTCATTTTCTGCATTGATTCATGTCTGACTTGAATCTAATCACGCATGTCCCACTTACTACAGAAAACACCCCTATTTGACCAATATTTTGAGCCCCTGGAGTGTGTTCTGCTGTCAGGTGTGGATGTATGATATCCACACAGGCCTCCTAGCCGGCCTCAGAACCCGCCTTATACCTAACATGTGTAGTACTTAACTAAACAATGAGCACAACCTCAATTCCATTTCCCCCTCCTTAAGAACACCCCACCACCAGGGTTCCTGCTTCTCCTGTAAAGGAATCATTATAGAAAAAAATTAGAGGCTTGAGAAAATCAGAAGTTCATAAGGGAAGAAAGGAAAGAAATCATAGGAAGCAGGAAGAGCTCTGGGGAGCTGTTTTCAGGAGCAAATATCCAGCTAGGAATGGGCCTTCTTTTTGGTAAGCACTCCCTTGAAATCAAACAAATAACAAAGAAAACATAAAAACAAGGAAGAAAAAACCACCAGGAGAGCAATGTGATCATCAGTCATTCTCATCTTAATATGGTTTTTGTTCAGTCAGATTGCTTTCCTTCTTACAAACCAGCTGTACCAAGAAGACAGAATTTTGTTTTCTTGGGAAAGAAAAGTAGATAATTCTAGAGCATGGCATACTTCTAGAAGTGGGGTGGTGTGCGTGTGTGTGTGTCTACAATCAGAGCACAGGGCATCCTAGGAAAGGTATAGAAAGGAGGTAGAAAAATGCCCTAATTTTAACATGTGGCCCAAGCAAGAGAATGTTAACATTCTGCCGTCTTGCCCTCTCTTCCTCCTCATCTCCTTCTCTTTCCATTTTAGTTTTGAGCTTACAGCCCTTGTACCAGGAATAAAAATTTAAACTTATATTATTAGTATGAGAGTTCATCAATATTATTCATTAAATTGGCCTTTCACAGAATATGCTAGAAACCTAATTGCAATAGTGATTAATAATATTACTAATGACAAACAATAATTATAACAATTTTTATTACCATTCTTCTTTTCCCCCTTCTCCTTCTCATCATCAAAGCATTTTTGGGAAACCGTGCCAAGTTCCAAACTATTGTACACTGCAACTCCTAGGCTTAACAATGAGAGAATTCAAAGGTAGCAGGCAAATGAGCAAGGCTTCTGGGTATAGGTGTGCAGGATGGGCTCTGTACCTCGGGTTGGACCCTGTACCTCAAGTTCAGGCCACAAGGGTAAATGGAGTCTAAAGTCTGGCCTGTGTTCCATTCTCCAGAATAAACACCTTGACTCATGGCTGCATCTGCAAGGAAGATGGGACATCCATTCTCACTTGTACACAGGCTGTGGGCTGCCTGGGGTCCTGAGCCGAAGACAGGCCTGCTGCTGATCCCAGAGACAGATGGCCAGAGTAAGGAACAACATGCACAAAGAAGATCCCAAGCCTTTCTGGAGAAGTGCCAATATCATCATTTGGGGGTCTTAAAGCCAAGCTGGGGAATAAGCATTCTGGGGAATGCTGAAAAGGAGATGTATAATTAAGTGTGTAGGTTTAGGACTTCAGTCAAGGGGCTGCTTTTTTGCTGTTCTCAGGCAGTTTTCACTGCATACCTTCGCCTCTGGTATCTTGAAGGCACTCCTTGGCTCATGCCATTAATACTTTACCTAAGGTTTTTAGAAATTCTGTCTGATTGTATGCTACATCCTACTTGTATTGAAGGAACCTTAGAATTTCCTCTTTATCGCTATACATCTCTTTAAGTCTCTTATGTTTAGTGACTAAAGTAAAATTTGGTCCTTTAATAAGTAATCACACTTAGCTGTTTCTTGATTTGACCTGTGAACATCTTTAAGCAAAGCTTGTTAGAAAGTGAGTTAAAGTATGGCTGATTAGTCTGGAGCCTGTGAAGGATGTTACAGTTGCTGCAGATAGACAAGAAGGCTTTGTTTGCATTGAACCACTGCAATGTCTCATGCTCTTCCTTGTTCTCTATTTAGCACTTCATCTTCATCTAATCTCTAACAAAGCATGGTCTGTGGTAGGCAGTCTGTGGTAAGCATAGTGAATCAGCCTATCCTTGAAGGTGACAGCAGTGAGGAGTGTCTTAATATTTATTTCAAATGTAATCTATCCTGTAGTCCTCCACATTCAAAGATTTTCCAATTTAAAATATCCATGGCCCTATCATTCCTACGGCTTTTGCAATAAGGGGCCATGCAAATGAACTAAAGTGTGACAATTACTGCCAAGCTGGTGTAAACCATATAACTGGTCCTCCAAGGGATAGCGTAGAGAAGGAAGGGCACTCTGCTTTGAGCAGGATTGCCACAGATGGCTTGTGTATGTTGGTGGGGGTCCCTTGTGGTATGGATGGCTGCATATGAGGATATAGTGGTTAGAATGGATCAGGTTATCTACAGTAACAAACAGCCCCAGTCTCAGTGGTTCAACACAACAAAAAGTTCATTGTTTGCTCATGCTACCTGTCCAGCATGAGTAGGCGGGGAGATCCAGGCTGAGCTATTCCATATCAATATACTCCTCTACAATCACCTAAGCAGGGAGAAGGAAGTATGATAAATCATGAAGGGGCTCTTCAAGCCTTTGCCTACCAGTGACACATGTCCCTTCTGTTTCCATTTCATTGGCCAAAGCAAGTCATATCCCCACATCTAATTACAAAGGAGGCAGAGGTGTGCAATCTTACAACATATCCAGAAGGAGAAAAGAATGAGAATCTTTGGAAAAACCCTAAGTGGGGAGGCGGTCCATTTGGAAGGACTCCAGTGCCACCTTTGTGTTCTAGTAGCAGCTCTCAACTGAGATCGGGAAAGACGGCTTCCACATTTATATGTCTGGTAACCATCCTCACAAATCAGGTACCTTATTTCCAAAGGTAGGTCTTCTGAATAGTTTTCTAGAGGGAAAAGCAGTGAGTCCTAACTCTTCTAAGTAGGTTCACTATAATTTTTGCATGTTTAAAATAAGGTTTTCCCTAAAACACAGAAACCATTATTGAGAAACAGCATAAATAGCATAAGATTGTTTCTCAGGGGCTCCAGAAATAAAACATGCTTCTATGTAGTGGACACTAACGATTGTCTGAGAAGCCTACCCTTTCTGAGTACTGTCCTTCTCTTCCACATTTGAGCCATATGTTAAAAGTGATGGGATCCTGGCAGCCATTCTGTTCAACATGATCCTGCCTCTAAGACAGAGCAGATTGGATCAGAGCTGGGCAAGAGTCTGACTAAGGCTGGGCAAGTGTCTCTTCCCTAGGAATTCAGAATTTGAACCCATAGAAACAACCTCAGGAAACAAGTAGTTTGGACTAATTGGTCTGGGTTTTCTGCTGATTGGAGATGTGACTGAGATTGTTAGTGCTCATGGACTTCCCAATGCTCATCTCATTTCCCAGTTTTCCTCGCAGTTAGGTTGAGGCCATGTGACTAAGTTCTGGCCAATGGGAAATAGACAGAAGTGAGTATGAGATAATTTTAGGCCTGGCTGTTGAAACATTCCTCATCTCTTTTCACTTTCTGTTTCCCTACCACAGTGACCTTAGAGGCCACATGTTCCAAATGGCATAGTGATAGGATGGAGAAGGGCTGCTCAGCCCATAGAAAATTGTGACATGAGTTAGGAAAAACATCTTCATGGTTTAGGATTTCTTTTTTTCCTTTGAGACAGAGTCTTACCCCGTCACCCAAGCTTGAGTGCAGTGGCAAGATCTCAGCTCACTGCAACCTCTTCCTCCTGGGTTCACACAATTCTCATGCCTCAGCCTCCCGTGTAGCTGGAATTACAGGCATGCTCCACCGTGCCTGGCTAATTTTTAGACAGGGTGTTACCATGTTGGCCAGGCTGGTCTCAAACTCTTGACCTCAAGCGATCCGCCAGCCTCAGCTTCCCAAAGTGCTGGGATTACAGGTGTGAGCCATCACACCTGGCCAGGATTTATTTCTTATTTCAACATAACCTAGACTATTCTGACTTACATAAAACAAACACAGGAGTGGCTGTGTTGCACAGAGAAGCAAAGAAAAGTTGATTTACAAAGAGGAATAAATATGATATACATGCACAAAGAGGAGCATAGTTAAGAAAGAGTCCCTGGGTCCTTCCCATTCCTGGTTCCAACCTCATCTTGAGAGCAAACCACATTTCTCTCCTTGGCTTCTGTGACTCTCTTGCATTCCTGTAAGTACCTTTCTATTAAGCCTGTACACAAAGAGTTTCTATCCTTTGCAGCCAAAAGAAGTTACAACTAATATTCCTCTTACCTCAGTGCTTCAGTTTATGTTTTACTCATTATAACACAAAGACAACTACATTAATAGGCATGGGTTCTGGCTTAGATTTCTAATTCCTTCATGCTTTTATTCTGTTCAGGAATGCCAAGAACTACAGCAAAATCTTGTCCAGATGTGATTCCACAGCACAGTCAGCCCTGAAGACACAAATCCAGAATTACAAATTTTGTCTATTTATCCAAAATGTAAGGTGGATAATCTTTTCAGTTTATTGGTTACAAATGACCAGCTGACAAGTTACTCAACTTCTGCAATTGTGGTGAAATTCTAGAGCTACCAAGAAAGGGTCACTTGTTCAAGAAGAACAGCTGAGGAATTGATTGGCTCTTCAGAACCTGTGCCAATTTCCTTTCTGCAGGCGGGCTAAATAGTGGATACCTTTTAGAGAAGGAAAGCCATCATCTTCGGGAAAAAAACCTCTCTCTGCTGTGAACAAACTGAATGCAATCACAGAAACTGCAGACAAAAGAGCTTTTGATGACAGATATTGCTGATTCCTGGTGCCTTCAAAGGCATTCCAGGAAAGGTGAAGGAATAATTATGATTAACAATCACTCATGTTTCTTCCAGGATGTTACTCATTGAACCAATGGGTCACTTGAGAAATATGTCAGTGAGTCAGCTCATATCCAATTTGGCAAAAAGATCCTGGGCTCCCAAACTCTTTGCACTGAACTGAGTAAACCCCAAATGAATACATTCTGGGGGAGAAGTAAAGGAAGGAGAACTTTGGTGGTAAACGACAGAGTTGGCTCATTCAGTCTCCGCCTCCACAGTCCCATCCCCATATTTAAGTGGAATGAAATTATCAAGGCCGATGAAGAAAATCTTGAGCATACCTTTAGAAAAGATAAAGGACTCAGACGAAGGGAAAATGCAGAACCACCACCAGGAAACAAGGAGAGTCTAATAACTCACCACACATCTAAAACAATATGAACTTATAAATTTATATAGCAACTTATACAGTAAGAGCATATACCAAAAGCCAGTTAAAACAATAATGGTTACAAATAAAAAGGAGTTTGGACTGGATGGTCTAAGGTCTTTTATTCAAAATTCCATGATAAAAGGACTATATAGACTGATGTGGTTCAAGGGCCAAATTGGCTGTTGAGGAAATTTATCCTATGATAATGGCATTGACATTCATTATTTTTTACTGCCCTTAGAAGAGTTTATTAAAATATAGGTACAATTTAAAGAAGAATTAAAAACCCAATACTGGCCAGGCATGGTGGCTCACGCCTGTAATCCCAGCACTTTGGGAGGCCGAGGTGGGCAGATTGCTTGAGCTCAGGAGTTTGAGATTAGCCTGGGCAACATGGCAAAACCCTGTCTCTACCAAAAACACACACAAAAAATTAGCCAAGCATGGTGGTGCAGGCCTGTAATCCCAACTACTGGGAAGGCTGAGGTGGGAGGATCACTTAGCCCAGAAGGTGGAGGCTGAAGTGAGCTGAGATCACACCACTGCACTCCAGGCTGGGTGACAGAATGAAACCTCATCTAAAGAAAAAAAAAAAAAAAAAAAAACCCAAAAAACAAAAAATCATAAAACCCCCAATACCCACGTACTCACTACCTTAGTTTAAGAATAAAACATTAACAAGTCCCATGCACCTGCCCCCAAAACCTCTCCTCTGTTCACTTCCCACCCGTGGTTATCCAGAGGCTAATATTAATTTGCACTTTTTAAAAATTTGCATTTTCACGTTAATCATTCCCTGCTTTATGGTTTTACCACCTATGTTTACATACCTAAACAATATATTGTTTAGTTTTGAAAATTTACTAGCTGTGTAAAAAAATATCAAAGTTCTATTAGTTGAAACCTCAGGGATGAGAGCAACAGAATTTCTCGGCATCAGCTTAAGCATTTACAAGAGCCCTTTCTGGGGAAGTTAGTGGCCAAGGTTATACACCAGTCCTAGGAAACACAAGGCTCTGTGCAGTCTGAGCACCTGGCAATGTTCCTAGGTGAGCCTGGTATTGAAGTCAGGCAGAAATATGGTCAGAGGGTAGGGGATGCTCTCTATTTTCTAATTCACCTCCAGCTCTCGGATGTAGGTTTAAGCAGAAACTTTGGTGAGATGCAATAAATGTCCTCAACTGATGCAAGCAGCAGGGTATGGACTAGAGAGCTGGAGCTTTTTCAGCAAAAGTTCATGACACAGTAAGAATCTGGGCAAGCTCACTCAAGCATTCTATCCTCGGGTTGAAAACGAGAGTAAAATAGCAGTGAAAACTTGGCTATGTCTGTCTCTTGAGTCTCATGCTCCTCTCTGGAACAGTTGCTGTCTGTCTGTTGATAGCTGTCCTGGAATCTCTCTTCACTGTCCTTATGGGGATTCCTTTTGCCTTTCACCAGGGTTGGATCATGTGCTTATTATATCCAAGATCAGACCACATAATTTGTGGGACCCAGTGCAAAATGAAAACCTGGGGTCCCTTGTTAAAAAATTATAAGAATTTCAGGCCGGGCACGGTGGCTCAAGCCTGTAATCCCAGCACTTTGGGAGGCCGAGACGGGCGGATCACGAGGTCAGGAGATTGAGACCATCCTGGCTAACACGGTGAAACCCCGTCCCTACTAAAAAAAAAAAATACAAAAAACTAGCCGGGCGAGGCGGTGGGCGCCTGTAGTCCCAGCTACTGGGGAGGCTGAGGCAGGAGAATGGCGTGAACTCGGGAGGCGGAGCTTGCAGTGAGCTGAGATCCGGCCACTGCACTCCAGCCTGGGCGACAGAGCGAGACTCTGTCTCAAAAAAAAAAAAAAAAAAGAATTTCAAGATGACAACAGCAGAGCATTAAACCAAGTGTGGGGTCCTTCTATGTGTAGAATCCTGTGTGACTATATGGGGTGATATCCACAAAGTCAGCCTTGTCTATATCTCATGTCTCCCTCTTTCCTAGTTTACTTTTTTTAGTGGAACACATTCCCCAGTAGTTTGAGAAAGCGTGCATGGGAAATAAGTTTTTGAGACTTGAATGTCTGAAAATGTCATTGTTCTGTCCTCATTCTTGAATGTGAGCCACTTTATTGTTTAACACTGCATTCTGAATATTGCTCCCTGGAATTGTACAATTCAGTAGCCCTGTTTGATTGATGGTTTGGCTGGGTATAAAGTTCTAGCTTTGAAATAATTTTCCTTCAGTATTTTAAAGGTATTGTTCCCTTGTTTATAGTACATTGTTGAGTGTCTGAAATTATTTGGATTCTTAACTTTGTGTATGTGACTTGTTTATGCCTCTATAGAAGCTTAATTTCCTTTTTTCCCCAGAGTTCTAAAAATTTACAACATGCCTTTGTGAGGGTCTGATTTCATCCATATAGGCCCTTTTGTTCCAGCAATTCATGTTCATCAGTTCTGAGATATTTTATTGAATTATTTCATTGATAATTTTCTCTGCTCCATTCATGTTTTCTGGAGCTCTTATAATTTGGATATTAAACCTTCTAGAACAGACCTCTCATTTCCTTACCCTTTCTCTCCTCTGTCTACTCTTTGTTCTACTTTCTGGGAAAATCTTAACCTTCTACTTTCTGAGAAAATTTTTAATCTTACATTCTAGTCTTAAATTTTTTTAATTTCATATTTTTTTAATTTCTAAGAGCTTTTTGTTCTCTAAATGACCTTTTTATACTATTCTATTCTTCTTTCATGTGTGCAGTATTTGTCTATTATCTGAGGATATGAGAAATCTTGTTTCTTCTCCCCTGCATAGTCTCTATTGCTTCATGTTGCTTTTCTTTTCTTTTTTTCTTTTTTTTGTATTTATTTAGGTCTCTATCTTTTTCACTGGGGTCTGTCCTTATATAGCTGGTATATTAGTCCATTCTCCTGCTGCTATAGGATATAGCCGAGACCAGGTAATTTATAAAGGAAAGTGGATTAATAGACTCACAGTTCCGCAGGGCTGGGGAGGCCTCGGGACTTACAATCATGGCGGAAGGGGAAACAAACACGGAGGCAGGAAGAAGAATAACTGCCCAGTGAAGTGGGGTGGGGGAAGCCCCTTATAAAACCATCAGATCTCGTGAGAACTAACACATTATCATGAGAACAGAATGGGAGAAACTGCCCCCATGATTCAATTATCTCCACCTGGTCCCTTTCACCACACGTGGGGATTATGGAAATTACAATTCACTATGAGATTTGGGTGGGGACACAGCCAAACCATATCATCTGGTAATTCTTGGTTTTCTGCATTAAAAAAATTGCTGATTAAAAGCACTAGACAAGTAGGCAGGGCTTGTTGACTTTAAACTTAAGGATAATCCAGATGTACAGTTTCTTGGCAGACCCCTGAAGTTAGTGTCTTTGCTTTTTTTCCTGCCCCCTTGCTTTGCCCAGAGAATTTTTTGGCTTGTTTGCCACAGAGAATTTTCTGATCTCCTGCCTGGTAGATGAGGGCTTGACTGAGAAACAGGTGAAAGAAAAGGGGTGGGGAGTCAGAATATACGAACTCATTTTTCCCCTCAGTAGGAAGTCCTGCTCCCAGCCATACCTATAAACACAAAATCTCCAGACTTCTGCTGGGACAGGGGAGGAAGAGTCACCTAGCACCACGAAGAGTAAATAGGCAGCTAGGAATCCAATTGCTTCTCAAGTTGTTTTTTCTTCCTTATTTAAGTCGCAGGTACACCTGATGCTGCCAATTCCTGAGCTGCTTGAAGATTCTGTGGTTTGAAGCCAGCTTAGGACTGAGCTTTTTTGGCTTGTCCATCTGCTTTCCAGCTTCCAAACTTTTGTGGCTCTTACCATCTTTCCTATACTGGTGTGTTTGTCTTTTGTAAAAATTTATTTAATGTGGTTTTAGTTATGTCAGAAGAAAATGAAATTAGATACAGTAGTCCTCCCTTATCTTCAGGGCATATGTTTCAAGACCCCTGGTGGACACCTGAAACCAGCAGATAGTATTAAACCCTATATGAACTATATTTTTTCCTATACATACATACCTATGATAGAGTTTAATTTATAAGTTAGGCATAGTAGGAGATTAATCGAAATAACTAAGAATAATAATAATAATATACTATTATAAAAGTTATGTGAATGTCTCTCTCAAAACATCTTATTGTACTGTAGTCACCCTTCTTTTGATACTAGATGAAAAAAAGCCTACGTGATGAGATGAAGTGAGGTGAGTGATGTAGGCATTGTGATGTAGCGTTAGGCTTCTATTGACCTTCTGACAGTAGGTAGGAGAATCATCTGCTTCAGGTGATTCTAGATCATTAAGTCATGACAATGTTAATGGTTGGATATCAGGAGCAGAGGATGTTGAGGACTAACAGGCAGGTAGCATATATGGCATGGATATGCTGGGCAAACAGATAGTTCACATTCCATGCTGGACAGAATGAAATGGCGCCAGATTTCATTACACTATTCAGAAAGTCATGCAATTTAAAACTTATGATTGTTTATTTCTGGAATGTTCCCTTTAATATTTTCAAATTGCAGTTAACTGGGGTAACTAAAACCACAGAAAGCAAAACTGCAGACAAGAGGGGATTACTGTACATACCTTCAATTCACTATCTTAACTGAGAATGCTGTTAACTTTCTTAAACAGCCTTTTTAGAACCAACTGTACCTCTTTTATACTTATTCAAATGTGCTGATGATGAAATCAGTGCATTGGCATGGCCATGACAGTTAACCTTCAGATCCAGACATGACTTCTGCTAGGGGCTTAATGTGGGAAACATGTATGAGATTGCCTGCTCAGCACTTACCGAGGGGCTTCTCCAGAAGCCCCTCTTCTCTGAGACTCTCTTCTCTGAGATTCTTGGATATTAACCAAACTGACCATCAGGGGAGAGTCCCTCCCTGGTGGCAAATGCTAAGATGTACATTCTCCTCCCTTCCTGCCACTCAAATTTTGTTACTGGATCAAGTTTGCCTGCATCACTCTTTATTCAAGATATGTTATCTCTTAAAGGCTTCCTCAGGACCCCCTTTTCCCACATGAGGATAGATACCCAATGTAACCAGTTCATCACATAAATCTAGATTCCAGCTTCTGAGTTTGGATGAAAGTTAGGACATCCTCTCCCACTATATCCATTTTCTCATATCCATACACTCCTTCAAAAAATACTTAACAAAAACAAATTTTGTTTTACCCCATCCCCTTCCAGAGACTTGGCATATGTCAAGGCTAAAGTGACAGAAGGAACCTTGAATAATGTCACTCAAGCAAACATGCAGTGGTAGAAAACCCTTCAAGTCCCATATCTTTGGCATCGAACAGGCTCCACCGAAGAGGGAGATCTCCAGAAGAGGCAAGACCAGAGACCAGAGGGGTTAAGTGGAAGTACCAAGGTCTCATTTCCTAGATACTGATGAATTATGAGACAGTGCATATCCTTTTTAAAGGGGAGGCCCTTAAAAATATTGTAGCATTAAAATGTGAATTTCACAAGTCATTAAAATTTTCCCCTCAGGGAACTCTTTGGCAGAGTAGAAAAGGTATTGACTTTGGCTCCAAAGGGTTTCGAGGTCTAGATTCAAATACTGTGACTTTGGGTGGGTTATTTGATCTATTTTGCCTCCATTTCTTCATATGTGAAATAGGGATTGAAGATACAGAGATGAAAAAAGATGCTGTAAAAGGTGCCTGGCATGTGGTTGAACCCTATAAATATACACTCTTCTCCATTTTCCTCATCTGCTAGTGAAAGCAATAAGATAATGGAGTTTGTTCTGTACAGCAAATACATATTCCCAGGAATGTTAAAGCAGGACACATCAGCAAAGGCAAAGATGACCTATCACAGACCTCAGGGATCTTTGAGAAGGATACTCCTTACAGATTTATGTTTGAAAAAGGAAAAGTAGCTGAGAACCCCCATATTTGTCAGGCATGGTGAAAAAAAGGTTGTTTTGTTTTGTTTTGAGATGGAGTCTCCTCGTGTAGCCTGGGCTGGAGTGCAGTGGCGCGATCTCGGCTCACTGCAACCTCTGCCTCCTGGGTTCAAGCGATTCTCCTGCCTCAGCCTCCCAAGTAGTTGGGATTACAGGCACCCACCACCACGCCTGGCCAGTTTTTTGTATTTTTAGTAGAGATGGGGTTTCACCATATTGGCCAGGCTGGTCTCAAACTCCTGATCTCAGGTGATCCACCCGCCTCGGCCTCCCAAAGTGCTAGAATTACAAGCATGACCCATCACACCCCACCAAAAAGAGGTTTAAATGAACTTTTTTTTTGGTGGGGGGATGGGCATGTTTATTTTAACAATCAAGTCCCTGATCTCAATGCATTTGACATAGAACCTACACATAATATTCATATTAATTTATTAACATTTTTGAGTCACTGATCACTCTGGGACAACCTGACAATGTATGGGCGGTGTCTCCGGGAGAGCAGTGGCTGCCACCTCCCGCCTCCTAGAGATGGGGAGGCGAGGAGAGAGGGAGCAGGCTGAGCTGAAGGAAGGACCCCGCCTTTTGGGAGAACTGTGAGTTGACAGCAACTGTACCTACCAGTCCCAAGGACAAGATTTTTCACTAGAACCTGGATTATTTCTCCCTTCTCCATCTTGCCACGCCCAGCCAAGGGGCTTCTAGAGCTGCGCAGGGACAGAAAGGAGCTGAGAATGCCCATATTTGTTAGGCATGGTGGAGGGAGGTTTAACATGGACTTTGTTTTGACCATGAAGTCCCTGATTCCTATGCATTTAAAATATAATCCATACATAATACCAAAATTAACTTGGCGACATTTTGTGAGTCACTGATTCCTGCAACACCTGCTCCGCAGTGGGCAGGACCCTCAGAGCCTGCAGGCCTGAAGCCGCGTCTGGGGACAAGAATTACCCGCAACACAGCCCAGCAGTGCTGGCCACGCGCGCGCAGGGTGGGGCAGGGATGGGGCCCAGGCCTGCAACCTCAAATGTTTTGGGGGTAGGTTCAGAGATGTGGACGCCGGCAAGAGTCAGGGGCTGGGCTGGGCTGTGACAATAAAAGGGATGGCCCCACTCCCTGCGAGGTATGAGTCCCAGGACAGGTGATTATCGTCTCTGTGCCTGACCCCCACCCCCAGATCTAAAGGGAGAACCAGACCAGCTATTAATTCTGCAAGCTGTTCAGTGTGCAGAAGACCCAAAACACACCCACCCAGGCTATTTGAGTTAATAAATAACAAAAACCGCATTCTTAAATGGGGGAGGGGGCGGGAGGAAGGTTACATAAAGTCTAATATTTTTTAAAAAATAAGATAAAAAATAAGTCACGCTTGTCCCTGAAGATTAACATGCTTTCTCTGTTTTACCCTCCCACCCACGGAAGTGGGTGTCTTTGCCTCTCCGTTTACAAATGAAGAAACTGGCTCTGAAGGGT
Source organism: Macaca fascicularis (assembly GCF_037993035.2). NCBI lineage: Eukaryota > Metazoa > Chordata > Mammalia > Primates > Cercopithecidae > Macaca > Macaca fascicularis. The sequence continues at coordinate 59,348,469 of NC_088387.1, forward strand.
TGTTCAAGGTCATGCAGTTAATAAGTGACAGAATCAGGGCCTGAAGCGGGCTGACCTCAAGCTAGTGTCCTTTGTTGGTGCCACATTTCCCTGTCAGAGGTGAGGCAGATGTGTCTTCATCACTTTTAGCAAAGAGAACTGGCCCCTGTCTATATAAATAAAGATGCGACTTGCCAAGTTACCTGGGGGGCTGCTGCCTTCACTTCTCAAACCACAATACGTTTTATGCTCTGAGCTGTTTACACTCTCCTTTATGAAATGGCTTGCTGTATTTAAGATTGCAGTCTGTGAAACTAGATTTTTTTTTAACCTTTTTTGAATCTTACTGGCCTTATGATATGGGCCTTACTAGCCTATATTCAGACCAAGTGATCCACCCAGGTAGTACTGACAAATGCTGCACACGCCCTTCCAATAAAAGCAGACCTTTAAATTACCTTGGTCATTTAACCATCAATTATCCAACCACTTTACAGGTATTTAATGAGCATCTCTGCCTTTCCATGCGCCAGTCTACTTTCTCCTCTGCCAATTTTTTATTTTTTTTCCAAACATGATTCAGATCCAGTTACTCCTTTAATTAAAAATCCTCAGTGGTTTCCCACCATCTACAGGGTGAAGATAAGACTTGTCACATGAGGCTCCTGCCTCTCTTTGCAGCTCTTAAGTTTGGAATACAGGCAAAGTGAAACTCCAAAGTAGAGCCAAGTGTTTGCTATAACTACAAGAGTACAGATTCCTGCCCTCAGGCACCTCAAATCCTGTGTGAGAATAACCACAGTGTGAAGTATGAATAGTAAATGCTTCCCTACTTAGCTCACACTTGACCCTGGAGAGTTTGGTACTCACAGAGAAATGTAGGCTGCTGAGAGTAAGGTGTTCAGAGTTCCTTTCTTTCTCTATAATCTATCTCTTTTGGAAAAAGAGCCTGGAAACTCTGGAAAAAAAGTTGGTTAACTGGGAATAGAAAAGTAGGACAAAAAAAAAAAAAAGGAATGTAAATATTCTAGATATAAAGGTCAATGCCACTGCTAGGTTCAGGTTTCAAAGTTGACTTTGGATTTCCTGGCAGCCAAGGCAATAAGGAAAACAGGGTGCATTATTTGCGCTTTACTGACAGAAAAGAAGAAACCTATCCATTTTTGAAAACAAGTAAATTATTTTATGATGCTATTTTTAATCTTTCTCATCACTGCTTTTTAAATTATAAAGTTACTGTGTGTCCTTTGTAAAAAATCCAAATAACACAAATATCTATAGGGTAAAAATGTATGTCCCCCTTACCTATATACCTCTATTCCCCTTTTCCAGAAGTAAAGCCTACCCCCGGAGACTGACCATTTATTTCTAGAGGGGTTTTTGTTCTGTGCAATTAAAAGTACTTACACAGTTTCCATAAAATTTGGGTTTTATTTGCTCGCTTGAAAAAAAGGATCAGATTAACTATATTCTTTGTAACTTGCATTTTCACTTTACGATGTATCAAAGACATCCTTCTCTATCTCCCTAAATGAATCTCTTCCATTTTAATGACTACTGTATTCCATTATAAGGAGGTAGCGTAATCTATTTAACCATTCTTCTATTTGTTTCTGATTTTACAGTCATAAACAATGAATATGCTTGTACATATACTTTTTTGTAGAAGTCTGTCTATGCCATCAGCCTCTAAAAGTGGAATTATAAGAGCACGTCATTCATATATTTAAAATTTTGATGTATCGTCTTCAAAACGACTGCACGAATTTATACTCTCACCAAGAGTGTCTGAGTGTGCCCATTATCCCATTCCCTTGCCAGCACTAGATATCATCAACATTTTTCATTTTCTGGCACAAACTTCTGGATGGAATTTCTCCTGGCAAGATCAACATATTTGAATCAAGAAAGGAGATCAATAAGACAGACTCATTTTTCTGGTTCTAGAGTGGTGGTTTTGGGGCTGTGCTCCATAGAGCCCCAGGAATGCTGAGGGATGGGTGTGAGGGAGTACAAAAGGACAAGACCTTCACCTCTTAACCAGGGCAACTGAGTTGATCTGTTTTACATGTTGCAGTTTGGAATAAGATTTTATTTGAAGATAAGATTCTATTGCTTAAAAACAAGTTTAAAAATCCCTGATCTGGGGCCTTATTTCTTATTGAACCATCAGCAGATTGAAGAATTAAAAATGTATTCCTTCAAGGGAAAGAAGAGATCTTAAAATAGTGAATCTCCAGCCATGGTCAAAATATTCTCATTTATACACTGTGTGTGAGAGTGTGTGTGTCTGCAGATGTTCTCATTCACGCTAGGCCTCTCTCTATTGCCCACCTGCCCTCCTGCAACCAATCCCAAAACACCATTTCCTCCAAGGTTTAGATGAAAATGCCTCTTCTCTAAGCCTCCCTCCTTGCAACATGCATGCGTGCACACACACACATGCACACACACACCATCAATGTGGATCATATCTTCTTTATTTGTATAGACTGGATGTCAGCTGCTCCTCCTTTCCTCTGAGACCTGGATAAAATTTCATAGTCATGATCCTCTAACATTTCTGGGAGCTCCTCCGAACTGTAGGTTCTCAGCCTCCTTTCCCTCCTGCTTCCTTAGGTGCCCTCTTTAAGATCCATTACGTAAAACTCAGCTCCTTTTTTGACAGTCACGCACACAAACAATAATAACAGCAGCAACAAACTATTCCTCTGCACAAAGCATCCTTGAAAAGAGTAAAATACTACAGACGGCACCTGGGAAAGAGTGAGAGAAAGAAGAATTTGAGTCACAAGGATGCAAACTATTTCAAGATGGCATGTTAGCATCCTAGGGACCTTAGCCTAACACCAGCTCCTTTTTATCTCACTGGCTCTTCTCTCCTTCTGTTCTTTATCTTCACCCACTCTCCTCTGGATTGAACCAAGAACTTCAAATTATTTTCTCTATGAAATGTTGCAATTCAGCTCTCCCCAGCTTATGGCTTCAACGTTGTATGGTCAATATCTTCACAGCACTTGTCTTACTAAATGGAAAAAAAAAAAACAAACCCTTTTTTCATTAATATAAGTAGTGCTAAATAACAGAATAGATTTACACTATATTTTAGCAGAACAAGATGGTGCTACTAACTCCTCCTGCTGTATATCTATCAGTACTTCCTCTCGAGTAGAAACAAACATTTAAAAAGAGAGCAAGTGATCTGGTTACAACAAACTCTAAACCATTATACCTCCTTCTTCAGAGGAGGCTGGGATTTGTTTTTGAGCTGTTGTATTGCTTTTGTCCTGTAATCATATTAGATATCTGGCCCCTCCAACCAAATGTTAAGCAGCCAAGGGCAAGAATTCTGTCTTTTTGTAGCTTTTAAATGCCCAAAGTCTCTGGCATATGCTTCATAAATATGTAATGAACAGAACAACCACTAATTATATGATTAAAAGAAGAGTAAATGATAAATGAATCTAAGACCCTTGGGTATTTTATAAAATGGGGTATATATTTCCTTGAAAAGGCCATAACATTAGTAATTCTTAGACAGTTCTGTTAAAACATTTCAACTTGCATTTATCTTTTAGGAGATCCATTATATAAGATTGTCCTACTCAAAATATTCACTACCTCACATTTCTTTTTTATATTGGCCTTTATACTCTTCTAAAACTTCTTTCCTACTTCTCCTATAAGCTAGATATTATTTTTGTTTATTCCCTTCCCACGTGGCCAGATAGGAAGGAAGCGGAGATGATTATCTATATCAATACAATATCTCCTCTTGCAGGGATCCCAAGAATAAAGAGTGCTATATAAAGTAGCATGCTATGTAAACCAAGGCTTAAAACATCCTTTAGTGAACCGTCATAAAATATCACTTGAAATTCCTACAGGATCTTCTGCCTGCTATGTTTAATTCCTAAATCTCATGTTATTAAAAGAAGTCTGTTTGCTCTTTTATCTACACTCCACATCATACAATTTTTTTTTTTCATCAAAACTGGCTTAGTTTGGTGTAAGGAAGCAGGAGCATATGACAACTTAGAATTTCTGATATTTGACCCTTTGCTGTAAATTTAAGCTCATGAATAGTTCAAAGCTCAGAAACCAGGCCCAATTCCACTGCGGATATATATACAAGGCCAAGTTCCACTGTGGATATATATATCATATATATGTGTGTGTATATATATATATATATAATCTCCAAGTTAGTATTTACAATATATATCCTAATTCCATTGTGAATGTGTGTATGTGTATGTGCATGTGTATGTGTATGCATATCTGTCCTGTTCTACTTGTCTGGATGACAGCATTTTTGCCAGCACATTCAAATGAAACAATTTTTTTATTTAATCAAACTTACTTGGTGCCATGTAAATAACAGAATAATCATAACCAGCTCTTTCACTCCTAAAGTATTATCCAGTCTCTCTCAAGTCCAGTGAAGAGCTTGACTTGCTTACTTGTTGACATTCAGCTCTTATCTGCTATCGTTCCGGTTGTCCAGCTAAGGAACGTTCATAAACAGGATGTGAGGGTAAAATGAGTTACCATTTTAAGCACTTATTCTTTCTGTAGTTCTCACAATAAACGTGATCAATGAAGAGAAAAACATTGAAGATGTAAGAAGAGTGATTTGAGATGTGGTTTAAGAGTCAGCCACAGCTGGGTTTGAATCCTGGTTCTAATGCTCGGCAGCTGCGACCTTGGGAAAATTGTTTAACTTACTAAGTCTGTCTGCTCAGCTCTAAATTAGGCCCAATAATACTGTTCTCATATTGTTACTGTGAGGACTAACTGCAAACTATGTGTTTAATAAGTGGTAGCTGTTTTGTTGTAATTATTACCACAGAAGCTTCACTATGTGGGGCTTTGCCATCCCAAATTAATTTTTGTATTTGTGTCTCACTTTGAGCTTCTTCAAAACACCTCTCTATCCACCACTTTATTTGAATCTCACAGTAATCGTGTAAGCTAGGTATAACAGACACGATTAACCTCATTAGGAAACCAAGAACTAGATAATGTCAATGCATTGCCTCAGTCAACCCATGTCTGGGCAAGTGGGGCAAGAATCCACGTCTCGTCCTTACCTTCATGAACAATCCTTCAATCCGCTCTCAGACAGCAACTACAGGGAGCTGTTAGAAGTACTGTGTGATCTTGTTACCCCCACCCCCCTCCCCATCTCCATTTAGAACCCTTCAGTGGCTTCCCAATGCTCACAATATAAAAGGAGAAATCCTTCCTGTGGCCTGCGAGGCCCTGCAGGTCTGACCCATTTCTCCAGCTCCTCTCAGAACATCCTTGCCCTCCCGAGACCCTTCTGGGCTCTGGTTCCTTGAACAAGACCCACCTCTCCCACTCTGAGGTCCTCCTCGATTCCTCTCTCCCCATGAAGAGAGGACCATATCTTTGCATCATTCACTTTCAGCCCAACATATCACTTTCTCAGGGAAGGCAGGCCTTCCCAGGCTATTTTGGGTCCCCTTGTTGTTTATGCTCATGCTTATGTTCTTATCTTTGTAGAACTTGTCATATTTTGTAATGATATATTTTTTGCAATCGTTTTTCTGGTGTCTGTTGTCTCCACTAAACTGAAAGTGCCAATTCAGCAGAACTGAATCTGCCCTGTCTCCTTTGAGTTACCTGATTTCAGTATAATGCCTGACCCTTAGCATTGAAAATAAGCCTGTTGAATGAATTACATGTGTTGTTAGAGACAGAGAATATAAGAATGAGAAAAATAATCGCAAGTGAATCATAGTCCTTTTCTCTCTCATTCCCTCTCCTTTTCCTCCTTCTCCTCTTCTCCATCTCCCCTCCTCCCTGCCCCTCTTTTTCTGTCTCTCTTTTTAAGTTCCTTTTGTTTTGAGACAGAGTCTCTCTCTGTCACCCAGGTTGGAGTGCAGTGGCGCTATCTTGGCTCACTGCAACCTCCGCTTCCCAGGTTCAAGCGATTCTCCTGCCTTAGTAGCTGGGACTATAGGCACATGCCACCTTGCCTAGCTAATTTTTGTATTTTTGGTAGAGACAGGGTTTCACCATATTGGCCAGGCTGGTCTGGGACTCCTGACCGCAGGTGATCCACCTGCCTGGGCCTCTCATGAGCCACCGCGCCCGGCCTCCTTTTAAGTTTCTATTTGGAATCGCTCCAGAAAATGAAAGCCCTGACTCCAGCTCAGCTGGGTGAATGTCCATATAGGACAGGAAAACTAATAGTTGTGATTTATAGCTTGGTCAGGTTGTACTCACCTGTTCTTTCCTTCACAAGTGAGTGCAACCTGACCAAACTACAGTGAATACTTACGTACACTCTCCCTCCTGCCTCCTTCTTTTCTTCTGCTTCACTTTCTGCTCTTACAAGGACACTTCAAATGCCCAGCTAGAAAGCAGAAAGCAAAATGTGGCGAGGGGAACTATTTGGGCACAAAAATTTGTATTTATTTATAATCATTTTCTCAAAAATGTGGGCAGAAAGTGTGAGAAGAAAATACATGAGGAGAAATATATGAGGCATTGAAAATATGAATCTATTCTAATGTCACTTTGCTGTAGGCCAATGATTCCTCAACTTTTTTAGGGTTGGAACATTATCATCTGTATGTGCTATTAGAAACAGAGAAAATAAGGATGAGAAAAATAATTGCAAGTGAATGATAGTCCTTTTCTCTCCCTCTCATTTAAGAATGTCATGATGCTTTCAAAATTAAATTCAATTAAAATCAATTTGTTTGAATAACTCCAATGGTAAACTGATGTTGCAAGACCATCACCTCTCTATACCGAAATGTAAAACCTTAGATATTTCAAAGGAGCAGTGTTTGTGATTAAGGCATCATGAGGTTAGCACTTACCAGGTCACTTTTATCCACAGAAGAAGTAGATAGGCATCTGTATGTGTGAGACATTGCTACATTGAGGAAGGAGCTTCCCCTCAAAACCTGTCTCCTTCTCTCTTTTTACCTCTGTCTCTAATGCCTAAAACTCCATTACTAAAGGCTAATTCCTCTAGAAAGTCAATATTGTTTGGTACCAGCCTTTATCAAAATCAAAGATATAAACCACTGTAAGACGCACCACTATTTTATATGCCGCTAAGAAAGAAAAACCAAGGCCTAGTATAATAAGACATCATCAATTATAAGAAACATCCCAATTTCAGAGATACTAAAATGTGAAAAACCTGTGTCTTGGGCTGTGTGAATGAAGCAATGAAGAGCATGGACCATGAAATCAAATACACCTGATGGACATCCTGCTTCTGCCATTTAATAAATGGGTTGCGTTGGGTGGGTTACTTCTCTGAATCCATACCATCTTCCTTGTGAAATGAAAATACGAGTACACACCTGCCTGGTTAGCAAGAGTGACCTATTACCTAATTCCTAGTTACCAAGAATGAGGTATTACAAAGTGTTTAGTGCAGAACCCAGCCATTAGTTAGGGTTCCAAAATGAAAACTATTATTGCTATTAAGGAATTATCCTCTAAAGCAATTACCATTGGGCAGAGTAGTACATTGAGTCCTTACTGCTCATGTTTCCTTATTTTCAGGGAGTTTTAAAATAAAACAGATCTCCATAGGTCCAGGTATTTCACAAGAGATTTGTTTGTAGGGAAGGAGATAATACCAAAATTGGGAAACTATGTGGGGAGGAAAGGCCTGGGGGGTAGAGTAGAGCTGGATCTAGAAGAGGTCAGAGGATACCAAAACCAAATGTTACCACTGTGTCCTTCAAATTTTGCCCAGGATTGCTTCTGGTTTCAACTTGAATCAGATATCAAAAATGCACTCATAACCTTGATACAATATGGTAACTGAAAGAAACCAATCACAAAATTGACATATTGTATGACTCCATTTATATGAAATACACAGAGTAGGCAAATCCACAGAGACAGAAAGTAGATTAGAGGTTTCCAGAGGCTGAGGGCAGAAGGCAATAGGGAGTGGCTGCTAAGGAATATATGCTTTTTGGGGTGGATAAAAATATTCTAAAATTAGATTGCAATGATAGTTGTAAAATTCTTTGCATATCATTGAATTGCATATTTTAAATGGATAAATTTTATGGTATGTGACTTATACCTCCATAAAAATGCTTAAAAAAGAGAATACATTCATGTGTTCTGTTATTTTAAAGTCTAGAACTAAAGTTTTTTCAAAAATTCCCTTTATTTTTTAAACAATAAAACACCTGTACACATAGAAAAATAAATATATCTGATTTATACTTGTCGATAAAACTCATAAAGTTCAGTTAAGCTTTTCATTTTACTTTCACCTATTACATGTAAAAATGGCCAATTTCTTTTTTTTTTTTTTTTTTTTTTTTTGGAGATGGAGTTTCGCTTTTGTCATCCAGGCTGGAGTGCAGTTGCATAATCTCGGTTCACTGCAACCTCCATAAAAATGGCCAATTTCAAACAGTCTCCAACTTTATGAGCCCCAGAGGGTTTAGTCACAAGGATTTAGCTTCTATGTATTGTGCAGTGGAGATGCAAAGGAGTTTCTTATATCCGGGGTGATATTCAAAATATTTTAAAACTGTTAAATAGTTGGACACTGACCAACCAGTATGATGACAGCTGGAAACCCCTTAGTTGCTGGAGTTTAGAGGAATGGGGGATACAGAGGGAAAGCCAGGGAAGTTGAAGGGGGAGGGATTAGGGAGTGAGAGCACTTGGGAAGCTCCAGTGGGAGTACATTTAATAAGCGGCATAGGGCTCTCAAGCTTGGCGTTTGTTTGGTGGGGACTCACATGGGTTCAACATGCATATCGAGAAGTGTTATTTCTGTTCGGCGTCCATCTACCCTGCCCACAGCATGTTGTTCATCCAGAACGATTGCAAGGTGTTCAGATTTTGTAACTCTAAATGTCATAAAAACTTTAAAAAGAAGCGCAATCCTCACAAAGTTAGGTGGACCAAAACATTCTGGAAAGCAGCTGGAAAACAGCTTACAGTGGATAATTCATTTGAGTTTGAAAAATATAGAAATGAACCTATCAAATACCAGTGAGAGCTATGGAATAAAACTATTGCTGCAATTAAGAGAGTTGAAGACACCAAACAGAAACGCCAAGCTACATTTATAGTGAACAGATTAAAGAAAAATAAAGCACTACAGAAAGTTTAAAGAAGTCAAGCAAAACATCCATCTTATCCGAGCCCCTCTTGCAGGCAAAGGGAAGCAGTTGGAAGAGAAAATGGCACGGCAGTTACAAGAGGATGTGGGCAGGGAAGATGCTTCTTAAAAATCTCTGTAACCATTTCTTTTATGTACATTTGAAAATGCCCTCTGCAGACTTGGAACTGCTAAATTATTAGTTTATTTTTTACATAAGTTCACTTAAATGAAAAGTGATTAAAATATATCTTTCCTACATTGCCATCTACAAAACATAACATATTACGGACGTTTAATTGCATCTCAGTGTTAAATCTTCACTGATAGATGTACTTATGTAAATCATAAAAATTTTACTTATAACTATAGAAGTGAATTGTGGATATAAAATGGTTATGCCATTTGGATAATGGCACTAGGCAGCATTTGTATAATAACTAATGGCAAAAATTCATGGCTAGTGATGTATAAAATAAAATATTCTTTGCAGTAAAATATTCCCTTTATTAATGTTATGGAAGGTGGGGATACAACAAGGAACTAACAATTTGTATGACAGTGTCAAATATTATTTTTAGTATTGCCTGTTTTGGTTTATTTGTATCTTAGAAGAGCATAATGATGTTGTTTGATGAAGCCTAATTATGCTAGACTGTTTTGACCTGGTTTAACCCTTCTGATAGGTAGTTATGGATGTTGGGGATGAGAACTGAATAATCTTTGCCTGGAGTGACACTATACTCTAGAATTTCCACTTGGGAGAATACTCAGTTCTAACTTATGATTCCTGGCAGAATAAACTTTATTTTTGTAGCCTAGCAATGATCTAGAAGCAGAGGAATCCCAGAACCTTTTAAAAGTTATTATGTGGTTTTCTTTTAAAAAGCTCCTGTTTTTGGAAAGTAGAATTTATGGGTACAACATCTGTTCATTATTTGCACATAAAACCATTTTAAAAGTTTTTTTTTTAAAGTGGCACAGGAGTTTTCACTATTTAAGCAGCTGGTTAGAGCTCTTCTGGGGCATATCTGTCCACTGTATCTCCTGTGTTCCATGAGAATGCACACCTGACTTTCCAAATGTGGTCTTAAAATCTTAGAAGTTCAGAGATTATCTATTTTACAGATGAAGAAACCAAGGTTGAGGAAAGGTGAGTGGCTTGCTCAAGATGCATGAATAATGAGAGTCAGAATGAGTTTCCACATCTCCAAATCTCAATCCAGGTCAGTTGAGGTGGGCAAAACATCCTCATACCAAATTAACTTGCCCACTCATCATTTTTGTGCTACTTCCAAATCAGAGTTGCAATTTACTTTCTACTTGTGTTCATAGAAAAAGTGTGTATATTCTTCATGAGAGCAGAAGACCTTGGATATGGAAAACAAAAGGGCAGTGGGTCCAGACTTCTGGGTAATTATTTGTAACTTATGTTAACAGAAAGCATGAGGGTACACATGTAGCACATCTCAACAGAATCCATGCATCATTGGAAAAGCAAATTATAAGAGAATAAATCAAAGGCATTTAAAATAAAATATGCTGGCATGCAATCTCATTTTGTAACTTTTTTCTTCCTAGTTATCACAAAGAAAAGATCATGAAAGAAACAAAAAAAGACAGAAGAAAAGGATTCTGTTCACCTTATAGCTTATTTAGAAAATTGCCAATAAAATGATGCAGGGGGACTTTTTGGGTGCTTCAGGTTTGGTGTGTATTGAGGGAGAAATGAGAACATTCATTCATATTTTCATAATAACTACTGATATTTGAATGGCCATTTACAGTTTTAAGTGTTTTCCTAAGCACATGGTGGTAGAAGACTATTGGCATGGGAGATATTTTGCAGTATATTATTGCTAAGTAGAAATGCAGGCTACAAAAATAGTATGCACATTCAAGATGCTATTTTTGTTTAAAAAGAAGTGTGTTTGTGTGTGTGTGTGCGTGCACACACCCATACATATAAAATAATTGAGAAGACGTATTGAAATACTATATGTTCTCCTTGATTGGTAAGATTATGGTTTCTTCTTTGGCATTTTTCTTAGTATTTTTCTGCTTTGTAAGTTGCTTGCATTGAACATGTATTACTCTCGTCATTAGAAAAAAATTTAAAAGTGCTTTCATCTGCATTTTTCTTCACCGAACCTTTTAACAACCGTGTGAGGTACAACACCTCACTTTATAGAAGATGCTATTGAGGTTCAGAAGAACTGAGCGACCTGTTTGGCAAGTAGCAAGTATTAGAGCTTGGGTTTTCCTCTAGGCCATCTAATTCTAAACCTTATGCTTTTTCCTCTACATTATGACACTCAATTCTCAGAGCTGTCTTATGCAGCAGCTCACTGTAGCATGTTCAGGGCTATCTTCATGTTACCCTTGCAATAGAGCATCATCTATTTATTTGTACCTATTGATCATTTTGTAGAAACCAATTTTCCAGTTAAAATGGTAGCTGTTCTGGATGTGGCACCAACGACTTGAAGCAATTAGGCTTCCACAACAAACTCCTATAGCTTTATTAATTTGAATAGCTAGTATTTCAAAGTGGTATACTATGTAACACTCTCAAATCCTAAAAGCTTCCTGGATGCTCTCTTGGACTCTGTCATCTTTCTCCATATCCAGTTTCTACTCCTATCAGTTTTTCAAGGTATGTGTTTTTCTGTGACCTTTTTCTTTTCTTTTCTTTTTTTAAAAAATGTGACCTTTTTCTTAAAAGCTACTTCTTGCTTGCTAACAGGCCCTGTTCCACTGTGAAAAAGCAAAGAGAATCATGAGGGAAGTAGAGCAATGGAGCTAAATGTGACCACAAGCTCTGCTGGAAGCTCTGAAAATCTAATCCATTATCCCATTACTTCACAGGTGAGCTCAGAAAGCTGCTGCTGTTGATTTTCTGGCCATGGAAAGAGTTCTCAGTCAAATGAAAGCCTCTGCCTTGGGATTTATTGAACACTTTTATTCTTTGACTTTTCACACAAATTTTGCAGCATCAGGTAAATATTCTGAATAATCAACAGTGTTTACAATAGAAAAATTAAGAGTTGAAGGCCTTATAACCATTTTGTGAGGTACATAGAGAAGTTCTGAGTGTGTTAGGCCGTTCTTGCGTTGCTATAAAGAAATACCTGAGACTGGACAATTTATAAAGAAAAGAAGTTTAATTGTTCACAGTTCTACAGGCTGTACAGGAAGCACGGTGCTGGCATCCACTCAACTTCTAGAGAGGCCACAAGAAGCTTACAATCATGGTGGAAGGTGAAGGGGGAGCAGGCATATCACATGGCCAGAGCAAGAGCAAAAGAAAGAGTAGAGGGGTGCTGCTCACTTTTAAATGACCAGATATCTTGAGAACCCATTCACTATCATGAAGACAGTACCAAGTCATGAGGAATCCACCCCCATGACCCAAATACCTCCCACCAGGCCCCACCTCCAGCACTGGGAATTAGAATTCAACATGAGATTTGGGCAGGGACAAATATCCAAACTATGTCACTGAGTTAAGGCCAATCTTTTGGACATGTGTACCTTTGGCTGGTGAAACTCTACCTTTATCCTTCGGGGCTGAGTCGTGTTGTCCTGGGCCCCATGACAATGGTTTCTAGGTGTTTATTCTTTCTTCCTGCTTTTTTAAAATAATGCATATTTCAGCCAGAAGAGAGGTTGCTGATTTTTAAGTAATGTGACCCAGATGTTCCTGAGCCTCATAGGCAGCCCTGTCCTGGGCTCACAAACACCTTGAAGGGGGACTTAACACTTCAATTTGTTCCTGTACTTCTCAGCAAGAACAAATTCAACTCCTTCAATAAATTGATAAGAAATATAGATATTATTGTAGGTTTTGTGGAGAAAGGCATGAAAGGATTATATGGAGCACCACAGAGCACATTTTAATAAAAATTCCTGTTTAACATCTGGGTCTCCGCAGAAAGTTCCCCTTAGCCACTTTTCCACTCTTCAATCTTGCCACACATAGGCTCCACGTTTTCCCTGGTTCTTCTGGATCTCATTCATTTTCCATTCACCCTGACTCCCCGCTGCCTACCTCCTACAATAAATGAATAAACAGGATTTTTCTAATGCAGAACAATTTGGTGAACTCTGTTAACCTTGCATCCTGATACCCACCACTCTGTTCAGCAAAGAACCTCCTTTGGAGGCAGCTGGGTATTGTAAATTGCAGGTAATTTTTCTCTGTCACAAATAATTTTTTCCCTTGTCACAGTAGTGTTAGTGTAGCATGCCAGATTTTCAAACTGTAGGTCCAAATTCCAAGGAGCTTTTCTTCAAGGGTAGATCAGCAAAAGCTTGCATCTTTCTTTAGCAGAGCTGTTTCATAGAGACGTAGAGAGAGAGGGCCCGAGATGGGAGGAAACTAAGGAATTTAAGGTGAAGAAAAGAGAAACTAAAATTTATTAGGCAGGCACTGTGCTAATGAATTTCCTTACATACATTATTTCATGGTATTTTTACAACCATATTTCACAGAGATGGAAACTGGGGGCTTAGAGAAGTTAAAATAAATTTGCAAAGTCTCATTGCCAGTAAGAGGTGCAGCTGGGATTCTAAAGCCAAGTCCATTGGCTCCAAAGTGTGAGGTCTTTGCTTATGTGCCATCACCTTCCATGGGCTTGGGATTTCCAATATTTAGAGAGCTACCTCCTCTACCATCCCATCAAACTTCTTGGCAGCTCAGCTTTGCATCTGTCCACAGAAAGCCATTTCTTTTCTTACACGAACCTGGCCCAGGGACAGCTGGATTTAACGGTCTTGCCTGGCTCAGTCTTTCCCTGTTCCATTGCCAGTTCTAACCCAGCAGCCACAAGGATTCCTAACATCTCATGGGAAGGTCAAGGTATTGGCACTAGTAGGACTGGGATAGTAGATGAGCTTGACTGCTGCAGTGGAAAAGACCTTGGAGCAAGACTGAGGTTAGGCAGAATTTCACAACTGTAGGATAAATCAGTGTATATGCTTCCTTGATCTCTTTGGAAACAAATTTTTGCACATAGTGCAGTGAAACAGGGAAGAAAAGAATTCATATTTAGAGACTGGTTATCACAATGTTTCTCAAACATACAAAAGTAAATTTTTTTCTTCATTTTATGTATTAATGGTTTAGCAACTTGACATGAACAGAGTTAGTCTTGTAATATAAAATAAGACAGAACATATTTTAGTTTCCTCTGTCATCTCCAAGATGCATTATTTTTATACACAAAGGGCAAGCTGCATGTGGATTTACCTCAGCTGCCCACTTGGTGCCTGAAGTATAGTTGTTCAACTTACTTAATTTCTTTCTACTCTAGTTTCTTCGACTAAAAAGGAAGAGGGTAGACTAGATAATTCCCAGGTTCTCTTCCAGTTATGTGGTTTATAGAGTGGTGGACATCTGCAAAAAGCCATGTACCTTGTGAAAAACACTATCCCATCAAACTGGGTAGAATCTCAAACTGAACATATTTAGCAGCAATCATAACTCAATAGATGTTTGTAGAATAAATGAATTTTTAAATGTGTTACTGCTTTGAACTAACAGCAGTATCAATATCCCATGCCTACTTTATTTGTATGCAATATAAGCTAACTACTGAATTTTTAAAAAAGTATTCTAGTTCTGCTGTCTTTTTAAACTTACATGCTTTTTTCAAATGAAATTCAGATTAGAGATCAATTTCTATAAAATGGATAAAAATAGAGTAGCTCATATTGAAACTGGAGGGGGGAGCCCCTTCCACTCACCCCTCTTGATCCTGAGAGACTTCCAAGGAACTCATTGGAACACTCAGAGCTTAGTGTGAAAAATCATTAATCCAGTCTATCCCACTACAACCAGGCGGAAATATCCACATCGCTTGAGACTTTTGTTTTTGAAATCTTCTGAGGTGAGTCCACTAGTAGGAAGAGGTGCTTACCTAAATAAACAAAAAGTCTGACACGAGACCGTCAGGTAACTATGTTTGCTTTCCTGACAATGTTTTTCTAACATGGATGAGAGAATAAAATACTCTTGCAAAGATTTAGAGCCTCAAGATACTTCAGGCATAGATGGAACACATTTTACGATGAACCTGGACATCTGAGAGGTGGTTCAGAGCAAGTTAAAGCATAAGAGGATTTATCCTGATGCTGTCTTTGGTTGGAGCCTGAAGTCAATTACACATATAAAGTTCTAATCCTCACGCAGTTGTGCTTTTCCTTATGCTGCTGATACTCAGCACCAAAGTCTAGGACTTTTTTCATTAGGAAATTTTTCTCATGAATAGTGTTTTCTGCCAAAGGGAACAAACTTGCTCCAAACAGAACAGCATTACAAAAAGCACAAGAAAGACATTTGTCAATAGGAAATCACACAATGAAATGTCTGTTGAGTGGATGACCCACAGTTGGAAGTAGTTGAGAAGAAAGTACAGTCAAGGGCCCACACAATACATTGAGTGAGGCTGTGGCACATGCTATTATCAGAGGGGCATCCACCAGGGGATGACTTAACTTAAATCCAGCAAGTGATAATTTTCTTTATATTTCTTGGGGAAAATGGGAACACTTTTATGTTCATAAATACTGTTCGACTGTAGGCCAAGTTTAAAGTACGGTTAAAATTCTGAGAATATTAATGACTATCTGATGGGGAAGTATGGAACAACCCCTATTAGGCAACAGCATGATTGAAATTTTATTTTTTTTCATTGACTATAACATTAAGAATGCATCAAGGAAAAAAGCCTATCTAATAATGGTTAAATTTAGGAGCTAGGGCCATTGGGAAGAGGCTACATCTACCTCTGCTTATGTTTAGCACATGGCTGGCAGTGAATACACTTAACATAATTTTACTGTATAAATTGATTATTTACAGAGACAGGTGAGGCAAATAGTTCATTTTTGTAATAGTTAGTTAATTCAGGATATAAGTACTTCAGAGATGGTCAATTCAGTTCCTAGCTCAAGAGCTTATACTCTAGCTTTTAGTCTCAGAAACAGGCAGGTAAATGAAGAATTGGAGAAAGTATGATGTGTGTAAGCACAAGGAGAGCAGAGGAAAGAAACACCTTAATCCAGCAAGGGTGATCTGGGGAGGCTTCCAGAGGAGATGACACCTGGGCTGAATCTTGAAGGATAAATAAGATAGAAAGGAGGGAAAGCAGGGAAAGGGCAGTGGGAAATGGAGGAGGAGGTCTAGACAAAGAAGGAAGCAGATACAAAAAGACAAACACATTGCTTATTTAATCGTGCTGTGTGGTTGGAATATAGTGTTTGTGGGGGGATAGGAAGAGATTTGGCTAGAAAAGTAGACATGAAGGACACATAAGTGTCAAACTAAGGAGTATGAGCATCAGTTATTAAGGCTACAGGCAGCCATCAAGGGATTTAAGCAGAGAAATAATATAATCAGATAAGTATGTTAGAAACAATTCATTAGTAGCAGTATGATATCAAAGTGTAATTTCCAAAGAGTTTAAAAACATGATTCACATATTAATAGAGAATGGACACTGGTCAACAGGCTCCTGCCACAGCAGGTCAGGGGATGCATGCTGCCCACACAATAGGTCCCCCTCAGCTGATTCCCTACCCTCCATCACACCACGGAGGCAGGTGGTCAGCTTCAGCCCTGGGCCCACCAAGGTGCTGAGCTCAGAGTTGTTAGAGATGGAACAATAATTATTAGACCACAAAGGAATTGGCATTAGTGTTCTTGAAATGAACAACAGGTCATTCGATTTCACTAAAATTATTAATACCACAGAGAATCTGGTGTGGGAACTGTTAGCCATTCCAGACAACTACTGTACAAGGTCATTTTTGTGCAAGAAGGTGGGTCTGGTCAGTTCAGTACTGTCCCCTTAAACCCAAAGTGCCTGAAAGCAGGAAGGTGTGCCGACTATGTGGTGGCAGGAGCTTGGTCAGCTAAAGCTGCAGAAGCATCCAAGAAGTTTGAGATTGTGAATATCAGCTACCCTAAACTTGGGAGTTATATGAAATTTCCAGATTCAACACCTGGAACTTCATCCTTACAGCTTCTATGTGTAATACTGCACAAATGACTGGCACAGAGTGGCATTTGACTTTATATCTGATCTCAGGAAGCACTACTGGTTTTCCACATATCCTCAAACTTTCTGTCGCAGGCAGTGGATGCTTCCGGGTTTGGTGTGATTTTTGCTGGTGCCCAGAAGCACATTGGTTGTTTTGGGATGACAGTAGTGATCATTTGCAATGACTGTCACCCTCAGAGAGTGGCCCTTCATCCTGGAATACAAAGTACATGTTGGAAACAACTTCTTGTACAACATGCAACAGTATTTCAGCAACTACGTCATGGCTTGTTCCTGGTGTAGATTAAGAATGATGGCACTGCAGCAGTGATGGAGAAGCTCCATCAAATCTAAAATAATAATTTGTGATATTTTTGATAATTCTCAAGGATTCTATGAATGTCCAGTAAAGCCTTATAATATTCCATTATGAGGAAGATGAATATTCCATTCTATATTGGCAATGTCAAAGGAGATGGTGCTTTATAAAAAAAAACGATTTCTTGAAAAAGCTCTTGAACTCAATATGCTCCCCTTGGGAGAGCACAGATCTCCTCCCTGTATAATACCATCAAGAGTGAAGATGTTCAGAAGCTGGCAGCCCTCATAAAAAGTATTTTGGAGATGCACCAGCCATTAATACATACTAACCAATATATACGCTGCCCTTGAACAATGTACAAAATAAAAAGTAACTTGGGAATAGTTATGAAAACTTAAACATGCTATTTTTCTCGAATGAATATGCTTATGATAGATTCTTTTTTCAGAGAACAGCAAAACATCACTAGTTTGGGAATGTCAGTGGAACTTAACAGCCACCTTAATTCCAACTTGAACTGGAAGTATTTTTAAAGTCTTCCTGTTGCTTATCTAATGAATTCCAGCTTAGTTTGTCTTTGCTGCTACTTTTTCTAGCTAGATCTCAGTATTCAAACTTGCCTATTGACTTAATTATGCGAGTTGCAGTTAATTGTGTCTGGAGACACAGGAACACACAGCATGGTTAATGGGTGGGCCCTCTAGGTGTGAATCTAGATCCTAGATTCTAGACAGCAGTGGAGTCTCCTGGGTTCTTCAGCTAATAATTAAGTTCAAATTGAGCATTTCATGAGTATTTAAGAGTTTCAGGCAAAAGGTCAAACTGTTGATATTTCTTTATACAGTTATACGCATAAAGAGATAAAAGTGACATACTATATGTTTATATAGCAGGGTATGTTTTAATGCCATATAGTTTATATTTCTATGCATTTCTTTTCTTTCTTCTTTTTTTTTTTTTTAGACGGAGTCTCACTCCGTTGCCCAGGCTGGAGTGCAGTGGTGCAATCTCAGCTCACTGCAACCTCCACCTCCCAGGTACAAGTGATTCTCCTGCCTCAGCCTCCCAAGTAGCTGGGACTACAGGCACATGCCACCCCGCCTGACTAATGTTTTATG
Source organism: Macaca fascicularis (assembly GCF_037993035.2). Taxonomy (NCBI): domain Eukaryota; kingdom Metazoa; phylum Chordata; class Mammalia; order Primates; family Cercopithecidae; genus Macaca; species Macaca fascicularis. Next base: position 59,367,063 of record NC_088387.1, read on the forward strand.
TTTTTAGTAGAGATGGGGTTTCACCGTGTTAGCCAGGATGGTCTCAATCTCCTGACCTCGTGATCCGCCTGCCTTGGCCTCCCAAAGTGCTGGGATTACAGGCGTGAGCCATTGCGCCCTGCCTATGCATTTATTTTCTAATACTACAGTTCTCAGTAATATATCTAGAGATTTTTAGAAATGTGTTAGAATCCTTGACCTTGCACATTATAGCACTGCATTAGCAATAGTTGTTCTCCTCTTCTGCACCCCCTACCCCCTCTTTTTAAGCTGCTTCACACAAAAGATCTAGTTCCATGATTCACTTTTATTCTCCTTTCAATAGCAAGAGAAGATTGGCTGGTTGATTTGTTCTTTGTTTTTTAATTGTGCCATTAATCTAAAAATCACTGTTAAACTCCAGTATCCTTTGTTTACTTGACTGTTTTCTTTATGGTGGCCAGAGTACTACTATGAGTTCTGGAAGATTTTTGCTTAAAAGTCTTTGCTTTTACCGTTTATCTATTGTTAATATTTTATGTAGAACATGTGAAGAAGATGAAAGTCCCAGAACATCTTTAAAAAAATAATACAACAGATGAATGGATAAAAAAAAATGTATACATACACAATGGAATACTACTCAGCCTTTTAAAAGCAGGAAATTCTGTCATTTGTGACAACATGGATGAACCTAGAGGACATTATGCTAAGGGAAATAAGCCGAGCACAGAAAAAAAAAAAAAAAAAAAAGTACTGCATGATCTCTCTTACATGCAAAAGCTTAAATAGGTGAATTCCAAAGAAGTAGAGAGTAGAATGGTGGAGGTAAGGGCAGAGGAGAAAAGTGGAGCCTTTGGCCAAAGGGTATAAAGTCTGTTAAACAAGAGGAATGGATTTTGGTGACCTACTGCACAGCATGATGACTATAGTTAATAATAATGCATCATAGCTTTCAAAATAGCCAAAAGAGTGGATTTTATCATTTCTCATCACAAAGAAATGAAAAGCATTTGAAGTGATGGATATGTTCATTAGCCTGATTTGGTCATTCCATAGTACAAACATGTATCAAAACATCACATTGTATCCCATAAAAATATGCAATTATTATTCATCAATTAAGAATAAAACTTTTAAAAATGTACAATTGTCAAAGATTTTATTGAATTAATTAAATAGTGCAGAAACTAGTAATTTGGTTAAGCTGGTTCTAAGAGACTTAAGGAATGGGTGTTTATATACACCATCAAGAGAGGACCCAACGTCAGCTTTTAATTTTTTTTAAGTTAGTGACAGATCTGGTGGCTAACGTTAGAGAAATAAAACATTGGGAAGACTACACAGTGAGTACAATGTACACTGCTCGGTGATGGGTGCACCAAAATCTCAGAAATCACCATTAAAGAACTTTTCCATGCAACCAAACACGACCTGTTCTCGCAGAACTATTGAAATAAAAATAAAATAAACAAAATAAATAAAACATTGGGATTACCTCTTCTATCAGAAAAAAACTTTGCATCTCTACCATGCAAAAATCTACAAGTTAACATGTAACTAACTGCCTAGTGTGAGTCCTTAATTTATAAATTTCAGTAATAACAACAGTAATAAAACTAACTGCCTAGTGTGAGTCCTTAATTTATAAATTTCAGTAATAATAACAGTAATAACTTCAATGGAGATACATTCACAATTAAATAGTTGTTGAGTAGATCTATTTAACAATGCTTCAGCACCACATTGAAAGGACCTACCTACTGTACTGTCTTGGCCTCATTTCTAAGTGTTGCACACATATTCTTAACTGTGGAATACAGCAATAATAAGACAGGCCAGGTGCAGTGGCTCACACCTGTAATCCCAGCACTTTGGAAGGTCGAATTGGGTGGATCACTTGAGGTCAGGAGTTCAAGACCAGCCTGGTCAACATGGTGAAATCCTATCTCCACTAAAAATACAAAAACTAGCCGGGTGTTGTGGTGTGCACCTGTAATCCCAGCTACTTGGGAGGCTGAGGCAGGAGAATCACTTGAACCCAGGAGGCATAGATTGCCATGAGCTGAGATGGTGCCATTGCTGCACTGCAGCCTGGGTGACAGATTGAGACTGTCACAAAAAAAAAAAAAAAAAAGAATAAGACAGAAGCAGGAAGACCAGTTAAAAGTCACTGTAAAAATCCTAGGGAGAGATGGCAGATGACAAGAATGTGAAGGCAATAGAAGTGGGATGGAGAGGTACAGAAGATGAATTTGAGCAATTTGAAGAGAGTAGAATGATGGAATGTGGATGTTCACAGAAAGGAGATCAGAGATGATTCTCAGGTATTTGGCTTGAGTGATTGAACAAAGGTATCATTCTTTCAGGCAGGACTGGAGAAGGGATAAAGGTAGGGGGGAATGATGAGATTAGTCTATAGAATGTTAATATGAAGGGATGATTAGCCTAGAAAATGGATTTCCAACATGTGGGCCTGGTCTCAGAAGGGAGACCAGACTGGAGACACAGGAGAGTTATTTACATACAGGTAATATAGGGCATGTGGACATTCAGCTTATGCAAATCCAAGTACACATCTTTGTTTTGTTTTGTTTTGTCAAAACAAAGAAAAAAAATAGGGCAAAAGAAAATCAATAGTTAAAATGATGTGATGATTTTTTTCCACTATTTCTCTCAGTGTCTGTCCCCAAACAAACATGAGAAGAGAGGCAGGTTTCAGATTCTCTGGGCTGAACATCTCCCTATCCTGGGTGTTGGTCTTGTGCTTAAAGATGCTGTGCCACGCCAAGCTCAGTAGTTCTGTAGTCCCAGCTACTCAAGAGGTTGAGGTAGGAGGACAGCTTGAGCCCAGGAGTTCAAGGCTGCAGGCTGTTGTTATTGCTCCATGAATAGCCACTGCACTCCAGCCTGGGCAACATAATGAGACTCTGTCTCCAAAAATCATCATCATCATAATAATGATGCTGATACTGTGCTTGTTTTTCCCCTTAAAATTCCATGGTTCTAAACCTAAGTCAAGTACATGTAACCTGGTGCTCAGCTGAAGTTCAATACTTTCTTCTAAACACTGTGTAGACTTATTGGGAGAAAGTGCTATTCTGTGTCCATGGGTTATTCAAAGGATTTCCAGTGGTAGATTATATTATACCTTGCCCCCTTGACTTTACAAACTTCCTGTCCATCCCCACTCCCAAAACTCCCTGTCTCAAAATTTGATCCCAGTATAGCTAATGCCAAGTATTTCAGCAACATCATCTAAACAACCTGGAAAAAGTGAAGAGGATAGAGACTCTATAAGGCAACTTCAGAGAACACCACATCTAAGGAGGGCCTGGAGGACCAAAGTCCTTGAAGGAATCTGTAGAGAATTATCCAGTGAGGTAGGAGGAAGGAATCTCAAAAGAAGACAGAAGTTAAAGGAGGAGTTTTGAGAACTGTTTTGTCTGTAACTTCAAATAACAGTTGGGTAAGATAAAGGCAGACAAATATTCAGACTTGGCAATAAGAAACTGTTGACCTTAGCCCCAGACATTACATCAAGCTAGTGGTGTAGACACCAGTTGTAGTCAGCTAAGGAATGAGTGGGAAAAAAAAAAAAAAAGAAAAGAAACAAGCATAAGTTTTTTCCCCAGTAACTATAACGGGAAGGAGACAAATGGGTAATCTGAGGAGGCCCACTACATGTAGATGCTCAGGCGTGTAATCGTCAATCCTAGGGGATTTTATTCACTGTGTTGATTCTGCAAATGCTGCCTGCTGGGACATGCAGTTCACAACAGGAGGGGTAGCCTAATTTTAAGAGGGACACTGAGTTAAGGAAAAGCTATTTGTTTGTTCATTTGTTTAGTATTAAGAGAGATTTAAGTTCATTATATACTGGTTGGAAAAAGTTAGCGAAGAGGAAGTTATAGAGGTATGTGTGTGCATATGCGTACATGAGAGAGAGAGGAAGAGGGAGAGAATGGTTGAGAGCATGAGGTTTCTGAATAGGAAGGGTTTGATCAACACACACTGGAGTATTTAATCATGAATAGAATGAAGAACACTAATTACAGTGAAATGGGCAGAAAGCAAGGGAGAAGATAATTTGATGGTGGTAAAGACTGGGGATTTATCAGGAAGGGGTGTGTGTGTGTGTGTTTGCGTAATAGTAATATTAGTAGTGGGAAGAGGACGAGGAAAACTGATTTACTGTGAGTAAAGGGGACAAAGGAATGACTTAATGGGGAAGAGAACTTCAAGTTTGAAACAGCCATTGAAGGTAATGAAGGAGGAGATTATTGAGCAAAAAGATTATCGTGGTGTTGAATGTCCCCTCACATAGGAGAGACCAGGACTTTGTAGTGGAAACGACCCTTGGCAAAGCTTAAAAACAAATCCTGAACGAATGACAAGGAGTAAATGAAGGAAATAACTCATTTAAGCATTCTTTGCATTTAAAAAAAAGATGAGTAGGGTTAATAATCTACTGAAGAGAGAAAATAATCAGAATTATTCATTAAGTATATCATAAGCAGACAATTTAACAGTCAACCACAAAGGTGAAATAGCTAAGTAAAGGAAGCAATATTATATAGACATCATTTTTTTGTTTGTTTTTATGATGTCACTTAAATTAGGACAAAAATTTCAAAAGAAAAGCCATTCAGGTAAATGCAAATGTATATAGTTCCTAAATGATGGAGATGTTATGGAACACACTCCCCCAGACTTCTTCATTACCCTACCTTTAACAAGCTCTTTATTTTACACAGAAATTCACTTTTAAAAGGGATGATAGAACATTATAGTTTGGAATATAACACCTTGGATTGGCATTATAGATGGTGTTAGATGCTTTGGGCCCAACGGGGCAGGATTTTCTAAATGAGTTTGGATTTCATATCGTGCATAACCAATATGACATGCTTTGACAAACTGAGTTACAAATATGGCCACATCTCTTGCCCAAAACTTCTCTCAACTTTCTCCTGGTTCATGAATCCATTATTAATTTAGAAACATTTATTATATTCCTCTAGGTACCACAATTCCCTTCTGATCGCTCTAACTACTCATTCTGTGCCTTCTCTGCTAGCTCCACTTCCTCTACTTGTGTCTCTTATTTTAGAAATAAGTTTTTATTAAATATTGAGTAGATACAAAACAACATTTCTAAGATATAAGTAATGAACGAAGAATGCAAAAATATCCAAGTATCCACTTCTGCCCCTAGGGTGTATGGGGCCACAAGTAAATATTTTTTTGGGGAGGTCCCTGTCTACATGAACAATTTGATTTTAAAACTGCCCTACAAAATTTATGGGCCAGTGTGAGGAATGGTGAGTTATGCATGAAGATTTAAAGTAACTAATAGAAAAGGCATTCTTTGTTTATTGTTCAATCAGGACAGATGAAGATTCTTCCTAGAGTCCAGGCACCATCTCTTCTTACTCAGATTCAGAAACTATTCTTACTCAGATTCCGGAACTATCTCTTCAACTTCCTTATTGAAAGAACTGTTCCTGGTTAATTTCATATCTTTCACATCAGAAAAACAGTTGCACTGCTCTTAATCATCACAGTGTCATGACTCTTTAAACTTGCTTGTATTTAAACAATGTAGATCTTCTTACCTCTGAAGTTTCCTGATTATAGCTTATTTAATACTGATGATATCATTACTCATGACTCTCTATCACACATCATGCTACAGGGCTGCCAAACACTCAAAGGTTGTTCTGGGCTTCATTGATGATGACCAGAAATGAGATTCTTACCCAGCCTATACAGGAAAATGTGAACTGTAATTTGTTTTCCAATCATGTTAAATTTACTGATAGGAATTGTATGGCGAAAACTTAGAAAATATCTTCCAATTTAATCTCTCATTTTCTGTGATTCCTGCATTCCTACAATGTGATCTCTTTGTATCTTGACCACACCTCTGCCTTCCAAACCCCACCACCAGTAGGGAGGATAAGTCAAGGGGCCCGGGGCAGAGACCGAAAATCGGACCCATTTGCACAGAAAGGTCAGATCCTTGTCCCGAAAGACTTAATTAAGATAGACCGGGCTGGGTGCGGTGGCTCACACCTGTAATCTCAGTACTTTGGGAGGCCGAGGGGGGCGGATCACGAAGTCAGGAGATCAAGACCATCCTGGTGAACATGGTGAAACCCCGTCTCTACTAAAAATACGAAAAAATTAGCTGGGAGTGTTGGCGGGCACCTGTAGTCCCAGCTACTCGGGAGGCTGAGGCAGGAGAATGGCGTGAACCCGGGAGGCAGAACTTGCAGTGAGCCGAGATCGTGCCACTGCACACCCGCCCGGGCAACAGGCCTCTCAAAAACAAAACAAAACCAAAAAAACTCCGTCTCAAAACAAAAAGAGATAGACCTAAGAGACCATGATGTTATTGATAGGAAAGGCCCGTTGGCATTGAGGAGCAACGGCCTCTACATTCCTCAATGAGACAGGCAAGGCCACCCCCAGGGATGGTCTGACAGATGGCCCAGAGCCTGCGGATTGTCCTGGGTGCCAGTGACGGAGGAGGGGGTGTGTGTGCATAGGGTACAGGATGCCCACTGCCATCCCTGCTGCCCTCGCGTGCTGTGCACTGGAAGTGACACTGCAGTGGGAACACCCGTGGACATGGATACCCCAAAGACCTGACTTTGTCTTTAGTCCAGCACTAATGAGAATCACTCCAAATCAGGGTGTCTTCACCTTTCTGGAGGCTCAGCGATCCTGCAAAAGAAAAATCTCACTGGCCAGTGGGAGTGATCTGCTCACCAGACCACCCTCCAGAACCCAGGAACCGTCTCATAGCGGAGAGTCTCAAAGCTCCTCTGGGCATCTGGTTGCCCTCATGGTGGTGAACAGGTGGATTGGTAGAGAGTCGGAGAATGCCTCAGAGGAGAAATGTGCCCTGGGGAGAAATGGAGGTCCAGGACCGTGAGTCCTGGTCTGAGTATTGGGTACATTGCCCAGATAGCACGCCCAGTCCACAATGGTCCTAGTCACTGGACTACTCACCAACTTTTCAGAAAAGTGCTTCTGAGGACCGGGACCCATGTGAGATCAGGTTTGGGCTCAGGTGCAGGACTGCTCTGCACTCCCCAGCTGATCTCATGCACTGGAGAGAGACTTAGAACATTCGAAGGGAGGCACTCCAAAGCCTGGGGCCCAGGGCAGAGGCCCTGAATGGTCAGCACAAGACGGGTATAGCAACAACTACCTAGTTTAAGAAACTAAACATTTCTAAGTTCCCTATAAGCCCCTTCCTGATCCCACCCCTAGCCCTTCACACTCAGAGATAAACGGATTTATCTCTGAGATGAATAAAAGGAAATAAAAATGTTCCTTAATTTTCTGTTTTTACCACACATATTTGTGTTTTTAAAAAAAAACAAAAAACAAAAAACATTGCTGGACATCGTGGGCCACGCCTATAATTCCAGGTATTGGGAGGTTGAGGCGAGAGAATCACCCGAACCCACAAGTTTGAGACCAGCCTGGGCAACATAGTGAGACCTTGTCTCATTAAAAAAATAAAATAAAATAAGACTTTTTTTGTTAACTTCATGTAAGTAAAATTGAATATATTCTTGCTTCTTCATTAAATCCATGGATCAATCAGGAGAGAATCAAAATCTGTATGATTAATTGTACTGGGGTATGTAATTGTGTTAACAATAGGGGAAACTGGATGAATGATATATGTGAATGCCTGGCACTATTTATTGAACTTTTCAGTAAGATCAAAATTATTTCAAAGCAAGGAATTTTTTTAAAATGAGGGTGGAGATTGAATAAAAAGGAAAGGCAAGTGCTGACAATCATTGAAGCTGAATGGTGGGGACAGGTTCATTTTACAATTTTCTCTACTTTTGTGCAATATTAAAATTTCTATAATTAAAAAAATTTTTAAGGAAAACACAATACTATCTGGTTTTGGTATTTACTTTGTGGGACAATTTTAAATGAATTCATTTTCTTGAATATGTTTTGGAATATTATTTTTTATTTCCTCTTGAGGAAGTTTTAGTAAATTCTATTTTTTTATGAACTTATCCATTTTCCTAAGTTCTCCAACTTACAGCACTGATGTACATTATCCTCCTAATTAACCATGTAATGTGTCCATCAACTGTAATTATAACCTCTCTTTTGTTCTAAAAGACTTTCCGAAGAAAGAATTTTTGGCCTTGTGAATCCTTTCTGTTGTATTTTTATTTTCTATATTATTAATTTCTACTATCTTTATTTAATTTCTACTCTTTTATTTATTTTTATTTCATTATTATTTTTCTAACTTCTTATTGTTAGCCTTTCATCTTTTCTAATAAAAGCATTTAAGGCTATAATTTCTCACTAGATCTTACTTTATCTACATTAAATACATCTTTATTATAGTGTCTTTATGTTCACACATTGTATTTTCTAATTTCCATTATAATTTCTTCTTTCGCCCACATGTTATTTAGAAGAGGATATCTTAATTTCTCAAATATGGACTTTCCTAGTTATCCTTTTGTTACTGATTTCTAACTTAATTGCATTATGTTCAGAAACCATGGTCTGTATGATTCCAGTTTTAAATAGTTGAGATTTGTATTCTAACCTAGCAATGTGGTCTGTTTTCAAAAATACTCCATGTTGGTTGAAAAGAATCTATATTGTGTAGCTGTTAGGTGCAGTGTTCTGTGTACTGTACTTAATTAGCGCCAGCTTGTTAATTGTGTTGTTCTAATCTTTCTCCTTACTGATTTGGTCAACTTGATCTAGGTACTTAACAGCTTAGAATTCTTACATCCTCTTGGAAGACCGAAACTTTCTTATTTTTTTATTTTTTTCTTATTATTTTTATTTTTTTTTTGAGACGGGGTCTCACTCTGTCACCCAGGCTGGAGTGCAGGGGCGGAATCTCTGCTCACTGAAGCCCCCACCTCCCGGGTTCAAGCAATTCTCCCACCTCAGCCTCTAGAGTAGCTGGGATTACAGTGGCACAACACCATGCCTGGCTACCTTTTGCAATTTTAGTAGAGACAGGGTTTCACCACGTTGGCCAGGCTGGTCTCAGCTCCTGACCTGAGGTGATACACCCGCCTCGGCCTCCCAAAGTGCGGAGATTACAGGCTTGAGCCACCGCGCCCAGCCTGAACCTTTTTTATTTATGAAACTCTTTATGAAATGTTCTCTTTATCTTTCGTGAAGGTTTTTGCCTTAAGGGTTATTTTGTCTGATACTAATATAGCAACACCAACATCCTCTTGGTTAGTGTCTGCATGATACAACTTTTTTTTACGCTCTTATTCTTAACTTGTTTGAATCCTTATGTTTTAAATGTGACTTAAGAGAATATACCTGCATTCTTTAAAACACAATATATACCACTTGTCAGTCTTTGCTTATAAATTGAGTAGTCTATTTTACTTAATTATTGATATATTTGGATTTATTTTTGCCATCTTATATTGTGCTTTTTATGTATCTTGAACCTTCAATATTTTGTTTTTTCCCCTATTCTCATCTACTTTTGTATTATTTTTCTCTTTCCACTTTTTCCCTTTATAGTTAAAAAGTTATACATTCTTGGTAGTTACGCTAGAAATTTTAACATGGAAACAATATCTTTACCATCCTACCACACAATAAACACTGTAATTCTGATCCGGCCCTCCCAGTTACATGCTATTGACAGCTGCGTATTTCATTTCTATCTTGTTTTTTTAGCCCCTTACGATACTATTTTCTAAAAAGAGATTATTGATCTTTGTAGCCAATATTTATTTACAATTAAGCACATATTCAGCATTCTCCTTGCTCCTCATTCTTTTATTCATCTCTGACCTTCCTTGTTCCCTTTCTTCCTGCCTAAATAGCAGCCTTTAGAATTTCCTTTAGTGAGGGTCTATTGATGGCAAACTCTTATTTTTGCTTGTTTGAAGGTGTCTGATTTTGTCATTGTTTTTGAAAGATAATATTCAAATTCTGGTTGATAGTAATTTTCTTTCAACACATTGAAAATTTTAAACTTTTTCTGGCTTCTATAATTGTTAAGTCTAATTATCCTGTTGAAAGTACACTAATCTGTCTTATCTTTCTCTGGCTGCTTTTCAATCTTTTTTTCTTTGTTTATGGTATTCTGCAGTTCAACTATATTATGTCTAAGAGTGAATGTCCTTTTATTTATCCTTATTGGGATTGTTGGGCTTTTAAAATCTGTGGTTATTCATTTCCAAAAAAAAATCCTCAGCCACTACCTCTTCAGTTATCACCTTTGCCCCTCTCCTTCTCTCCTGTCTGTCTGGAACTCCAGTTAGATAATTTCTATATTTTTCACAAGACCGTCTTAATGTTAAAACCTCTCGTTCATATTTTCTGTCTGTTAGGGCTACATTCTGGAAATTTTCTTGGATCTATCCATCTGAATCTATTCTCCAGTTGTGGTTATTCTGCTGTTAAACCTGTCTATTGTATTTTTAATTTGAAATATTATCTGTTAAACTTCTAGTAGTTCTTTTGGGTCTTCTTCAAATCTTCTGGTCATGTTTTATGCATATTTTCATTTTTTTCTCTTATTTCTTTTAATACATTTAATAGGCTTATTTTATGTTCTACGATTAGTCATTTCAATAGCTAAAGCTTTGCAGTCTGATTCTGTTATTTGTTGTTTATGCTGGCCTTTGCTCATGCTACATTATTGCTATGGTTTTGTTTATCCCTACCAAAACTCATGTTGAAATTTGATTCCCTGTGTTGGGAGCGGGGAGCCTAGTGGGAGGTGGTTAGGTCCTCATTAATAGATTATGGGGGTGGACTCCTCATTCATAGATTAATGCCCTCCTGCTGGGGTGAGTTTTTGCTTTTGTGAGAATGAATTCTTTCAGAGACAGCAGGTTGTTAAAGTCTGGCTTCTTCTCTTGCCGTGGGATCTCTTTGCAGGTATCCCCTCCCCTTCTGCTGTCTGCCATAGTGGAAGAAGCCTGAGGCCCTTGCCAGATATAGCTGTTCAAACCTGGACTTTCCAGTCACCAGAATTTAAGCCAAATAAACCTCTTTTCTTTCTAAATCACCCAGTTTCAGGTATTCTGTTATAGCAACACAAAACTGACGAGAGCAATTACTTCCTTTTGTATTTTGTGATTTTGACCATGAGCTTGTATTTCTTTAGAATGTATTGATGAGAAGTCATTGAGGCCTGTGTTGAAGAAGGGTACTTCCAGAATAGATTTGCATTTGTTTCTGTCGGTTGCCTGGAAACTACAAATTAAGGTTTACTTTGAACTTCATTCTTGACTTGAATTTTTTGGACTCTAAAGAACAGCGTGAATTTGAGCTGCAAGACTGTGTGAGTGCTGGTTATGTTATGAGTTCTCAGGGGAGATGTTTTTTTCTGCCTCCATTAAGAATCACGTCTCAAGGCAGGAAATTTTCCCTGCAATACTCTGGGGCTGCGGGAAAGGCAGTAAGTTAATTTATAGCTCATCCTTACACAAACGGTGTAGTTTTTTGTGGACCCATCTCTAAGCAGAGGTGGAAGGGTCTACAATTAGACTCACTCTGTACACCTTGACCGCTGTATTCACTTATTCACTCAAGTGAATTCAGCAGATACTCTCAAGGCAAAAACCTCTCCAGGTTTCTGCTTATACTCAGAAGTAAGGAATACTCAGAGGTCAAGTATTAGATGCAAGTGGAAACCCAAGAAATCTCTCCAAGTGGAAACCTCTCCTGGGTTTCCACTTGCATCTAATACTTGACCTCTGAGTACTTCTTACTTCTGCCAGCATAAACATGCACTTCAAAAGATTAAAAAACCCTTTGTCAATTATTTGTAGTTGTTTTCAGTGAGCTATCATTCAAGGTATGTAGTCTGTCATACTGCCAGAAATTGAAGTCCCTCTGCCACTGCCTGAGGGTTAAAAGTCTATTTCAAGGGTTTCTTCCTTAGTCCTCCCCTCTTCTCATTCTACAGGCCCTCTCCCTTTACCCATTCCCACTACATTGGTGCTCCTTATCAATTAGTCCCTCACCTATACCTCTGTATGTTTCTTATGGCTACTGAAACAACTTTATCACAAATCTGGTGGTTAAAAAATACCATGTACTATCTTATAGTTCTAAAGGCCACAAGTCTAAAGTCAGTTCCAACAGGCTAAAGTCAATATATCAGCAGGGCTGGTTTCTCCTGGAGGCTCTAGAAGACAATCCCTTCTCTGCCTCTTCTATCTTCTGTGAGATTATTGCATTCCTTGGATTGTGATTCCTTCCTCACATCATGTCAACCTCTTGCTTCCATTGTTACATCTACTACTCCCTCTTCTGTAGTCAAATCTTCCTCTGTCTCCCTTTTATGAGAATGCTCAAGATTATATTTAGGGTCTACCTGGATCTCCAGGATCATCTCCTTATCTCAAGATGCCTTACTTGGCTGGGTATGGTGCTCATCCCTGTAATGCCAGCACTTTGGGAGGCCTAGGTGGGAGGATTGCTTGAGCTCAGGAAGTTGAGGCTGCAGTGAGCTGTGTTGCACCACTGCACTCCCATTCCAAAAAAAAAGAAGAAGAAAAGAAAATCCCTAATTTAATCACATGTGTAAAGTTTCTTTTGCCATGTATGGTAACATCCACAGGTCCCAGGGATTAGAATCTGGGTATGTTTGGGGGCCATTATTCAGCCTACCACCACCTCCAATCCTTAGCTGCAGACTCAAATTTTCAGTTTCTTTCTCAACTTTTCTCATTACCCAGGCGCTTTAAACTCACTTTTATTTAAAACTGAACTATATTCACCAGCTGTTAGTGACATCCCACTGCGACTGCTTTCCAGATCTTGTTGTTTACTATAATTGTAACCTAATTGAATTTCTTACCTCTGTTTTTCTATGGCCATTAACCTGTTGCCTTGTCTTTTTTTTCTTTTTCTTTTTTTTTTTTTTTTTTTTTTTTTTTTGAGACAGGGTCTCACTTTGTCACCCAGGCTGGAGTGCAGTGGCACAATCTCAGGTCACTGCAGCCTCGACCTCTTGGGCTCAAGCAATCCTCCCACCTTAGCCCACCAAGCAGCTGGGACTACAGGCATGCGCCACCACGCCCAGCTAATTTTTTTTTTTAATTTTTTGTAGAGACAAGGTTTTGCCCTATTGCCCAGGCTGGTCTTGAACTCCTGAGCTCAAGTGATCTGCCTGCCTTGGCCTCCCAAAGTGCTCGGATTACAGGTATGAGCCACCACACCCAGCTGAGTTATCTTTCTACAACCCAAATGACTAGGTACTGTCTTCTTAAAACTTCCTCAATGGTTTTGTCTACTCCATAAAATCCAAAATCATTCACGGCCCCTTGCAGTCCGGCCATAAAGTAAGAGACCAGTCTCATCTTTGCCATGTTCTACTGAGTACTGTGTGTTCTAGGCAACCAAACTTTATCATTTCCTGAACAAGCCAGCCTCAGGGCCTTTACAGCTCTTCAAGAAGCAGCTGAATGCTTAAGTTTTCTGAGATGTGTTGGGAGACCCTGCCACACAGTTAGAATTAATGTTCTATTAACACTTGAGATATTGATTCAATTATTTACTGAGGGTCAACTATGTCTAGGACTCTATGGTAAACATTGGGCATGAAATGGTGAACAGGATGCAGACAGATCTTTTCCTCGCATGGCTCATAGTCCAGAGAGGGCTCCAGACAAGTGAACAGGCTGTTATAATATCACACAAGTGTTCTGACAGGAAAGCATAAGACGGTATAGGAAGAGACAGAGGGGCACCTAATCTAGATATGGACGATCATCAAAAAGTAGCAACTAATATGAAACCAGGTGGCAAATAAGAATTAAGGGAAAAGAGGGCTGGAGAAAGAATGTTCCAGGATGAGGGACAATGTGTGTAAAAGCCTAGATATGAGAGAAAGCATAGTATACCTACACAACTGAAAGATCGGCAAGGCTGGAATGGAGACAGTGGGGTGGGAATGTTGAGAGATGAGGATGGTGAGGTGAGCAGGGGGCAGAAGTGATGCCGTATTTTTTGCTACTTCAGCTAAAACCAGGTTTTAGCCAACACGACCAGGAAAGATTAGGCATGCAGATACATTGAAAGGTGAGGAGAGGGAAATTCATTAAAAGAAAGCTCTCAGTGAAAAAAGAGGGGGGCATGCTGACTCCCACCTCACAGATTGAATACCAGGCCACCACACACAAGCTGAGGTGGCCAAGCTGCTCCCCACTGCACAAGGCACGAACTTCATGTAGCTCCACCCCAGTCTCTCAGTGTGCAGGTGGGTCCCCAGTCTGTTGAGGGCATGCACAGACAAGACTGTGGACAGGTTCCCTTATCTGCACAAAAGCATCTGATGTAAACGCTTGTGGGGCGGGTCAGAGATTCTCCGGGGACCATCTCCCCCCACCAACCGACCAACCCCTACCCTTATCTGCCTCCTGTAGCTATCACAAGACCGTAGTCAGAAGCTGGCCATTCTAAGTGCAAAGGAGGGCCACTGAAAGGTTTGAGGGGACGTGCCAGCCCTTGAGATAGGGTGACAAAAAGAGAACCAGATGCTAGGGAGCTGGTTCCGTTTTGGAATGTTGTAGAGCAAAGCGCTTTGTGCCCTGCTTTCTACCCTGTTGGCTCACCTCTGATGTCAGTGCAGCTGTGGGGAACATGTCCCTGCGCTGACACTATCACTTTTGCTTTTCTCCTCACAGCTTTCTCCAGAATTGGGAAATCCCTCAGCCTGGCAAAGGTATAGCTCAAATGTGCCTCAGCTACCATTTCCTGGGGGCAGTCCTCAACCAGTGGCTGCTGGGAATTGGTGAACAATGCCCCAGCCCCTCAGGCCTCCAGAGAAACAATTCTGAGTGACATGGATGATGATAACCAGTCTATGCCCACAGTGATTATCAGCTCAGCAATGTACCCTTTACTGGCTTTTCCTCCTTCTGTGTCTCACTATTTCTGCTCCCTCACTCCTGCTTCCTGGAATTACCTTCCCAGAAAAACTTCATTCTGGTAAGCCCTAGTCCTAGGCTCTACTTGAGGGTAGGGGAATCCAAACTAAAGTAAGAGTCTGTAGGATTTCAAAGTAAAGATCCAACTTAGACTTTAAGGAGAAGAGATCTGGGGTAGAAGCAAAAACTTATGTTTTCTTCCTAATGGGAGCTGACAACATAGAAGTAGATGAAATTTTCCAGTGATAGGAGAAAGGGGTCTATGAGGGACCGCGAGGAACAACATTTCTGGCACAGGCAGAAGAAGAGTGGAGACAGAAACGACCAGAGAGGTAGAAGAACAAAGAGAGTTGGCAACGTGGAAGGCCAGGGAAGAGGAAGTTTCAAGAAAGAGCGGGCAAATCTATCCCAGCAGCAGCCAGGGTGGGCCTCTATCCTTGAGCAGCACTGGAGCCAGAGCCAGTTCCCGGATCTTGCAGCTGAGGAGTCCCTCAAACGTCCACAGCCCCCACCAGTGTGGGGAGGCTGGATCCTGTGGTGGACTCCGGGGATGTGACTGGCTGATGGTGGCAGAAACGGCAGCAACATCTAAGACCAGGGAGTGGGAGTCTTGGGCAGAGACCCCAGGGCAGCTGAGGCAGCTGGGCTTCCTCCCAGCTCCATCAGCCTTTGGGGCCACGAGAATCCATTATCCTTTACAGCCCCACCCTGGATCTGGGAAACTGGAGATAGTCTCTGTGACCGCCTTGAGAAGTGAAGCCACCTGGACTTCTGGGTGGGGTGGGGACTTGGAGAACTTTTCTGTCTTACAAGAGGATTGTAAAATGCACCAATCAGCACTCTGTAGCTAGGATTGTAAAACGCACCAGTCAGTGCTCTGTGGCTAGTTAGAGGTTTGTAAAATGCACCAATCAGCGCTCTTTGGCTAGCTAGAGGTTTATAAAATGGACCAATCAGCACTCTGTAAAATGGACCAATCAGCAGGATGTGAGCGGGGACAGAAAAAGGAATAAAACCTGGCCACCACAGCCAGCAGCGGCAACCCACTTGGGTCCCCTTCCACGCTGTGGGAGCTTTGTTCTTTCGCTCTTCACAATAAATCTTGCTGCTGCTCACTCTTTGGGTCCGTGCCATCTTTAAGAGCTGTAACACTCACTACAAAGGTCCGCAGCTCCATTCTTGAAGGAACCAACTCCAGATAACCAGACCTGGGATATCCCATTTCCTGAGGCATGGAGAGGCATCACCCCAATAAGATGCCCATGCCCTGCACTGGCAGCCTCCCTTTCACCCGCAACCATCCAGCTTCTGGCCCCAAATTTGACCAAGGAGCCCCCATTCAAATCCCCTCCCTTCTGCCAAGTGGCCTTCCCTGCCCCACAGCTTGCTCTGCAAGCCTCCAACGTCTGAACATCTTCCAGTGTCACTCATGGCCCCTTCAGTCTCAGCCCAGTCATAAACTTCAATGCAAAGGATAAGTCTAGATTGATTTCACAGTTCTTTTAACAAGCATACTTAAAAGCTAGTGGCAATGCATTCCTTCTCCTCAGAGTTGAATGCAAGTTCTCCCTGAAATCTGGGCAATTCATGTCCTTTTCCTAAGACTGGGGAAGAGAAGTGGAAGTAGCAGCCAGTTCGGCAGGAAATTTGTTAGCAGGGGTAGAAACTCAGATGGGAGTGAGGAACTTCACAGGAAAACTCTGGAGGAGCATCCAAGAATGATCAACATTTCTTTTATGTGTGGGAAGCAATGCGACTTTACTGTTATTGACCCTTTACAATATCCCCTGTAAATAAATGTTTAGGGTTTTCTTCTGAAAAAGAAAGAAATTGTTACTCAGCCAGTAAATGATACTTGAAATTAAAGAGAGAAAGAAGGGGGAAAAAAGAAGAAAGGGAGAGAGAAAGTGGGGATAGATGAAAGTAAGGGAGGGAGAGAAAAAGAAGAAGAAATAAATTGTTATTCAGCCAGTAAAAGATACTTAAAAAGAGGGAAAGAAAGGGGAAAAAGAAGGACAAGAGAGAGGATGGGTGAGAAGGAGTGAGAAAAAAAGAGAAAGAAGCTGGGAATGGTTGCTCAAGCCTGTAATCCCAGCGTTTTGGGAGGTCAAGGCGGATTGCTTGAGTCCAGGAGTTCTAGACCAGCCCGGGCAACATTGTGAGACCCTGTCTCTACTAAAAATACAAAAATTAGCTAGGCACGATGGTGCGCACCTGTAGTCCCAGCTACTTGGGGGCTGAGCTGAGGTGGGAGGATCACTTGAGCCCGGGAAGCAGAGGTTGACATCGTACCACCGCACTCCAGCCTGGGTGACAGAGTGAGACCCCTGTCTCAAAAAAAAGAGAGAGAAAGAAAGGAAGGAAGGAAGGGAATGATTGATAGTGTCAAATGTTACTGAACAGTAAAAGAAAGTATAAAGAAGTAGCCATCAGATGTAGCAAATAAAGGTAGTTTATGACTTGGAGAAAAGGACTCTAAAAGAATGAAGTAGCAAAACCTAGGTTACAGTGAGTTGAGTATTTAGTGGGAAAAGAGAATATAAAGAGAGTGAGTGACTATGGGAAACACTTTTAGGAAGCTTGGTTTTAAGAGGTAAAAGAAAGATGAAGAGATAGCTGGTTGAATGAGGTGTCTGTGTGTGTGTAAAAGTGGGAGAGGCTTGAGCCTGTTCTGACCATTTAGGCTCATAAACACCAGTAGACAGAGAAAGAGGTTGAAGGTAGGGGAGAGTGAGGAACAATAATGATTTCCTGATGACTTCCTGGAAAAGGCAGGAAAGGATGGATTCCAGGTAGATTAGATTGAGTCCGAAGAAGGGACTTGCCTTCCATTGAAACAATAAAGTGGTTACTTACTTATTTTCAAGACGAGTAGGTGGTTAATTCCAAAGCATTACTGTGATATGTGAAAGGAAATGCTGGGAAAGGAAGTGTGGTCCCTTTAAATGATACGGAAGGGAGGAGGGCGTGATACCTGGCTAGGGCTTTACCCCTGGGCCTGTGCCCATGGACCTAGGTGAGGACAGGCATTTTTGTTTTCCTGCCCAAATGTTGCATTTCCCAAGATCACCCTGACCTGTCATGTCCCCAACCTGTGCCTATAAAAACCCCAGAGCCTCGCAGGCAGACACCCAGGCAGCTGGACATCGAGAGCAGTGCATCATCAGAAGAAGACATGGGCAGCTGGACGACGAGAGGAATGCACCGATGGACACCAGCACACCGGCAGGCCACCAACCACCGCAGCAGGCCACAGACCACCCCGGCAGAATGACACGGAGTTTGGCTGGGACAGTCTGAGGAGAGCCCAGGCTACTGAGCTCCAAGGGAAAACCATCTCCCTTCTGACTCCCCCATCTGCTGAGAGCTACTTCCACTCAATAAAACCTTGCAGTCATTCTCCAAGCCTATGTGTGATCTGATTCTTCCCGTACACCAACGCAAGAACCCCACGACACAGAAAGCCCTCTGCCCTTGTGATAAAGCAGGGGTTTAATTGAGCTAACACAAGCGGCCTATGGATGGCTAAACTAAAAGAGCACCATGTAACACATGCCCACTGGGGCTTCAGGAACCGTAAACATTCACCCCTAGACACTGCCATGGGGCTCCCTGCCTGTCTGAATACTCACCTAGAGGCTTGTGCAACAGGGCACTGAAGAAGTGCCCTGAAGAAGCGAGGGGGAAAAGGGAACTTTTCCTGCCTCAACTGTATACTTATACTTACCTTGCTCTAAATTGTCTTTATCTGTCAGACTTTAATGGTATTTAAACATTGGTAATAGTTGATAACAAGTATGATATGTCCGTCAACTAACGTACTTGATCTTGCCATGATATGAAAATTGGAGTCCTTCAAATGTTATATGGGTATTTGCTTCATTGTCTGAAAAACATGTTTCTCAGGTAGGGAGATAAAGAGAAACATTATGACATTTCAGCCTGGTAGTCTGGCATTACATGACCTCATCTGCCTTTTTAGGGGAAGTCAGCAAATTGTTTTACTACTTTGTGATCTATTTCTCATTTATAAACTGGGCTAATATGATGGGTACCTACGCTCTAATTTATTCCTAAATATTGGTAACAAGATAAGTTTCCATAAGTTAAACCTTTATTATCTCTAAGGTTGTAAGTGAAGACAGTATTCCTGGAGACCCATTTGACACTATAAAATACTAAAATCAATCATGCAAAAACAAAGATATGCTTTTACAGTGATTTCCTAAGTTTAAAAAGAAAAAGTCAATGTTGTAAATGATCTTTTGGAAGATACTTCCTTATCAACTAACTGGTTGATGCTTTTAAAAACACAAATCCAAAGAAATTCCAACTAAAGATACTTTATTTTTCTGATAGATCTCCCCAGAGCAAGTAAATGCTTCAGTGCTCTAAGGACTTTCAAACTGTGATCAAAATTAGGGCCATCTGTCTAAAACTCCTATCTATAAATTCAGTGGGTAGACAGTTCTTTGAATGTTCAAGTTTTCCATATTGTTGTGTTCTCTTCCTTTTCTCCTTCTCCCACTACTCCTCATCCTCTTCCCATCTCTGCACCCAATTTTATTACTACCAAATACTCACAACACACAATAGCCTTCATCTTTAGCAGACTTTGTGGGCAAATTATTTGATACCATTCTGTTGGTTCTTGTGGCTTCTTCCCCGAACAGCTAATGTTTTGCCATCTTCCAGAAGTGCTCTAAAAAGCTTTAGCTTGCAATAAAAATTTCCTCCTTTGATGTCTTGGGGCAGCTCTTTGAAAGATAGATACAGATAGACAATGGCTTTGCAAGAGTGTTGCCTAATTCAAGTGCATATAAGTTTGCTTCATCTACAGCTGCATCCATTAAAATCAAAAGTTTTTCCACTTTACTCCTAGAGCCAATCAACATAAGAGCAGCTTTATTTTTCTATCACCTATAGTGAGAGTCATAGGCAAGCACCATGGTGAGATTTAGCCGAAACTGGGGGGATCATATTTGCAATAAAAAAGGTCATAAAAGCAGGGGTCTAAATTGAAGCCATTGTGAGTGAAGAGCCATCTGTACCCTCCTATCCATGTTTATGGTAAGGATTTAGAGCATGAAGTACTTTTAAAACTACAAAACATTATACAAAAGGGAAGAATTATTGCAATCTAAACCCATATAATACATACAAACCAAACAGAACTAATGCTTTCCTCATACAAGTCTGTGTGGTTAAAATTGGAAGCACTTCTTTTCCCTAAAAATCACAGGCTTCTTGCTGAGTTAAAGAAGCATTTTGGTCATCACAGAAGAGTAACACAAAGTGAACAATCCACCCCATGACTAGGAAAGAAGCCACTCTTCCTCCAGTCTCCTCTTTTGCCCCCTCCATCCTTATACATTATGTACTGCCGGCCTCCCCGGCATCTTGCAGGGATCACTGTCTGCCACTCGGGATGACATCTCTCGCCTTGGAGTTTTCAGACTTGAAAAATCCTGACAGCACTGTACCATTCAAATCTGAACCAGTCTCCCACCCTAGTGGCAGACTGTTAAATAAAAAACTCTGTCCTTCCCCAAAGCTTTTAAAGGATCAATGTTTCCTTTAAGTACAAAACAAAGTAAGGAACACCCAACTAACTTGCTATAAACAAAGAAATTTGAAATTCTAGTCACATCCTGAAAAAAGTCAAGAGATCTTTTTTCCACAGGAGCCTCCTACTAATGCCTTGTGTGACTTTCCAGAACGCTCAGGCAGAAGAATGCTTCAAAAATTCAATCTGGGATTTGCTGCCCTACCTACTCCTATAGGGCCAAAATGCCAAATAAGCTCTGAGAAATGAAGCCTCAAAACAATTGCCAAGCCATTTTCATTCCCTTAAATTTCCAATGATTAACATAAAATGGAAATGTTGGGTACATTCGCATGTGTTAACTAAATAATGTTTATTAAATGCCAACCACACCTACACAGGTTGTCCCCTTCTTCTCTTAGCTGACTACAATTTACTTCTATGATAGTATTTCTTATAACAGTAGAAAAACGACTACAATAACAACTACAGGAAATTTTACTACAATAACAGTAATCAGTAGCCTTCATAGTTCACCATGACAGCTAAAATAAGGATAAATAGAAAAGAGTTCAGTGAAATGTTTCCACTGTGCCGTACCATGATTCATATCCATGCTTATTTCCACCATTAGTTACTTAAAAGATGGTTTATAGATCTTTTGAGTTTCCACCAAAGACAAAACTAGAAGAAATGGACCTTTGGACCTGACTTTGGTGTGATACTTTCTTCATAGCTTATAGAACATCTTTGTGTTCATAATTTCCTTTCATCTGCTCAGTAGGTATTATTTTAGATTGAGAAATTGAGTCTGAATTCAAGTAACTCAGTTTGAAAGTAGTGATGTTTAAAATCAGGCTGTCCAACTCTTTTTCACATCCTATGTTTGCCTAGGTAGATGAATATAAAGACAATATGACATAAGGAATGTTAATATGAGAAACGTTCAAATATAAGGAAATCAGAAAGACTAAAAAGAGGATTAGATAGAATACATTAAAAGACAGCCTTGATTTTTTAGAATACACACACACAAATGTATATGTGTATATTATACATCACTATAATTTTTCAAACTTATAATCTATAGATTTTTCTTCTATTTCTCTTCTAACGAGGCTGATAGTGTTCATAAATTAAAAACTAAACAAAACCCATTGAAACGAATGTGTGTTTCTGTTGATTCATTTATGGTGATGTTGACACTGGAGCTGCTTGTCGACTATCTTCTCACACATAATAATTATTATTTACTGATGGCAAAGCTCTGTGGATGTGACCAAAGTGCCAGTGACATAAAGAAAAGCCTGTTTAAATGATCTGCAAAGCAGGGCCACAGCTGTAACTTTGCCCTGGCAGAGCCTGTCAAGTAAATAGCATGATCTTTTCAAACACAGCCATATTATTTTCTTCCTGGCATTTGTAATTTGTTAAAACTCTCAGTGTGCATGCCTTTCTTCCTAATAACAATGGCAAATGGCCAATCTCTGTACTTATCTCTTGCACACACATTACTTCTATGTATATTTGATCTAGTTTTTATATTTGAAGGAGTTGCATATGTATATAGAAGAATGTACCTAACTACAAATTTTAAACGACATTCTGTGACTATGATGGTATGAACTCAGTGATAAAACATTCAAAAATGTCAAATAAAACAACTTTGTTTAGAGATGATATAAAAGTAGCCTAACATCAACTGCTGGCTTTAGAAGAAAAACCCAATACCATGATGCTTCAAAACTGCTGATATTTGGTTTTTGTAAGACATACTACTTGTGGTATTCATAGGCTTAGTCTTATTGCCAGAGCCCCAAGAGCATCTACTGGGATCCCAGCCATTGTCTACCAACTTATTTGTGCCTTGGTAGATGTGTGAATATCCAATAGTTTTTTTAATTTAGATTAATTGGATTTTCAGTAACTTTTATTTTATTCATAACTTAAAGCTTAGATACTAAAACAAGAACTGACATCACTGCCAACAAAATTTATCTTTAATGCAAACCCCTTTAGGCATGACTTTTCCCCCCACACAATCATATAGTCTCAGGGTTTAAAGAAAGCTTGAAGATTATTGAAACCAGCCACTCTTTCCAGACAATTTAGTGCACTAAATTCTGTTAAGAGTCAAAGCTCTGGAAACAGACTGCATGGGCCTGAACTCAGGTTTTCATACTTACCCACTATGTTATACCAGACAACTCTTTTTGCCAAACATTCTGTTTCATTTGATAAATGGGATGAAATAATGTCCCTCATTGGGTTGCCATGATTAAATGAGACAGTGCATGGTTCAGAAATATGAGCTCTTGGCTGGGCATGGTGGCTCACATCTATAATCCTAATGCTTTGGGAGGATGAGGTGGGATGATTATTTGAGGCCAGGAGTTTGAGACCAGCCTGGGCAACATAGCAAGACCCGTCTCTACAAAAAAAAAAAAAAAAACTTAAAAAAAAAAAACTAAAAAAAAAAAAAAAAAAATAGCCAGGCATGGAGGCATATGCCTGTAATCCTAGTTACACAAGGGTGAGGCAGGAGGATCACTTGAGCCCAGAAGATCAAGGCTGCAGTAAGCCATGATCACACCACTGCACTCTAGCCTGGGTGACAGAGCAAGGCCCTGTCTCAGAACAAACAAAGAACAACGAGCTATTTAGCTCCTAAAGCCTTAGAGGATTCTACAGCATTCCCACTACATGGTTACTCGGCCTTTAGCTGAAAACCTCTAGTGACAAAGAACTGTCCACCTCTTAAGGCACCCCATCACAGCTTTGAATTACTCTGACTCTTAAAGTTCTGCCAGAGCTTATATCTCTCCTCCTCTTACCTGTCTGTTGACCCTGGTTCCCGGGGCCTTGGGGTTGGTGGGTTGGGGTGAGGGAGGTGGGGGAGGGTGTAGATAATCCCTGTTTTGAATAACAATTCTTCTTTTAAATAGTTGAAGACAAACTAATTTGACTCTTTTTCCCTCCTGTGTGTCTTTTTTCCCCAAGTGAAGTATTCCCAAATCTTTTACTCATATGCCATGGTTTTTAAAGTCCCCTCATCGCCACCACAGTTACTTTCCTACAAATCTCTTTTAGTTATTTCCTCACAACATGTGGAATAAGTGTGATACACACAGCTATGAAACAGCCTAGGAAAGGACTAAGAAGTTAAAAGCACATGAAATTCAACTCTGGATAATGAGTTTTTATATCTTCATTTCCAATCTTTACACCTTTTATTTTCTTTTCTTGCCTGGTTCAGTGCTGAGTAAAAGAGAGGAGGAGGAGTAGACAGCCTTGTCTTCTTGATTTTAAAAAGAATGTTTCTAACATTGAATTTTGTGCCAGCAAGCTCTACTTTATGTCAAGCAAATTCTAGCTAAACTTGGACTATGTCCATTGGAAATGGAGGTGTGGTTTTAAGAAGCACAAAGGTTTCCTGAGAAATGTTTAACTTTAACGCCTGTGATATTTGTATCAGACAACCTCAAGCAAATTTAGAAGTCTAAATAAAAATGAACAGTTGAAGTTATACTTTTTATCTCCCTTGATCACTATGAAAATTTGTCTCTGCCATATCTTGAGGATGAGGGAGTATTTTTATTACACAAACTCTCTGCCCAACAATTGCTCAAATATTAACCAATAAAATAAATAATCTCAGGCATATCTAAATCAAACATACTATGAAACCTGATCCCTCTGACAGTAGTGTAGGACTGTAGCCTCTCTGGTTCTGGAACTTAACCTTTATTAATGTTGCCCAAAATCCCAGTTTTTCGGCAGCCAAAGCACACTGATGCTGGCAACCTCAAAAGCTCTTCCATCCAGAGGTTATCTAACTGATATCCTGAACCTAAGAGCTGGTCTTTAATCTATTTGTATTAAATATTATATTATAGAAGATATAGAATTTGAGGATGCCTGAGTATGACATAAAAAAAGAATTTTCTCAATAATTTTATCAATATTTGGCAATAATATATTATTTTTGTAATCAAAATTGTTATTTAAATGTGTTCTTGTTAGAAGTAGCCATTGTTCCAGTCGGGCACGGGGGCTCACGCCTGTAATCCCAGCACTTTGGGAAACCGAGGCGGGTAGATCACGAGGTCAGGAGATTGAGACCATTCTGGCTAACATGGTGATATCCCGTCTCTACTGAAAATACAAAAAATTAGCCAGGTGTGGTGGCAGGTGCCTGTAGTTCCAGCTACTGGGGAGGCTGAGGCGGGAGAATGGTGTGAACCCGGAAGGCAGAGCTTGCAGTGAGCCAAGATCTTGCCACTGCCCACCAGCCTGGGCCACAGAGCGAGACTCTGTCTCAAAAAAAAAAAAAACAAAAACAAAAACAAAAAAAGAAGTAGCCATTGTTCCAGCTTGGAAGCGCCTGTTAAATAATATGCTTTCCGTTAGTGAATTTGATAAGCGCCTGTTTTCAACAAAGGTGATAACAGTGTTTATTAGAACAGGGTCAAGGCAAGAACCTTATATTTAAAACAACAACAAAACACTCCCTACAGGCTGAAGCAATTCATTAACTAGTATCCTTTGGGTATGTTCACTTAACGAGTTTCTAATTAACTGATTTATTAAATATATTCACATTTAGTGAAAAGTTTTCAATTTTTTCCATAAGATGTTGCACGTCTTAGTGAAATACTTTGCTGAAGCCCAGATATACTTTTTTTTTCACATTTCCTGGATAGATTAGTCCCTTCTGATTGCAAGGAAGAGAGGTTCATTCAGGTCACCTCAAGAAATGGGCTTTTTTCGTAAGATTACACATACTATACCTAGAATTAAATAGCTCCCAGGAGCCAAGGTGGTTCTGGACAAAATCTACTTTGCATCTCTGTTTTATTGCCTACATGTTACCTCCCTCAAGTATCTGCTTCTGTTTTAGGATCTTATTTTGTTATTTTGTTGTTTTTGTTACTGACTCACCAGTCCCTCCTACATTGTCCTATTCCAAATCATAGAGAGAGCTAATCTGACTGGCCACCACTGTGCAGGGAACAGCCCAACTCTACTTCCGTGAACAGAGGGCTGTGGATGAGGCATTTTCATCTGGAAAGAAACACTGGGTACGATAGGCACTATGACTGATGTGACAGGTATTACTAATCTGGTAATTCTAGCAAAGAAGAAAGTGAGGTTAGAATGATACAATTTGCTGTAGTAAACACAGTCTGCCTAATAATCACCAATTTTGCTTCTAAACATACTCATAGATCAAAGCATGGGGAGAGAAAAAGAAATAGATTTTAAAGGCTGGGTGCAGTGGCTCACACCTGTAATCCCAACACTTTGGGACGTCAAGGCGGGCAGATCTCTTTTGAGGCCAGCCAGGAGTTTGAGGCCAGTCTGGGCAACATGGTGAAACTCCATCTCTACAAAAAAAAAAAAAAAAAAAATTAGCCAGGTGTGGTACTGTGTGCCTGTAGTCCCAGCTATTTGGGGGGCTAAGGTGGGAGGATGGCTTGAGCCCAGGAAGTGCAGGTTGCAGTGAGCCAAGATCGCACCACTACACTCCAGCCTAGGCAACACAGCCAGACTTTGTCTAAAAAAGAAAAAGAAAAAATACATTTTAAAACCATAAGAGACATATATAATACAAATGTAAAGAAGTCTAATTTTAGATGCAACTGGAGTTTCAGAAATGAAGAGAGAGAAAAAGAGAAAATGGGAGAAGCATCAATATTTGAATAGACAATGGCCAAGATTTTCCAAAATTCCAAAATATATGAAGCCACAAGACGTGCTATGTACCTCAATAAATTTGCATTAAAAAAAATAAAATTCACATCTTAGGCATATCACAGTCAAACACTTTAAACCAAAGACAAAGTAAAATCTTCAAAGTAGCCAGAGGGAAAGACACATTACCTTCAAAATAACAAGAATAAGATTGACAATTGACTTTTCATGTATGTCATCTTTAAAGAGGTGAAAGGAAATAATTGTCCTCCTAGGATTCGATACCCAGTGAAACAGCTTTCAAAAATAAACAGCTTTCAAAAATGAAAGCAAAAGAAAGATATTTCAGACCAATAACAACAACAAAACCCCAAACAAACCCAAGAGGGTCTATTGTTAGCAAACTGATACTGAAACAAAGAGATAATAATCCCAGAGAGAAGCACAGAAGTGCAGGAAGGAATAAAGAACAACAGAAAGTTTAAAGATCTGGATAAATCTAACGAATATTAACTACGTAAAACAATAATAATAACAACATATGTGGGATTTCAACTGCATGCAGAGTTAAAATATGTGACAACATTAACACAAAAAGGCAGAACAGGGGCAAGCAGAGCCCTTACATTGTCTTGGAAATAGTATAAGATTAGTCTGTATTAGATTCAAGGAGGCATTTTATCTCCAGAATAACTACAAAAAGAATAACACAATAATGTATAATTCACAAGCCAATAGAATGGGGTATAAGATAATTAAAAATAAATCCTAAGAAAGCAAGAAAGGGGAGCCAAGAAAGGAGAGCAAAGGGAACATACAAAAAGTAGGACAAATAGAAAACTAGTAGTAAAATAATAGACTTAAACCCCACAATTTCAATAATTATTAAAAATGTAAATGGACTAAAATATCCAATTAAAAGACAAAGATTTTTCAGAATAATTGAAAAAAAAAAGCTATTTGACACTTACAAGATATACATCTCATATATATGACACAAGATATACATGTTCTTGTTCACTTACAAGAACACACAGAATTTGAAAGTAAAAAGATGGAAATATATCTACATACTATCAATATTTATTAAAAGAAAGCTAAAAACCAGAGCACACTTTAAAGTATTTCTAGAGATAAAACAGTGTATTTCATAATTATAAAAGTGTCAGTTCACTAGGAAGATATGACAGTTCTAAATTTCTGAGCTCCTAATAACATAATTTCAAAATACCATAAAGAACTAAAAATAAAGAAAGAAATGGACAAATTAACAATCAGAATGGAAGATTTTAACACATCTCTGACATCTTTGACAACAAGTAGACAAAAAAAAATCAGGCCATAGAAAATTTGAACAACATAATTAACACGCATGGCCCATTGAACTTATATAGAAATTACACCTAACAAATGAAGAAAACACATTCTTTTCAAGTGTACCCAGACATTTATTAAAATTGATCAGGCCGGGCGCGGTGGCTCACGCCTGTAATCCCAGCACTTTGGGAGGCCGAGACGGGCGGATCACGAGGTCAGGAGATCGAGACCATCCTGGCTAACACAGTGAAACCCCGTCTCTACTAAAAAATACAAAAAACTAGCCAGGCGAGGTGGTGGGCGCCTGTAGTCCCAGCTACTCGGGAGGCTGAGGCAGGAGAATGGCGTAGACCCGGGAGGCGGAGCTTGCAGTGAGCTGAGATCCGGCCACTGCACTCCAGCCTGGGCAACAGAGCGAGACTCCGTCTCCAAAAAAAAAAAAAAAAAAAAAAAAAAAAAAAAATTGATCAAATGCTGGGCCAACAAAAAGTTTCAACAAATATCAAAGGATTGAAATAATGCAGAGTATGTTATCTAACCATAACGGAATTAAGTTAGAAATCAATTACAAAAAAAATAACCAGAAATTTCCTAGTGTTTGGAAATAAAAACAATACATTTCCAAATAATCTGTGGGTCAAAGACGATATCTCAATAGAAATTAAAACATATTTTAAACAAAATGATAACGAAAATACAACATATTAAAATGTATAGAGTGTAAGAACAAGCCAAACTTAAAGGAAAATTTATAATCTTTAATGAACATATTTAAAAAAGAAGACAATCTAAAAACTAAAGATTCATAATATCTACCAAAAAAGTCATATCCAGCCAGGAACAGTGGCTCACTCTGTAATCCCAACACTTTGGGAGGCCAAGGCAGGCAGATCGCTTGAGCTCAGGAGTTTGAGATTAGTCTGGCCAACATGGTGAAACACTATCTCCACAAGAAATAGAAAAATTAAGCAAGCATGGAAGCATATGCCTGTAGCCCCACCTACTTGGGGGGCTGAGGCAGGAGGATCACTTGAACCTGGGAGATCAAGGTTGTGGTTAGCTGAGATTGAGCAACTGCACTCCAGCCCAGGTGACAAAGAGAGACCCTGTCTCAAAAATAAAATAAAATAAAATAAAATAAAATATAAAAAGTCATATCCAAAGAGGGTGAAAAGACAGAAAATTAAACCCACAGAAGGCAAGAATAAGGAAATAATAAAGATTAGAAAAGAAATTAGAGAGAGGTTCCAAGATGGTCGAATAGGAACAGCTCCAGTCTACAGCTCCCAGCATGAGCGACACAGAAGACGGATGATTTCTGCATTTCCAGCTGAGGTACTGGGTTAATCTCACTGGGGCTTGTTGGACAGTGGGTGCAGCCCATGGAGTGTGAGCCAAAGTAGGGCAGGGCATCGCCTAACCTCGGAAGCGCAAGGCGTCAGGGAATTCCCTTTCCTAGCCAAGGGAAGCCATGACAGATGGTACCTGGAAAATCAGGACACTCTCACCCTAATATTGTGCTTTTCCAACGGTCTTAGCAAACGGCACACCAGGAGATTACATCCCGTGCCTGGCTTGGAGGGTCCCATGTCCACTGAGCCTTGCTCACTGCTAGCACAGCAGTCTAAGATCGAACTGCAAGGCGGCAGCGAGGCTGGGGGAGAGGCGTCCATCATTGCTGAGGCTTGAGTAGGTAAACAAAGCGGCCGGGAAGCTGGAACTGGGTGGAGCCCACTGCAGCTCAAGGAGGCCTGCCTGCCTCTGTAGACTCCACCTCTGGGGGCAGGACATAACTGAACAAAAGGCAGCAGAAACTTCTACAGACTTAAACGTCCCTGAAGAGCTTTGAAGAGAGTAGTGGTTCTCTCATCAAGGAGTTTTGAGATCTGAGAACGGACAGACTGCCTCCTCAAGTGGGTCCCTGACCCCCGAGTAGCCTAACTGGGAGGCACCTCCCAGTAGGGGCTGACTGACACCTCATACAGCCGGGTGCCCCTCTGAGACAAAGCTTCCAGAGGAAGGATCAGGCAGCAACATTTGCTATTCTGCAATATTTGCTGTTCTGCAGCCTCCGCTGGTGATACCCAGGCAAACAGGGTCTGGAGTGGACCTCCAGCAAACTCCAACAGATCTGCAGCTGAAGGTCCTGACTGTTAGAAGGAAAACTAACAAACAGAAAGGACATCCACACCAAAACCCCATCTGTATGTCACCATCATCAAAGACCAAAGGCAGATAAAGCCACGAAGATGGGGAGAAACCAGAGCACAAAAGCTGAAAATTCTAAAAATCAGAGCGCCTCTTCTCCTCCAAAGGAACACAGCTCCTTGCCAGCAACAAAACAAAGCTGGGTGGAGAGTGACTTTGATGAGTTGAGAGAAGGCGGCTTCAGACAATCAGTAATAACAAACTTCTCTGAGCTAAAGGAGGATGTTTGAATCCATCACAAAGAAGTTAAAAACCTTGAAAAAAAGATTAGACGAATGGCTAACTAGAATAAACAGTGTAAGGAAGACCTTAAATGACCTGATGGAACTGAAAACCATGGCACGAGACCTACGTGACGCATGCGCAAGCTTCAGTAGCTGATTCGATCAAGTGGAAGAAAGGGTATCAGTGATTGGAGATCAAATGAATGAAATGAAGCAAGAAGAGAAGTTTACAGAAAAAAAGAGTAAAAAGAAATGAACAAAGCCTCCAAGAAATATGGGTCTATGTGAAAAGACCAAATCTACGTCTGATTGGTGTACCTGAAAGTGACAGGAAAAATGGAACCAAGTTGGAAAACGCTCTTCACGCTATTATCCAGGAGAATTTCCCCAACCTAGTGAGGCAGGCCAACATTGAAATTCAGGAAATACAGAGAACGCCACAAGGATACTCCTCGAGAATAGCAACTCCTAGACACATAATTGTCAGATTCACCAAAGTTGAAACAAAAGAAAAAATTTTAAGGGCAGCCAGAGAGAAAGGTCAGGTTACCCACAAAGGGAAGCCCATCAGACTAACAGCGGATCTCTCGGCAGAAACTCTACAAGCCAGAAGAGAGTGGGGGCCAATATTCAACATTCTTAAAGAAAAGAATTTTCAATCCAGAATTTCACATCCAGCCAAACTAAATTTTATAAGTGAAGGAGAAATAAAATCCTTTACAGACAAGCAAATGCTGAGAGATTTTGTCACCACCAGGCTTGCCTTACAAGAGCTCCTGAAGGAAGCACTAAACATGGAAATGAATAACCAGTACCAGCCACTGCAAAAACAAGCCAAATTGTAAAGACCATTGATGCTAGGAAGAAACTGCACCAACTAACGGAGAAAAGTAACCAGCTATATCATAATGACAGGATCAAATTCACACATAACAATATTAACCTTAAATGCAAATGGGCTAAATGCTCCAATTAAAAGACACAGACTGGCAAATTGGATAAATAGTCAAGACCCATCAGTGTGCTGTATTCAGGAGACCCATCTCACATGCAGAGACACACATAGGCTCAAAATAAAGGGATGGAGGAAGATCTACCAAGAAAATGGAAAGCAAAAAGAAGCAGGTGTTACAATCCTAGTCTCTGATAAAACAGACTTAAAACCAACAAAGATCAAAAGAGACAAAGAAGGCCATTACATAATGGTAAAGGGATCAATTCAGCAGGAAGAGCTAACTATCCTAAATATATATGCACCCAATACAGGAGCACCCAGATTCATAAAGCAAGTCCTTAGAGACCTACAAAGAGACTTAGACTCCCACACAATAATAATGGGAGACTTTAATGCCCCACTGTCAACATTAGACAGATCAACGAGACAGAAAGCTAACAAGGATATCCAGGAATTGAACTCAGCTCTGCACCAAGCAGACCTAATAGACCTCCACAGAACTCTCCACCCCAAATCAACAGAATATACATTCTTCTCAGCACCACATTGCACTTATTCCAAAATTGACCACATAGTTGGAAGTAAAGCACTACTCAGCAAATGTAAAAGAATAGAAATTATAACAAACTGTCTCTTGGACCACAGTGCAATCAAACTAGAACTCAGAACTAGAAACCATTCAACTACATGGAAACTGAACAACCTGCTCCTGAATGACTACTGGGTACATAGCGAAATGAAGGCAGAAATAAAGATGTTCTTTGAAACCAATGAGAACAAAGACACAACATACCAGAATCTCTGGGACACATTTAAAGCAGTGTGTAGAGGAAAATTTATAGTGCTGAACGCCCACACAAGAAAGCAGGAAAGATCTAAAATTGACACCCTAACATCACAATTGAAAGAAATAGAGAAGCAAGAGCAAACACATTCAAAAGCTAGCAGAAGGCAAGAAATAACTAAGATCAGAGCAAAACTGAAGGAGATACAGATACAAAAAACCCTTCAAAACATCAATGAATCCAGGAGCTGGTGTTTTGAAAAGATCAACAAAATTGATAGACTGCTAGCAAGACTAATAAAGAAGAAAAGAGAGAAGAATCAAATAGACGCAATAAAAAATGATAAAGGGGATATCACCACCAACCCCACAGAAATACAAACTACCATCAGAGAATACTATAAACACCTCTATGCAAATAAACTAGAAAATCTAGAAGAAATGTATAAATTCCTGGACACATACACCCTCCCAAGACTAAACCAGGAAGAAGCTGAATCCCTGAATAGAC
Source organism: Macaca fascicularis (assembly GCF_037993035.2). Lineage (NCBI taxonomy): Eukaryota > Metazoa > Chordata > Mammalia > Primates > Cercopithecidae > Macaca > Macaca fascicularis. The sequence goes on from NC_088387.1 coordinate 59,399,213, forward strand.
CAATAACAGGCTCTGAAATTGAGGCAATAATTAATAGCCCACCAACCAAAAACAGTCCAGGACCAGATAAATTCACAGCTGAATTCTACCAGAGGTACAAAGAGGAGCTGGTACCGTTCCTTCTGAAACTATGCCAATCAATAGAAAAAGAGGGAATCCTCCCTAACTTATTTTATGAGGCCAGCATCATCCTGATACCAATGCCTGGCAAAGATACAACAAAAAAGAATTTTAGACCAATATCCCTGATGAACATCAATGCAAAAATCCTGAATAAAATACTGGCAAACCAAATCCAGCAGCACATCAAAAAGCTTATCACCACGATCAAGTGGGCTTCATCCCTTGGATGCAAGTCTGGTTCAACATACACAAATCAATAAATGTAATCCATCATGATTATCTCAATAGATGCAGAAAAGGTCTTCAACAAAATTCAACAGCTCTTCATGTTAAAAACTCTCAATAAACTAGGTATTGATGGGACGTATCTCAAAATAACAACAGCTATTTATGACAAACCCACAGCCAATATCATACCAAATGGGCAAACACTGGAAGCATTCCCTTTGAAAACTGGCACAAGACAGGGATGCCCTCTCTCACCACTCCTATTCAACATAATGTTGGAAGTTCTGGCTAGGGCAATCAGGCAGGAGAAAGAAATAAAGGGTATTCAGTTAGGAAAAGAGGAAGTCAAATTGTCTCTGTTTGCAGATGACATGACTGTATATTTAGAAAACTCCATCATCTCAGCCCCAAATCTCCTTAAGCTGATAAGCAACTTCAGCAAAGTCTCAGGATACAAAATCAATGTGCCAAAAATCACAAGCATTCTTATACACCAATAACAAACAGAGAGCCAAATCATGAGTGAACTCCCATTCACAATTGCTTCAAAGAGAATAAATACCTAGGACCCAACTTACAAGGGATGTGAAGGACCTCTTCAAGGAGAACTACAAACCATGCTCAATGAAATAAAAGAGGACACAAACAAACGGAAGAACTTTCCATGCTCATGGATAGGAAGAATCAATATTGTGAAAATGGCCATACTGCCCATGGTAATTTATAGATTCAATGCCATCCCCATCAAGCTACCAATGACTTTCTTCACAGAATTGGAAAAAACTACTTTAAAGTTCATGTGGAACCAAAAAAGAGCCCGCATTGCCAAGACAATCCTAAGCCAAAAGAACAAAGCTGGAGGCATCACGCTACCTGACTTCAAACTATACTACAAGGCTACAGTAACCAAAACAGCATGGTACTGGTACCAAAACAGAGATATAGACCAATGGAACAGAACAGAGCCCTCAGAAGTAATACCATACATCTACAACCATTTGATCTTTGACAAACTTGATAAAAACAAGAAATTGGGAAAGGATTTCCTATTTAATAAATGGTGCTGGGAAAACTGGCTAGCCATATATAGAAAGCTGAAACTGGATCCCTTGCTTAGATCTTATACAAAAATTAATTCAAGATGGATTAAAGACTTAAATATTAGGCCTAAAACCATAAAAACCCTAGAAGAAAACCTAAGCGATACCATTCAGGACATAGGCACGGGCAAGGACTTCACACGGATAAAAGAACTTAAACAAATTTGCAAGAAAAAATCAAACAACTCCATCAAAAAGTGGGTGAAGGATATGAACAGACACTTCTCAAAAGAAGACATTTATGCAGCCAACAGACAAATGAAAAAATGCTCATCATCATTCACTATCAGAGAAATGCAAATCAAAACCACAATGAGATACCATCTCACATCAGTTAGAATGGCGATCATTAAAAAGTCAGGAAACAACAGGTGCTGGAGAGGATGTGAAGAAATAGGAACACTTTTACACTGCTGGTGAGATTGTAAATTAGTTCAACCATTGTGGAAGACAGTGTGGCGATTCCTCAAGGATCTAGAACTAGAAATACCATTTGACCCAGCAATCCCATTACTGGGTATATACCCAAAGGATTATAAATCATGCTACTATAGAGACACATGCACACATATGTTTATTGTGGCACTATTCACAATAGCAAAATCTTGGAACCAACCCAAATGTCCATCAATGATAGACTGGATTAAGAAAATGTGGCACATATACACCATGGAATACTATGCAGTCATAAAAAAGGATGAACTCATGTCCTTGCTGGGATGTGGATGAAGCTGGAAACCATCATTGTCAGCAAACTATCACAAGTCAGAAAACCAAACACCGCATATTCTCACTCATAGGTGGGAATTGAACAACGAGAATACTTGGACACAGGGTGGGGAACATCACACACTGGGGCCTGTCGTGGGGTGGGGGGATAGGGGAGGGATAGCATTAGGAGATATACCTAATGTGAATGACGAGTTAATGGGTACAGCACACCAACATGGCACATGTATACATATTTAACAAACCTGCATGTTGTGCACATGTACCCTAGAACTTAAAGTATAATAATAAACAAAAGAAATTAATGAAATGGAAAACAAATATACAATAGAGAAAACCAAGAAGCCAAATGTTGGTTTTTTGAAAAAAATAATACAATTGAGAAACTTCTGTCCACACTGGCAAAGAAAGAAAAAAAAAAAAAGAGAAGGTACAAATAACCAATTTCAGGAAGGAAAGGGGAGCCCTCAATATAGACCTTATCAGCATTAAGAATATAATAAGAAGAAATTATAAGTAACTGCATACCAATGAAATGAATTATTTATTATTATTATTATTATCTTTTGAGATAGGGTCTCACTCTGTCACCCAGGCTGGAATGCAATGGCACGATCTCGGCTCACTGCAACCTCCACCTCCTGGATTCAAGCAATTCTCCTGCCTCAACCTCCTGAGTAGCTGGGACTACAGGCACCTGCCACCACAGCCAGCTAATTTTTGTATTTTAGTAGAAATGGGGTTTCACCATGTTGGCCAGGCTGGTCTCATACTCCTGACCTCAAGTGATCCACCCCACCTCGGCCTCCCAAGGTGCTGGGATTACAGGCGTGAGCCATCACACCCAGCCGAAATGGATGAATTCTTAGAAACATACAACTTATCAGATTGGGGGAAAAAAAGGTAAAAGAAATCTGAAGAACTCTACACCTATAAACAAAAATTAAATTCATAACCTTCCCACAAAGAAAGCTCCAGGCATAGATGGCTTCTCTGGTGAATTCTTCCAGACACATTACAAAGAAAAACATCAACCTTACCACAAACTCTTCCAGAGAACAGAAAAAGAGGGATCATTTCCAACAATTTTATGAAATCAGTACAACCCTGATGCCCAAAGCTGGCAAGAATATCACAAGGACGAAAAATTACAGGTCAATCTCTCTCATGAATGTAACCGTGACAGTCATAAGCAAAATATGAGCAAGCAGGTCCAGTAGCACTCTCTGCAGTAGCCCAAACTGGATACAATTTTTTTTCCATTAGCATTTGTATAAATAAAATTCATGATATATTCAAACAGAATATTGTGCTGCAATGGAACAAACAGGCTACTGCAACACATAACAGCATGGATGAATCTCACAAATGTAATATTGAGGGAAAGAAGCAAACACGACAGGCAAATAATGTAGGACTTCATTTATAGAAAAATAAAATCAGGCACAACTAATCTACATGTATAGAAATCAAGATAGTATGACTTTGGGAGTGGGAGAGGGCTGGTGACTAAGAGACAACATAAGCAGGCGGTTTGGAGGCGTTGGTAGCGTTCTATTTCCTGATCCGGGTGCTGGTTACACAGGTGGGTTCGCTTGAGCAAAATTCATGGACCTCTACAGTTCTGATCTGTGCACTTTTTTGTGTGCATGTCTTACTTCAATTAACAGGAAAAAATGTTTTCTTAAAAAATAAAAGCATTCTATTTTCTTGCTTGAATTGATATCAATCTCATCTGTCTATTATTTAGAATTGATCATGCCATCCCCCCCTAAAAATCAGAACTCTGATGGATTATGTAATTACTTTCTTGAGGATTCTCAATTCATTGGGGGCATAAAAATGAAATAACTTTATTTTCTTAAAATTTACCCACCATGGGCCGGGCGCTGTGGCTCACACCTGTAATCCCAGCACTTTGGGAGGCCGAGGCGGGCAGATCACGAGGTCAGGAGATCAAGACCATCCTGGCTAAGATAGTGAAACCCCGTCTCTACTGAAAATACAAAAAAATTGGCTGGGCATGGTGGCGGGCACCTGTAGTCCCAGCTACTCCGGAGGCTGAGGCAGGAGAGCATGAACCCCGGGAGGCGGAGCTTGCCACTGTGCTCCAGCCTGGGCAAAAGAGCAAGACTCCGTCTCAAAATAAATAAATAAATAAATAAATAAATAAATAAATAAATATCCACCCACTATCCACTCTCTTTTTTTTTTTTTTTTTCTGGGTGTCAACTCTTTTAATCACACCCTGGCTTGATTCCATTTATTAACCTCTTCAAGTTATTAAGATCATCTCATTCCAGCATGTAAGGCTCCATTTTGTTCATTTCAACTTAAGCTTCAAATGGGATGTAAAACTATTTTTTCCTCCCTTCTTTTTCCTCCTTTACTTCCAGACTTGTCCAAAAGTAGACGTCTATTGCTAGTGGCTTGGAGTGCATGCATGTGTGAAGGTGGAGCGGCAGGTGCTCTGCTCTTTATATCCTTCCCTCTCTTTCTTTCGGTTGCTTCCCTTCTGATATTAGGGCAAGAAGAATAGGGAAGTAGATATTTCATATGGCTTCCTAGAAAGGTTGCAATTTCTTCTCTGTAGGATATTGCTGCTTCTTTATTTAGTCCTGTCAGACTTTTGATGTCCTCTATACTGGAGAGAATCCAAGTACTGGCTCCCTCACTGGCAAGGGTCATTGGGGGCCTCTCCACTGCCCAGTTCCTTCAGATGTATATCTTGCACCTACTTGACCTCTCCTGTGAGGGATCCAGCTAGCAGCCTCTTGGAGATAAGGATGTGGGCTGCTGTGGTGCCTCCTCCCTTAGCTAGGCCATCTCTCTTATCCCCTCTCCTTGCTCTGCAAGCACGGAGCAGTCAGCTGGTCCAGGAAAGGTTACAGATGAGATGATCACCAATCTCCTACCTTGTAGAGGGGGGATGGCTGGGCATTTCTAAACTTTATAGGTAATTCTCCTGAGGGTTCCTTGTTAGACTTTGAGAGGAAAAAGTGCTTCCATCTTCTCCCTTACAGTGAGAATGGGGTGAAGGAAGGGAAGAGAATATCCTTATGAATATTATACTTCACAAAAGGCTAACCTCCTCTCTACCCACCCTTTCCTTATACTTCCATGAGTAGGAATGGGGTAGTTTGGGAAACGTTTGTGGTAGGACTGTTTCCCTGTATCAACATTCCTTAGTAGGCTGGCCTAACTATAGGTGGTCTCTCAAGTTAGAATATGTGAACTTACCCCATTCTGTGCACAGCTTTGAACCTTAGTCAGGGATCAGAGCACATTCCTGTTGACATCTTATTACACTTGTCTCCAATCACCCTGAACTTCTATTAATCTTCACACCATGTGTTGGGAAAAAAAAAAAAAGAACAATTCTGTAGTAACTAAAAATACAGCACGAAAGGAAATGGGATACAGGAATAATGGCAATGATTTTCTATTTTGCAAAGCAAATACCTTCAAGAAAATTTGGATAATTGTATTATTCAGCTACCTAAGTATAATAATTCAAATGTATTTGAACTCTTTGCCTGTGGGTACATCTTTCATTTTAGTACTAACTTGTCTATTTATAAAATTTCTACTCTTACAATCTTGATGTGATTGAGGATCAAAATTGAACATAGCTAAGCAATGCAAAGTATACTGTTGAAAACAAAGCATACTATTTGTTAAAAGCACAGAACCACAATTTAAAACAAGCCAGAGAGAACAGTGAACAATGTATCAATATTTACTGTGGGGAAAGCAATATTTTATTACAATCAATAACAGGTCAAGATTAATTTTTCTTCCAGAAAGGGGAACATAATTTATGCTTTACACAGCGTAATATACAAAATATTTTTAGTTCAGTAAGACATCACTACTAAAAATGGAACATGTTACTTATTCAGTAAAATGACCACCTGCTTCTAATCAGTATCATAATTCACTTGACAGATCTGAGGTTTCCTTAAGCGGGTTTTTGCTTTACTGATTTTCTTCCCTCGGCTTGACATTCCAATCTCCCACATGGCTGACGCATGGAGCAGCTGCTTGATATAGCAGGTGAGCAATGTGGTAGACCAACACAAAGAAATGCCACAGAACCAAAAAACTATCTTATAAACAGTATTTTAAAGGGGAAACAATTTTCTAATAAAAATTCTCAATGGCGATGTCTTTGAAGACAAAATATTAAAGTCAGCCTTGAAATATCACTTAATATAGTATAAAAATTCCTTTCATGAGATTTTGCTTTCTGTATAATTCATAGCCTGATTCTTTCTTATAAACCTTTGAGAAGTACTGTGAATAGAATATATTGTACCAGGGACTTGTATCAAAAAATCTTTGATTATCCATTAACAATTCGAGGATTATAAGATTACATTTCAGGTAATTTAGAGTAAGATTTTTTTAATGTGGATGCCAATGTGGAATCATATCATAATCATAATTACATATCATACCCAAATATGTAATTTATCTTTTAAATTTATCTAGATTCTGAGAAATGTCTCTCAGTTCATTTTAAAGCAATAAACTGAATGACATATTTACTTAAAAATATTTCTAAACTCTTTATTAGTATCAAGTGGAAAGAATTTTTGTTATGCCTAGGAGAAATTTAAATAAGTCAGGTCAGGTGTGGTGGCTCATGCCTATAATCCTGGCACTTTGAGTGGCTGAGGTGGGAGGATCAGCCTAGGCAACATAGGGAGACCTTGTCACTACAAAATTAAAAAAAAAAATTAGCTGGACGTGGTGGCATACCCCGGTAGTCCCAGCTATTAGAGAGACTGAAGTGGGTGGATCACTTGAGCTCAGGAGTTTGAGGCTACAGTGAGCTATACTTGCACCACTGCACTCCAGCCTGGGTAACAGAGTGAGACCCTACCTCAATAAATAAATAAATAACTCCCCCAAAGCAGTTTCTTGTCATGTAAGATAATACATTATTACCAGACAACATGGTCCCTTATCAAAGGGAAGCTAATCATTGCATCAGTCTCAAAATGTTTGTGAAAACAAATAAGCAAATGATAAATGTAATTAAACCCCAAGAAATACATTAAACAACTATTGTAGAAACAGCTATTACTCTGAACATCAACACTGGTATAAGAACTAAGCAGTTTAAACTTTATGGGACTATGCATTAACCTAAAATGATTCCTGTGACTTTAAGTACAGAGATTCCATACTTTTTTTTTTTTTTTTTTTTTTCTTGAGATGAAGCCTCACTCTGTCGCCCAGGCTGAAGTACAGTGGCACAATCTCAGCTCACTGCAACCTCTGCCTCCCGGGTTCAAGCGATTCTCCTGCCTCAGCCTCTCGAGTAGCTGGGACTACAGGGGCCCATCACCACACCCGGTTAATTTTTGTATTTTTAGTATACACGGGGTTTCACCATATTGGCCAGATTGGTCTTGAACTCCTGACCTTGTGATCAGCCCACCTTGGCCTCCCAAAGTGTTGGGATTGCAGGTGTGAGCCACTGTGCCCAGCCCATACTTCTTTCTTTAGATCCTAATAAGTAGTACATCTAGAAGATGGGAAACCCAAATCATACTAGTCTTCATTGTTCATGAATGTCGATCCCTTCCTGTATAGCCAATCACATTAGTGAAACACTGAAGGATCTCCCTTAGTATTTCTAATGTAATTGCCTATAAATATTGGGAGCATCAACTAATAAAGGTAACATTTGGAAAGTTTTTTTGAGCCCCTTGGACCATTTATGATACATCAATAATGGTAGGACTCATTCCAAACCACACTTTTTTCCTCTCAAATTATCTTCTCTAATGTTTTTGCATCATCATTGCCTCTTCCTCTCAATTTATTTTTAACAAGATTTTTTTCAAACTAGAAAATGTATGCTCATATAGGAAATTTGAATAATAAAATTAGAAGGAAAAATACCCATAATTCTATCAATTTTTTTTCCTCCAGGATTTTGATAAAAATAATTACAATCTGAAGAAGGTATCTTACATCTTTTCTCAATGCTGGGGGAAAATATATTTAAAATAATTCACTTAGGGTTTTGATAAGAATTCACATAGGTTTTTGGTTAACATAATGGACTGCTTTAATGCTTAATTGCCTCTACTGTCTTTATTAGGAAAGCAATAGAGGTATTACCTAGCAGGTCCAGTAGAATTCACAAAATTAAATACCAGCATTATTTGACTCCACTCTAGGTGTTGCTTCTTCATAACCTTCACTTTAATTGATGTGTAAATGGTAACTATCATGTATAGAGAGCCTTAATGATATAATATTCACATCAACCACAACAGTAAGATATTATTATTCTTACTTTACAAAACAAGTATCTGAAATCAGTCACATAGCTCTTAAATGGTACATTGGGAATTTTAGGGTATTTGAACCCTGTCCTCTCAGCTTCCAAGGACATTCTCTCTACTGCAGCCCAACACCTCACCATAAATATCATAATCTGCTTAACCAGGCGCTGTGGTTGGGCACTTCAAATGCCCACTCACCTCTCTCTTTTCTAAACAATTATCAATAATGTTGGAGAAGCATTTGGTGTATAAAACTTTGTTTCTATGATTATTTTCCCCAGAGTATTAAGATTTAAATTATTTTATTAAAGGAGGCAGGAATGTTTTAAAGGCTTTTTTTTTTTTTTTTTTTTTTTTTTTTTTTGAGACTGATTCTCACTCTGTGGCCCAGGCTGGAGTGCAGTGGTACGATCTCGGCTCACTGCAAGCTCCTCCTCCTGCCATTCTCCTGCCTCAGCCTCCCAAGTAGCTGGGACTACAGGCGCCCACCACCACACCCAGCTAATTTTTTGTTTTTGTTTTTGTTTTTGTTTTTTTGAGAGGGAGTCTCGCTCTGTCGCCCGGGCTGGAGTGCAGTGGCCGGATCTCAGCTCACTGCAAGCTCCGCCTCCCGGGTTTACGCCATTCTCCTGCCTCAGCCTCCCAAGTAGCTGGGACTACGGGCGCCCGCCACCTCGCCCGGCTAGTTTTTTGTATTTTTAGTAGAGACGAGGTTTCACCATGTTAGCCAGGATGGTCTCGATTTCCTGACCTGGTGATCTGCCCACCTCAGCCTCCCAAAGTGCTGGGATTATAGGCGTGAGCCATCACGCCCAGCCTAAAGGCTATTTCTATATATTGCCAATTGCTTGTCTCAATGCAGTTGGCCAAATTATAATTCAATCAGCTGAGCCTGAGGCCTCCTGCGTCACTGTTCCCTTTATTTAAAAAACCTCGGTTCATTTGATAGATGAGAAGTGATTATCTGTTGCTAAGGTTTTTTAAATTGTTATAAATTCACTATGTTTTAATACACCAATTCACCATTCTACAAAGTGAACCTTATACAGGGCTGGCTAAGTCCTTGAACTAGAAAGGGAAGACAAGAGAGTGGTTATTAGGCTTTTTCTTCATTTTACTCACTCAACGGTCATCCAGCTCCTACTCTTGGCCAGGTACCACACTGCGCTAGTGTTGGGGATATAAAGATGAAAGTCCATTCTTGACCTCTAAGAGCTTAAGGACTAGCAAGAGACACAGACACATAAACAGACAATTTTAGTATAGAGTGACCAGCACTGTGACCAAAGAAACAACAGGAAGATACTTTGGGAAACACAGAAGAGAGCACCTAAGCTACTTCAGGAAGGTCCTAGAAGCCTTTTTGGAGATTCTCAGGTCTGAGCTCCATCTTGAAATGAAGCAGAAGTTAACCAGCTTTTCCCTGACATCTTCAACCCGAATTAATTGGTTCTTCATCAGTGGTCCTTTAATAGAGCACTCATAATAACAGTGTTTGCACTTACTTCTTTCCATATCTCTCACTCTTTCACTGAGCTGTGCTTCTTCATGAAGAGGGACCATATCCCTAATTAGCCTAGCACAATACCCAAAAACACAGTAGGAATGCAATAAACGTTTGTGTAATTATTTTAAAATTCTAGTCATGAATTTATTTCCACCTATATCTTCTTCTTGCATTTATATAAATGTGTGATTTTCCTTTTGATTGTAAAAATAATACTTTTACCACACACCCATCAGAAGGGCTAAAAGGAAACGATAACAAATAACAAGTGTTGGTGAAGTATATGGAGTAATGGAAATATTCATACATTGCTGGAGGCAGCAGGAATTGGTTCGATCACTTTGGAAAACTGTTGGCAGCCTCTACTAAAGCTGGGTCTTTCATATCCTATGACATGGCAATTCCACTCTCGATACACACTCAACAAAAATGCATGCATATGTTCACCAAGAGGCATCTTTTCACCAAAGCAGCACTATTCATAACAGCTGCAAACTAGAAAATACAGACACTCATCAACAGTAGAATGAGTAAGCTTATTGTGGTATGATCACACAGAGCAAGGCAAAATAATCTACACTCAATGACATGAAGGAATTTCATGAAAGTAATGTTGAAGACAAAGCCAGTTTTTTATTTTTAAAAAGTATTTACAGTACCATGGCTTTTATATAAATATGCAAAACTGAGAAGCAAGATGACAAAGGGAGTGTCACATCTAGAAAGTGGTGCAATAAGATGCACAGCTAGTGCTGCCTTGTGACTCTAAGATCTACCTCCTTGAAAAGTTTGCCTGTGGCAAATGTGGCTCGGCTCCCAAGCCAAGACAAAGTATAATTGGAGTGCCGAGGCTAAAAAACAAAATACCAACGAGACTGGTCGAATGAGGCACCTAAAAATTGTGTACAGCAGGTTAAGGCATGGCTTTTCTGAAGGAACACCACCTAAACCCAAGAGGACAGCTGTTGCAGCAGGAGTTCAAGACCAGCCTGGCAAACGTGGCGAAACCCTGTCTCTACTAAAAACACAATAATTAACCGAGTGTGGTGGCGGGCGCCTGTAATCCCAGCTACTCGGTAGGCTGAGGCAGAAGAATCGCTTGAACCCGGGAGGCGGAGGTTGCAGTGAGCCGAGATTGTGCCATTGCACTCCAGCCTGGGCGACAGAGCAAGACTCTGTCTCGAATAAAAAATATATATATATTTGGATTAGTCACACAATAAATGTTCCGATTTAAAAAAAAAAAAAAAGGCAAAACTCTCCTTTGCTGTTAGAATTCAGGAAAGGTCAGTTATGAGTGAGGAGGGGGTTTAGTGACTGAAAGGAAATAGGAAGGGGGAGTTTCTGGGAATATTGTAACGTTTCTTGAACAGGGTGCTGATATATTAAGTAATATATCTTAGAGAGAAAGCTAGAAAATACAGAAGTGTTTAAAAATTTTTGAATCACCTACAATCCCACTATCCAGTGATAACTGTTAATATTTTTTTCCAGTTTTTTTTGAAGTCGGTGTGCACATGCTCTCTCCTCCCCTCCACTCATACACATAAATTTTGCTAAATTAGGTTTATTCTCATTTAGTTTTATTTCTGCTTTATTTTTACATAAACTATATCATTCAATATTCTTTGCAAGCATTTTATAAGCAGCTGAAACATACTCCATTGAATGCATATGCTCCAGTACATTTAATCAGTTGCCCATTGCTCTATTTTCTTATTAAAAAATAATCAGTCATAGTATCTCTCTCTCACACATACCCCTACACCTCTAGACATTCTTTAAGCTCTGCATTCATTCTCTATTTCCCTCCAGAAAGGTTGTACCGATTTACAGTTTCACTGGCAAGATATGAGGGCTCCTTGTATCGCAGTCCAACCCCAGCTCATTTCTTAGTATAGGTTTGTTTTTAGGATGGTCGGGCTCAAAGCAGAACTAAGAGATCTGCCGTTTTGGACACGGCCGAGGCACGCAGCTCCCGGGGCCTGGAACGCGCTCTGAGTACGCCGGTCCCTTCAAGGTTGCGCGGGCTCCCGACGAGACCCGGCCCAGCCGGGCACCCCCGCGCGCTCCCGGATCTCGCCGGCCTCGCGCCGGCCGGTTGCCATGAGAACCACGGAGCCTCGGAACGCCCGCAGACTAGCCTGTATCTGAGGGGGCGAGGGATACCGAGGCCCAGGCATGGAGCTGCCGGATCCGGTGCGCCAGCGGCTGGGAAACTTCAGCCGGGCTGTGTTCACTGATTCCAATCGGACCGGTCCGGAGTACAGTGAGGGTCCCGGTGAGTGACCGAGGCCGGCGCAGGGGGTGTGGCCTGCTGAGGGCTTGGCGTGGGTTTTGGAGCGTCCAGAATTTGCCCGTACCTAAAATGGCGATGTCGCCTTCAGTCAGTTTCCCGCAGTGCGGGCCAGAGCCTTGGAGGAGGGGCCGGCCGGGGCGGGGAGCTGAGGCGCTGGCGGCCTCCGGCCGCGGGCTGGGCCTGGTCTGCACGCGCTAACGCCTGGCCTGCTCCGTGCAAGCCCGGCAGCTGAGGTGGGGCCGACCTCTGTGCCACGCAAGGCCCATCATGGCTCCTGGGAAACCCCAAAAATAAAAAGATAAAAGCCGCCCTTGCTGCACAGGCTAGTCCCCCGCGCACCGCGAGAGCGAAGGCCCAACTTGCTTTTCCTCTGCGGCGCCCGCCCCGGCTTTTCTGTCCAGGATGGCGAGGAACAGCCCAAGCAATCCCCACCTCCCCTGTCCCCACCCGCCGCCCAGGGAGCAAATTTGCCTTTTCCCTTTTCCTAGCAGAACAAGTATGTTCCTAAGCAAGGCCATTTTCTGGCAGAAAAGATTAGGGGGAAAAAATTTTTTTTTTAAGAGTCCTTTCAAACCACCATCCACTCCCAACTGGCATGTGCCATACTAGCCGGACGTTCAACAAAACTCACCCCTTCCCTGCCTTCTCCTCCTCCTCCCCTATATGTAACTCTTACCATAAGGTAAGAAAATACCATAATGCCTCTGCATCCTTCAACTTGATGACAAGTGATAACACAGTTTCCTCCAGAACAGGTTCCTCCTCCTACATCATGATGGTAGACAACACACTGTCAACCAAACCCGTGTGGTTTCCATCATTCAAGTCTGCTGGGAAATATAAATCTTTTCCACTGCTTGGTTTTACAGAATTTTTAAAAGGGACAGAAAAGTAAAGGCAGTCCCCAAAGCTGCATTTTGTCGTCTTGATCACTTGCCTATTCCCCAAATGTAGGCCTTTATGATTTAGGATGTACAGAGAAAAATGTGAAAAAATTAGGTTTCACGTTTCTGGTTCCAAGGATGAGGCTTAATGAGCACTAACGTCTGATAATACAAGGTAAAAAGACGTTTTCTGAAAAGGGCCAGATAGTAAGTACTTTAGGCTTTGTAGGCCATATGGTCTCCACGGCAGCCACTGACAATAGTTATTGAATAGGCATGGCTGTGTTCCAATAAAACTTTAAGGATATTGAAATTTGTATTTCGTATGGATTTCACGTATGAAAAAAATATTACTTTTTTAACCATTTAAAGGTGAAAAAACATTTTTAGCTCATTGACTGTACAAAAACGTTTAGGCAGCTGACCAGTTGTTTACCTATCCCTGATTTATATTGTATGTTTTAATTTAAATTCCATTTATAGAACTCAACTTGAACTTTTGCAAAATTCAGTAAATGTATATCTTATGCTTTTAAGGTTCATTTACATATTAATTTGATTTTCATTTCCATGATTATAAGTTTGATCTGCTGAAATATGGACATAGCATAACCTTTAAGATGTTAACACACAATACTTCTAACATAAAAACCGTTCTTTGCAAAATTTGACTACAGTTTCTTCTCAAAGGTACTGAAATGTTCTGCTTGCCCAATTTATTATTCTTTCCCGTATTTTGTTCTTTGTGGATCAGAAGTAGGTTTGATTATTTGTACTGTAATAACAAATTTATGTAATTACCATGTCCACAGCATTGTGCTGTTGCTATCAGAAAGATCCTAGGCTGGTGAGTTGTCTTCAGATTTAACAGATTTTAAGAATTCATTCATTTATCAGTGGTAATTTAATAAGCAGTTGCAAGCAAAAGTAGATCATAATAATCAGGCATATTTTTGGAGCTAAAAGAAACTATTTTGCTGCGAGAGACCATGACTGTTTCTTATATTTTAAAATTATTAAATGACAGATAAAAACACTCAACTATGGAGAAAAGGAGAAATAATGTTCTTAAGACATTTATTTTAGGACCTTTAAAATCTTACGTGTAGAACAACTGATTTCAATATATGTGTCCGCTCTTAAGAATTTAGTCAAATTTAGGATGTATTTTGTAGGGTTCAATTTTAAAAATCAAATTCTTAATTTAGGACCCTTCTGTCTTACATAAAAGCAAAAAGTGTTATGGAATCAACCTTAGGTAAATGGAACTCATGTATCACAAATGGCTATACTAGTAATGTCCTTATGACAGTATGCTTACATTAATTCATTCTTATGTGTATTTGATATTCACTGCATATAAAGCAAGATGCTAGATTCTATGAGGGTCTCAAATTAGGGTGGGACATGGTGTGTGCTTGCAGATAAGTAGATAAATAGAAGAGAAGAAGGAAAGGGGACTAATATTTGTTGAGTGCCTACTAAGTGTGCCCAGCACAGTGCTAGGAAGAAATAATTCATATTGGCTCTAATTCTCACAAGCAGCCTGTAAGGAAGTTTTAATTTCACTATTTTACAGATGAAGAAATAGAAGCTCAAAGAACTTAAATAATTTATATAAAGTCTGACATCCAGGGTCACAGAGGTTTGGGGAGCTTGGGTTTGCTTGAACTCTGAAGCCCGTGATCTGTTCAGTACACCAGACTGTTTTTCGGGGAGGGGAATGTGGTTCTTTGCTAGCACTTCTTATTGACAGTTTAGAGTGATAAGTACCTGAAGGGAAAGGTATTTCTGCTGGGGTGGGGGAACTGATGAAGGAAGTATTGATGGAAAAGACGACGCTGAATTGGACTTTAAAGAATGGCTAAGATTAGGGTATGCTGAAAAGAGAGATGTGTCTAATTATATAATCTTGGTAATCCGTTTTTGTATGAGATTAGTTTATATGTGAGAGATTCATTTTTATTTATTTTATGCATTAATTTTATATGCTATTTACATAGAATTCTACAAAGCAGGCAATGATAATTATCTGTTGAATAGGATTTATATTGATATTCTACATTAAATCTGTACTAGTATATGCAAAAAAGTCAGAAGACTGTAATGGCAAAATGGTAAAATAATTGAAAAATATGAAACATACCCCCAAATAGCCAATATTTGACCTAACTGGTATTAGGATGAATATTCCTTTTACTGTCAATGATTATAAATAGGCTTAAAATTTGGTGTTTTACTGAGCCAATATTATAGTTATTAATTCTACGGGATAGGATATATATATTTATAGGGCATAGACCAAGTTTCATAATTTGTTCCTTTTCTATTCCTTCTGTAGAAAATGAAATGGTCTCCAGTTTGGCATTGCAGATGTCACTTTATTTTAATACCTACTATTTCCCACTGTGGTGGGTGAGCAGCATTATGATGCTTCACATGAAGGTAAATCTAAGCTTTAATACTTTTGCTGCCCTGACGTTGTTAGAGTGTCAATAAAATTAAAGTTCTTAATAATTTTTTTCTATCTCAAATCAGTGTTACTATACGTGCAATTTTACAAACATGTTTTGGCCTTTCTTTTAGTATTCAATCTTGCCTGATTACTACAAATTCATTGTGATCACTGTTATCATCCTAATAACCTTAATTGAAGCCATCCGGTTGTATCTGGGCTACATGGGTAACCTACAGGAAAAGGTAAGCTCTTTTTTCCTTTCTCTCAGTGATAGATATAAATGAAATCAGTTTTCATAACAAGTAAAAGGCAGTGAGGTGTGGCAGAAAGAGCACAGGCCTGAATTTAAAGCCTGACTCCAGCTTTACCACTTCTGTCACTGTGGTCTGTTTGCTTAATCTCTTGAGCCCTGGTTTCCTCATATATAAAATGAGGAAAATAATATTTACTTCACAGGTTTGTTGTGATTAAGTGAAATGATTTATGTAAAGCATATGAATGTGGTAAACACTTAAAATTGATATTTTCCCTCTTCTCATCAGTCTTGAAAATACATGGTTACTTAGACATGTGTATTTGGATCCTGAATAAGAAAATGGGGGAAAATTATGAATTCGTTTCCTACGCCAGGCCCATGTTTTCTGCATCATCATGCTACCTAAGCATTTATGGTTACCAGAGTGTAGGGATAATGCCTAAAGATTCCTGTGGTTTTCTAGGCCCTTCATAATAAGGCCCCACCCAGCCTGTCTTACTGTAGGTTTTGCTGTTTTCTCACTCAGCCATTCATTCCAGGCTGATGTGCTGATTCCCAATCATGCTAGTTTCACGTGTTTGCTTACTTACCTTTTTGCCTCTTCCTCCTCCACAACTTTAAAAGCCTACATCCCTGAGGTCTTTCTTTCACCTACCCTAATCACTCTCTTATTTCTTGTAGCATTTAGTCTGTACTTCTAAATATTGCCCTTAGTTGTTCACTAAAGTGTAGTATTCTAGGATTGCTTTACATAAATTAGTTTTCTCATCTAGACTGTAAGTTCTCTGAGGACAAGGACCATGTCATCCTCCTTCGGAATCACTCACAGAGCCCATAATGTAGGTTCACAGTAGTGATAAGTACTTATCTGTATAAACAAAAACTATATTTTACTGATTTTTATTACTTTTGATATGTGTCATTGCAGGTTCCTGAGTTGGCTGGCTTTTGGCTTTTGAGCCTTCTATTGCAGTTACCTTTAATTCTTTTCTTGCTCTTTAATGAAGGCCTAACAAATCTGCCCTTGGAAAAAGCGATACATATCATCTTCACTCTCTTCCTTGCTTTCCAAGTTGTTGCAGCATTTCTTACCTTAAGGAAAATGGTTAATCAGTTGGCAGTTCGTTTCCACCTCCAAGACTTTGACCGGCTCTCTGCAAACAGAGGAGACATGAGAAGGATGAGGTCATGTATAGAAGAGATCTGACCCAGTGTTGAGTGAAAATCTGACAGATCATTCTAGAAGACTGTAAGAGTTAGGAAAATATCAGAGCTCTAATATGAGAAAAGGGACAAAGCAATTGTTTTGTATACACTCTCACTCTGAAATTCCAAGGTTGGGGGCAATGATGAAACTTTGTACAATGTATGAATCAGTATATTAGCCCCAAAACCTAGATGTTGTCTACCTGATGCCAAATTTCTTAATGTTTTTTGATGTTGTCTTTTTCAGGAGTGTAGAAATGTATGTATTGGTGGTTGTCATTTGCCAGCTCTCCTGTAGTAATTCTGGTTAGAATCTGTAACTAGAGATGTGTCCATTTCTTTAAAACTTGTTGGTTGTCCGTGTCTTGGCTGTACATATGACCATGTTTCTTGACATGGAAATGCCAGTCAATGTTCCTATGTATCTGACTATATTTATAAACCAAGAGACCCGCCAGGCGCGGTGACTCACACCTGTAATCCCAGCACTTTGGGAGGTCAAAGGGGGTGGATCACGAGGTCAGGAGATCGAGACCATCCTGGCTAACACGGTGAAACCCCGTCTCTACTAAAAATACAAAAAAAAAATTAGCCAGGTGTGGTGGCGGGCACCTGTAGTCCCAGCTACTTGGGAGGCTAAGGCAGGAGAATGGCGTGAACCCGGGAGGCAGAGCTTGCAGTGAGCCAAGATCAAGCCACTGCACTCTAGCCTGGGCAGCAGAGCGAGACTCTGTCTCAAAAAAATAAATAAATAAAAAATAAACCAAGAGACCAAATTTTCATGTCTGCTAGGGTTAAATTCTAACCCTAATATTAGCTGTTATACTGAGATTAAGAAGAAAACAGGTGGATTGCCTTGGTATTTAGGAAATATTTTTGTTATAAAATTATAACTTTCATAAAACCATATTCAGTATTTGTAATGGTGGTATATAAAATGCTTTTACAATAAATTATTAAATATTTAAGGTATCAACAACAGATCATCCTTGTCTTGTGCAATTTTTTTGGGCTATAGATTTGTGTTTTTTATTACAGAGTTGCAAGGGAAGGAAGGAAAACAAATCCTAGAGAGCTATCTATGTAGTGGGCACTGTAGTAGGCGTTTTAAATTAGCACTTGTGATCTCATCTACTAGGTTATCGGTCACCAAAGAACTGCTTCATACCCATTAAATTCACATGAGGCTTGATTTGGAAACCAGAGCGCCTCTTAATACATATGAGAGCTAAGATGGCCAAAGGGACTATACTCATGATCCTGAATAAGCATGCTCCCTTGCTAATAGGAGAAATCTATTTTAGGAGATTTGGTTAAGAACAAAGTTGCTTGGATTATCCGAACATTATATTAGTGACTGTTGGACTGTCTTAAAGGATATGATACGTTCATTACAGGTTTTCTTTTTTTCTATAGGGAAATGGGCCTTCATAATGTATTTCACTGAGAGACAGTTGTAGCTGCATTAAACATTGCTCTTTTCAAGTTTATTTTTCTACAATTCATACTTTGGATTCCCAGGTTTTGCCTTATTCATTCTTGTTTTGCTGAACTTCAAAAAATGTCTTTACTTCCCACTCATTCTTGATTCTTCCTGACCAAACTATGCTAATTTTATTATTTCTGCTCTTTATGATTATATATAAAGTTCAGCCAAATATTTCTCCCTCCATGCAGTGGCTAGTTAATCTTTCTCATGCCAAAGTAGTCACTAGTTACACTCTTAATAATTTGGAATTTAAAATAGAATTCTGTTTGAATAGTTTTCTAAAACATATTCATTTGCATTTGTTTCCCAGATAGGACTAGGTAGGTATCTGGGTAGGTATAGGTAGGTGATTCTATAAGAAAATATAAAATAAAATTAAATCTACAAAGCAGATAAATTAGGGGATGATGGAGACATTTCTATTTCAAGATTGTTTCCAGAGTTTTATTTTAAATAGCAGAACTTCTGGTACATTTAAACTTTAAGAGATTAATAACAAAATGTCAGTCATAATCATAAAAAAATTTTTTAACTGTAAAAAATTTGAGAAAATTGATTTATCAAAATTTCCAAGTAATTTTGCTGTAATAAACATATTGTTTAAAATGCAGATATAGTAACAGTGGGGGAAAAAAAGATAGTAAATTGAAACCATGACCAAGTCATTTGTTTGTTTTCCATCTGAACAGTAAAACCATGACTTTTTGGGTCAGGCTGAACCAATATTTTCTATTGGAGTATACCTGGTTCCCTATATAAGTATGTGAAAATCAAGGTAGAGAAGATATTTACATGTCAGCACATTTGGGGGTTAGGTGGTCTTTAATTTTATCTGAATATGTTTATCCATCCTTAATTTATATTTTATCCTTCTCTCTTTACAACACTTCTGAAAATTTTTGTTTAAAATGTTGAACTTTACAAATATTTTGTCCTTTACATATTTTTTCTATAAATCAAAATTATTTTATTTTTATTTATTTCTTCTTCTTTTTTTTTTTTTTGAGATGGAGTTTTGCTCTGTCACCCAGGCTGGAGTGCAGTGGCACGATCTTGGCTCACTGCAACCTCTGCCTCCTGGGTTCAAGTGATCCTCCTGCCTCAGCATCCTGAGTAGCTGGGATTACAGGCACCTGCCACCATGCCTGGCTAATTTTTTTTGTATTTTTAGTGGAGACAGGGTTTTACCATGTTGGCCAGGCTGGTTTTGAATTCCTGACCTCAAGTGATCCATCTGCCTCGGCCTCCCAAAGTGCTGGGATTACAGGCGTGAGCTACCAAGCCTAACCTAAATCAAAATTATTTTAAAACATCAAAATGTATTACTTTAACATACACTTGAATGACTAGAATATATAAGGAATAGTCAAAGGTTCATAGACAAGACAAGCTCCTAGTTCTCAGGGATATGATGTGGGAGGTAAAACATTTGTACAACCTTAAGACAAAGTAAAAAAAGCATAACTTTATCAGGGAAATGCATTGAATGAGTTTCACCTGCTAAGTACCTGACCGGTAACAGGCCCTTGGCTTCCAGTGCATCTTCCCTCTGTGTTCCTAGCACTTAGTATCCCAGGATTAGCACATTAGCCCTACACCAACACCATTTAGTATTCACCATGCTCCACATTGTCTGAGGGGGGATAGGCGGTATTCAGGTTAAATGAATACACACTCAATCCCACTTGTCTATGCAAACAAGAAGTCCACTGTCTGGTAGTAAAGGCAGATAAGCAAATCAGTGATAGCACAGGGTGGTGGGGCCCTATAGGATTACAGAGAAGAGACATCTAAATGAATGACGAATCTGGAAAGGCTTCCCAAAGAAAGTGACACTTGAGATTTAAAGAATGAGAGCATATTAAGTTCAGTGTTAAGAAACAAAAAATAGTGACTGTGAGTTCTGTTTCAACTACTACAACTAGTTTGTTGAGGCTAGTGGAAAGTGTGCATGAGAAGAAATGGTACAGAATAAGGCAGAAAAGCTTGGAAGGTGCTAGGCAGCCTGGGTAAAGCTTTGAATATATTCTGTCTTTAATTTTTCAGAACTCTATTCTGAATCCCTGAACGGTTTAAACAGTGGAGTATCACAAACAGAATTAGGTTTCAGAAAGATCTCTTTGAAGACAATGTGAAAAATGGATTGAAAGGGTTGGACCAGAGGCAGAGATACCAGGAGGAATGTGATTAAGTAAGTTAGATGAGAACAAGCTGGCCTGGATAAAGTCAGTGGCAATAAAATAAACTTGAATAGAACCTACTATAGTGTTTTAAAGATAATTTTGTATTTTAAAACAGATATTAGGAGGGTTTTTTTTCTAATTTGTCTTTTCAGAGATGACCTATAAGGGTAAACAAAATGAAATATTGCCTTTCTTATCTCCCCCACACCCAGTTATTAGATTATTATTTTGTTGTTGTCTTTTAGAGACAGGGTCTTGCTCTATCACCCAGGCTGGAGTGCAGTGGCACAATCATAGCTCACTGCAGCCTCCAACTCCTAGGCACAAGTGATCTCACCTCAGCCATCCAAGTAGCTAGGACTACAGGCACAGGCCACCATGCCCCGCTAATTTAAAAAAAAAAAATTGTAGAGCTGAGGTCTCCCTATGTTGCCTAGGCTGGTCGTGAACTCCTAGCCTCAAGCAATCATTCCGCCTCAGCCTCCCAAGGTGCTGGGATTACAGGTGTGAGCCACCACACCCAGCCATTAGATTATTATTAGACTTAAATAGAGCTCTATCTAATCTAAGTTTTATTTGACATAACCTACCTAATGATTCATTTACTTGAATTAAGATTATAGTTTTTAAAAACTTGGTCGGGCGCAGTGGCTCACGCCTGTAATCCCAGCACTTTGGGAGGCCGAGGCGGGCAAATCACAAGGTCAGGAGATTGAGGCCATCCTGGCTAACACGGTGAAACCCCGTCTCTACTAAAAATACAAAAAATTAGCCGGGTATGGTGGCAGGTGTCTGTAGTCCCAGCTGCTCCGGAGGCTGAGGCAGGAGAATGGCCTGAACTCAGGAGGCGGAGCTTGCAGCGAGCTGAGATCCCGCCACTGTACTCCAGCCTGGGTGGCAGAGTGAGACTCCATCTCAAAAAAAAAAAAGATCGAAAGGACTAGGATCACAAGATTTTGAGAGTAAAGAAAAATCATCTATAATTCCACCACCTTAAAATAACAACTATTCACAAATGTCATGTTTCTTTGATGTTTTTACTTTGCAAATAGTTTTTTAAAAACACAATTGTGATCATAAGCACTTACAGTTGTGCACCCTGCTTTTCTGAAAACACTGAAAGTATTTACCCATGTTTCTACATAGTGACACAATCATCATCTTAAATGATTGTATGTTATTTCATCAAGTAGATGGGCCATAATTTACTTAACTTCTCTCCTATCATTAGATATTTGTGTTATTTCCTTTTTCTTTTATACATAACATTGTAATGAACAGCTCATGCATATAGCTTTTTCCATCTCTTAGATGATTCCTTTTAATTAATAAGCCAGATTCCTGGAAGTGAAATTGCTGGGTCCTAGAGTATGGACATTTTTAAGGGCATATTGCCAAATTATAACATCCACTTTCTACTATTCACCACGGCGCAATTCTAAAAATAGTACAATGAAAATTTTGACAAGGACAGATTTGTGGACTTTAGTTACCCATTTGTCTTTGTATTTCTGAGTAGTTACCACAGGAACACTGAGTCTAAAGAGAAAGAAAAAAAAAATCTAAAAGCTGTGAAAGGAGAACTGGAAAGAATAAAAAAAAAAAAAGATTTTTGAATTAAGGGAAAACTGATAAGGGACGGGAAAAGGATTAGGCAAGCTGGTCGCAGTCAGCAACAGACAGTGAGATGTGACACAATAAAAACTGGGTCATTGAGTTGGGACAGCCCTAGGACATAAAAAGACTGAAATGAAGTAAAGCTCTGGATTACTTTGTTCTTGAATATTGAATTTTTTCAGAAGCATGGAGCATGAAATATTATAGTGATAAGCCAAGATTGGAAACATAGCCAAGAAAAAGAGGTCTTTAAGGGATTGTTTAAAATGTGCTGAAGGAATAATTTGGTTTGGTCTTAAACGGCTCAAAAAGTAAATTGACATAAAGCTTTTGCATAGCAAAATAGGCATGGAGGCAGAAAACAAAGCGGCAAACAGAAGAGTTTACCCTGCAAATTGGTTAGCATGTAATATGTTAGATTTTGGTCATAGAAATGATTTATCAGAAGACTGAACTGCTGTATTTTGTAAGTGTAATTAACACTAACTTGTTATGGGTATACATCTTTATTCTAGTTTTAAGAGACTGTTAATTTGGGGGTTTTAAATCAAAAAGCAAAACTAAATAGTTATGAGGCCATTCTAAGAATCATTCTAAAAATCTTTTTTCACCAGTGTTTAAGCACTTAAAAATATTCAAGCCCTAGAAAAATGTGTTTAAATGTAAGTTTAACCTCAACATTTAAATGTATTCTGACAGATTTACATCTTTCTGAAAGTGAGGCTAGGCATCAGTGTGTCATCATCTTAACCCAAGTCAAGACAGGCTGGAACTCCTGAAAACAAGATACAAATCGCAGGACAGCATGGAACATATATTCTATGAAAAGCCAAAGACATTTTGAAATTTATTTTATCAACATGCTTTATCTAAACATATTCCACAGCTGAACATTCTTGTCTGAAAATAGCTTTTTAATCTAGTAAAGTGTACAATCACAATGTATTTACTGTTCCACAGACCTAAGTGTTTAGCACTCAGCTACATTAAAAATGTAGACTTTTAAAAACAATAATCAACCAAGAATGGCTTTGTCTTTAATTTTTCAGAACTCTAATAGCACTATATTTGGCTGGTAGGAAAGTGATATTATTGATTCATTTTTAAAGGTTTTTAGTTCCTAATCTTGAGTTATTTATATTCTAATTCAAAACACATTAGCTACATTGCTCAATATTATAGCCTAAAAGAAAAGAATATTTGATATTAAAATTATATGCACATTTAAAAATTTTTAAATGCTTGATTCATTAATACCCAGAAATACTAAAATGACCACTAGAGAAAGTAGAAGTTTTAGAACTTTGCTTCAATAGTTTTCCTAAAAAGACTGAGAGCTTATTAAGAGTCAAAATTTTTGCTATCCTAAAAACTATTGCTCCCAATGGTCAATAAGCCCTTGCTAAAGAAGGCTGGAGATTTAGCTGTTGATTGTTCAGTACTTTACAAAGCAGAGCAGCAGAAGATATGCTCTGTGTTTTTAGTACACTATGATTTTGTTCTGCAAAGTAAACTATTTAGTTAGCTACAACAATATGTCATCTACTATGCTTTGACACTTCAAGACAAAAAAGATAAATAAGATTAAGTCCTTGCCCTTCCAGCCATCTAGCAGAGGAGACAAATTTAAGGTAACCACAATCCCTTATAATTATTGTAATACAGCTATGTAAAAGATGAAAATAGGTGATGAATCCTGCCTAGGGGGTAGGATAGGCTTTCAACAGATGGAACAGCATGGGTAAAGATATAGACATTTGAAAATATAAGTCCTGAACAGAACCAAAAGTAGTTTTGTGTCATTAAAATATAAGGTGTGTAGAAGAGAAGTGGTTGAGATGAGCTGAAAAGACTGGCGTCGGAAGTTATCAGTCTTTTAAATAATAGATTATTATAAAGAGTTTGAACTTCATGCTGTAGGCGATGAATGGTCTATCTATATTTAAGCAGCATTATAAGTCATTGTTGCCACATTTGAAAATGATAGAAAGCTGAGAAGGAGAGCTAATTTGATAGATGATACAATCACATTTCAAAAGAATCTCCTAACAAGCTGAAATGCTAGATCCAAATACATTTTACAGACACACATACACACACACACACCCTCCTCCAACATGTACTTTTCAAAAAGCTCACCAGTACATAATTCTGTGCTATTTTTCAAGGAAAAACATCTGGGTGGTCTCAGGAGATGATAAGCATATATTAATAGAAATATAATGACCAGATCATGGAGGGTAGCAATCTCACTGTACTCTTTAATGTTGTAGTAGTAATGTCTCATCAACTTTTCCGTACCAGCCCTATGATTGCATTTATCAAGAAATCTAAAACCAAATCTAATCATGACACTACTCTCCTTAAAATTTGTTAAGACTCTCATTTTCAGGCTGGGCATCGTGGCTCATGCCTGTAATCTTAGCACTTTGCGAGGCCAAGGCAGGAGGATTGCTTGAGCCCAGGAATTTGAGACCAGCCTGGGCAACATAGTGACGCCCGGTCTCTACAAAAAAATTAAAAAATAGCTAGGCATGGTGTGTGCCCGTAGTCCCAGCCACTCAGGAGGCTGAGATGGAAGGATTGCTTGAGCCCAGGAAGTTGAGACTACAGTGAGCTGTGATCACACCATTGCACTCCAGCCTGGGCAAGAGTAAGACCCTATATCAAAAACAAAACAAACAAAGGACTCTCATTTCCTGCAGGATAATGCCCAAACTCCCTAGCCTGGCATACAAGGCCTCTTTCCACCTGCCTGACCTCACCTTGCTCTTCCTCACTCCTTCAAGCTACAGTTCTTCCAGTGCACCATTCTGGGTTTTACCTGCAGACTTTCCCTCCAAACTGCTCTGTCTGCCTGAAGTAGTAATCTTATCTATGCAGTGAAACTCTACTTATTTTTTAATGCCTGACTCAACTATCATATCTTCTATGGAATTCTGAATATTTGTTCCTCCTACAGTCCTACAGTCACTGAGCATCTTGGGGACAGGGACCACCACTCTTATTCATGATATCTCTAGTGCATATGACCGTGTTTATGCACTTAGTAATGTTGACTGAATGCACAGATGAAGGAATAAGCAAGCTGTTAGAACTCAGAGCTCCTGCCTCCTGTTCTTAATACACAGTATCTTTTTTCATAAACTTTCTACAAAATAGAAATGCCACATTTACTCATACTTGAATCTTTGTGGCATGAAAAAGAATCCTAATCTTAAAAACAATAACCACTTTTATATTAAGATAAACATTCAAATTTTGCTGAATCCCCAAAATTCATGCAAATAACAGCCACCATTTAATTGAATACCTGCAATGTGCCAGGTGGTGTGCTGGGACTTTATTGCTATCTCATATAATTCTCATGACAACTCTGTAAGGCAGATCTTATTCCCATTTTACAAAAGCTAAAACTAGAACTCAGGAGAAGTTAAGGAACTTGCTCAGGGTTACACAGCAAGTAAACAGAAGACAGGATTTAGACCTAACCTTGTCTGGCCCCAAAGATCATGCTTTTTCACTCTGCAGTGCTCCCTCTCTCTAAACACATGCTCCAAAGATATATTTAGGTTGATTTAGACCTGTCCCATCTAGAAGCCAAAGCAGGAACATTGCTCAGCCTTGGACCCTCAGACTTCTCGGGGCCAAGGAAAGTGGCAAAAAAAGGGTCCAGAAACTACTCCATTGTTTTTTAAAAATCTAAATCTATTAATATGTTTACCTATAGAAAGGCCCAGCAAGCAAACTAAAAAGTCTGTTTTGTGTGTGTGTGTGGGTTTTTTTTTTTTTTTTTTTGCCTTTGATTGGACTTTCACTAACTCTGAGCATTATCCTCAGTCATTTCATGTTGATCAAAGCTGACAGTTGCAGAGATGTATATTCGATTAATTTTTTTTTTTTTTTTTTTTTTTTTTTTTTTGAGACGGAGTCTCGCTCTGTCGCCCAGGCTGGAGCGCAGTGGTGCGATCTCAGTTCACTGCAAGCTCCACCTCCCGGGTTCACGCCATTCTCCTACCTCAGCCTCTTGAGTAGCTGAGACTACAGGTGCCCGCCACCACGCCCGGCTAATTTTTTTATATTTTTAGTAGAGACGGGGTTTCACTGTGTTAGCCAGGATGGTCTCAATCTCCTGACCTCGTGATCCGCCCGTCTCGGCCTCCCAAAGTGCTGGGATTACAGGCATGAGCCACTGCGCCCGGCCTTGATTAATTTTTTTAAATGGGAAAACCCTTTGGTTGACTAATTTAAAAGACTGCCATTTGCTGAAGTAGGTCCTTGTGAAATGCTAAGTGCTTTATCTTATTTACTCCTCTAAGGTATTATAACACTTGTATATTATATTAACTTTATAATTGTAATACCATTTCCCATTTTGAACATGAGAAAAACAGAGTATTCTAAAAAGTTAACTAAGATCACCTAGCTGGTAATTGGCAGAACTGGGATTCAAATTGAGGCATGTCTAATTCCAAAGCTTTCCTACACAGCTCAGTTCTACAAATTAATTGAGGGTTGTTGTTGTTGTTGTTTAAATAGACAGGGTCTCGCTGTGTTGCCTGGGCTGGAGTGCAGTGTGATCCCACTGCTGAGCAGCATGCAAGTTTTTGACCTGCTTCATTTCCAACCTGGGCTGGTTCACCTCTCCTTATGGCAACCTGGTGGTCTCCTGCTCCCAAAAGGTCAACATGGGATGCTCAACTAAGTGTAGACACCCGATTGGCATAGTGCACTACAGCCCCAGAACTCCTGGGCTCAAGTGATCCTCCCGCCTCAGCCTCCCGAGTGGCTGGGACTACAGGCACACTCCAGCACGCCCAGCTAATTGAGGTTCTATTGCGTGGCAGGCACAGGGGATTCTATGATGAGAATACTGTCCCTGCACGGAAGAGGCTTTTTTTTTTTGAGACGGAGTCTCACTCTGTTGCCCAGGCTGGAGTGCAGTGGCACCATCTCAGCTCACTGCAACCTCTGCCTCTTGTGTACAAGCAATTCTCCTGCCTCAGCCTCCTGAGTAGCTAGGATTACAGGTGCCCGCCACCACGACCGGCTGATTTTTTTTGCATTTTTAGTAGAGACAGGGTCTCACCATGTGGGTCAGGCGGGTCTCAAACTCCTGGCCTTAGGTCATCCGCCTGTCTTGGCCTCCCAAAGTGCCAGGATTACAGGCGTGAGCCACCACACCATTTGAATCTCTGCTCGCTCTATACCAGTTAAGGTACCCACATACTTTTCTGTTTCTCTAGTAATGGGCCTGTTTATTAAAATTAAAAAATAAGAAAACCATTGCCACAAACTCATAACTTCTTGACTCCTTCACAGCCCTCTGAATCTATGATCCAAAGTGTTTTAAAATTTTAAGCTTCGAAATATGAGAAGTTACCATATTTATAGTTCAGTATTTATAATAAGGCTTTAAAAGATATCAGACTTCCTGTTCATGCCTGTAATCCCAGCACTTTGGGAGGCCAAAGTGAAAGGATCTCCTGACTTCAGGAGTTAGAGACCAGCCAGGCAACATAGTGAGACCCTGTGTCTACAAAAAATGAAAATATTAACCAGTCATGGTGGCTCATGCCGGTAGTTCCAGCTATTCGGGAGGTTTAGGTGGGAGGATCTCTTGAACCTGGGTGGTTGAGGCTGCGGTCAGCCAGGATTGTGCCACTGCACTTCAGCCTGGGTGACAAAACAAGACCCTGCAAAAATAATAATAATAATACACACATATATCAGACTTTAATTTTCTGAAATCAATTTTTAGTCTTACAGAAATAATAAGGAACTCACTGATTATTTTTCTTTCTTTTGAGACGAATCTCGCTCTGTCACCCAGGCTGGAGTGCAGTGGCACAATTTCAGCTCACTGCAACCTCTGCCTCCCAGGTTCAAGTGATTCTTGTGCCTCAGCCTCCTGAGTAGCTGAGATTACAGGCAAGTACTACCACGCCCAGCTAATTTTTTGTATTTTTACTAGAGACAGGGTTTCGCTGTGTTGGCTAGGCTGGTCTTGAACTTCTAACCTCAAGTGATCCACCCACCTCGGCCTCCCAAAGTGCTGGGATTACAGGACTGAACCACCATGCCAAGCTAACTGATTCTTGATTTAATATGTGTAAAGACTGTGGAGCTCAAATGTACAGGCTTACCTATTAATACTTTGATGCAAGGTTTTTGTTTTATTTTTGATTTTTTTTTAATTTTTTAATAGAGTTTAAAGTGGGGCACAAGTGCACTCCTTATCTCACAACATTTTAGTAACACCTAAGGCTTGCCAAATTTCTTTTGAAAACTTCAGTCTGCTAGGTCATGAAAACAGCTCCCAAGCCCCCAGTAAGCTCTTGCCTTTATTGCATAAAATGGAATGAATCAAATATTTCTTCCTTTTGCAAGCAAGCCCAAATAAGCATATGGTTTGAAGAGTGAAAAAGACACAACAAAAATACAAGAATAATTAAGCCCCTCACTAAAATGCCTACTCCAATCACAGGATACAGGCAGTCATGATTCAACATGTGATCCTCACTAAAGACAAAAACAATTCACTCACAGCAAACCCAGCTGCAGCTAATAACATGAGCAATACCAAGAGCAGATCTGAATGCACACATGCCAATAAAGAGACTTTTATGATTTCAGTAGAAAGAACTCCACCTTTGACTCCATTCAGGGCCAAGAGCAGTCAGGCAAATGGAAAAATGTGCTGGAAACAGCATTGGGACTCTCCAACAAAACATTCCTTCCCTTGTCATTTTGACTATTTGAGACAGCAATGCTTTGGAGTTAGAAGATGAAGAGTCAAAGTCATCACTCATCCTCGGGGAAAACCCGCCCTAGGAATGTTTTATTGTAATTGCTTTCTGAGATGCTGGCCACTCCAGGATACATTTACCATTTTCAAACCTCAGGGGATATATGTGATGTGTGCTGCCATCCTTGAGTCACCTGGTAAGGGTGTCCGTGGAAGGCACCATTGTTTTCAAGTTTAATTCCTGGCTTAAAAGCCTACGTCCCTGTATTATTGACTAAAAGTCAATCAAGTACCCCAATAGTGTGTTCCCGTATGTGTCTTGTTTTATTTTGTTTTTTAATCTGACCCCTAAGCAGAGAAGTTGTGCTAAGGTTGGACAAGTTTTTAATTCAACTCCAAAAAATAGAATAAAACAGAGAGGAAGTGCTAGTAAACAGCAGCTCAGTGTAAACCTTTTAAATCCAGCCTCTTTGTAGGTTGGAGATTTTTCTTTCTTTATTCTTTTATTTCCATAGATTCAAGATCCAATTCCTAAGCTTCCTAGTCGAGTTGCAGAGGGAATTAAGCTTATTGGGAGAACCACATAGTTGGGTCCTATATGTTTGGACGGCAGTCATAATGGCGGTCAGAATTCCTCTTTACTAGTTGCTTTTAGGATTGTCCTAAGTATCATAGGTTCTCTAAGTTGTTTTTTTTTTTTCCCCAAAACTCATCTTTTATTTAAAAAAAAAAAGTTTATCCATGTATTGCTTGCTTGTTACAAATCATCTACTCCTCCTTCATGGAAAATTCAACAATGTCAATATCAGGGCCATGGTTTTTATTCTCCATTCAGCATCTTTCTATGACATTCATTTTAATAAATATAAGTAACTTTGCATTTGGGTCATACCTATTTACAGTAGCTATCTGTGTTAAAATTATCATATTGATCACTTTCAAAGCCACCCAGGAAGGCAAAAAGAAGGACTCACAGACTCAACAAGAGGAAATGACAAAGCTTGAGGGGAATTCCAAAGGTGGATCAAGTTTGTGTGAACATAAAATCTGAATCCAGGTCTGACAGCTAGCCATACAAGGTTATACTTTCCCCACACCCCTCCTCTTTGATAGGCATTGTCATCTAGAGCAATAGCCTCAAAATAAACTGAACGTTGTGGCCCATAGCTTAACTCCGTTCCAACCTCTATTTCAAAGTAAACTTGGGCTAGGAATGGTGGCTCACGCCTATAATCCCAGCACTTTGGGAAGCCAAGGCGGGCGGATCACCTCAGGTCAGGAGTTCGAGACCAGCCTGGCCAACATGGTAAAACCTCTGTCTCTACTAAAAATACAAAAATTAGCCGGGCATGGTGGCATGCGCCTGTAATCTCAGCTACTCAGAGGCTAAGGCAGGAGGATTGCTTGAACCCAGGAGTTGGAGGTTACAGTGAGCTGAGATCATACCACTGCACTCTAGCCTGGGTGACAGAGCAAGACTTCGTCTCGAACAAACAAAGAAAATAAACTTGGAGTGGGGCCCGTGCAAGTTTTTTTATTTTAATTTTTGACTCATACTTTAGCTTCTTTGTGCATTAAAGGGGATAATCCCACCCATTCTCCTGTTTCACAGGCATTTTTAGGGTCAAATAAGGTCTTTAAAAGGGCTTTATAAAAAATGAGGGCTTATTATCATGGTGGACAGAATAATGATCCCCCAGAGATGTCTACATCCTAATCCCTATAAACTATGAATATGTTAGGTTACATGCAAAAGGGAATCCAGTTTGCAGATGGAACTGAGCTTGCCACTCAACTGACTTTAAAATAAGGAGAGTATCTTGGATTATCTGATGCAATCACAAGAGAACTGAAATGAGGAAGAGGGAGGCAGAAGAATGAGTGTCAGAGTGATGTGATGTGAGAAAGGCCTGACCAGCCATGACTGACTTTGAAGAAGGAATAGGCCATGAAGCAAGAATGTGGTGGCAAAAGGTAAGAAAATGGATTCTCCTTGAGCCTCCAGAAAGGTGCACAGCCCTGCTGATACCTTGATTTTAGATGAGTGAGATCCATTTTGTTCTTCTGACCTCCAGGACTATAAGATAATAAATTTGCATGGTTTTAAGCCACTACGTTTGTGGTAATTTGTTACATAGCCATTGGAAACTAACACAATTATTAAGATGATTGAACTTCCAAGGACTGAAACAAGTTCTAGATGGATTCTGAGAGCTGAGTGAAATACAGTGAGCAGCTCCCCTACCCCACATCACCCCCTTCACCCCCCAGTGTCTGCCTTGTAGGTCAGCAAAGCGCATCCAACAAGAGAAAGACAGCAGGTCCGGCAGGAGCACAGCAGCCAACCCAAGAGTGATGTAGCTGGAACTGGAGCTGTCCCTGGGATACCTGAGTAAGGGCCCATGCTAAAAATGGCAGGAAGCTCATATCTGTCCCATATGTTCAATGGGAACACCACCACTGTTACCAAAGTAGGCAGATGATCCTTGCATCCTGTCCCTTCCACTAGAACAGCATCCACTTTGTTTCTTTTCGTTCCCTCTACTCTTTTCAGTCTCCTCCAGGCTTCCCCAAACTAATTTCCCTGTTAGCAGGAGTTGGAGCTAGCCAAGAGTCTACCAAATCCCCGAGGGCCAAATGCCCAGGAACACCTCTGTGAGTCAGGTTCCAGATTCACAAATGGGGAGGAGTAACTGAGCAACTTCATTCTTACTCTATTCTTGCTGGAAGATCATTCCTCCTTCACATACATCTCTTCAGAGGGCCTCCAGGGACAGAGGCAGAGCAAATGCCAGATTTTAAAATTATTTTCCTCTGGCTGTGCATTAACATTCTATTTCAGTCTTGACCCAAAGCCTGCTCAAAATATAAAGCTTGAGGGGAATTCCAAAGGTGGATCAGAGCCAAACTGATTTTTGTCCACATCTTCAGGCCCCAGTTCTCCCTCACCTCCAGCAGCCTTATCATTAGAGTGAAAATCCTGCCCTGGAGCATCCCCTATTCCTGCAGATTTACAGGCACCCAGCACCCCAGTCAGGCCTGAACCTCTCTTTCCTGGTCAATTCAGCTTCCACAGGAGCGTCCACTCTGACCCACATTCCTGGAACGATTTCTTTTGCAAATCAGCAGGTTTTAAGCAAACAAGGGCACATTTCAGGACATTGAACTACGCAATTAGCTGAGGGTAAATTTGGCAAAGCATCTGGTCTGCTTACTAAAATGGAAATGGGAAAAAAAAGTACAGCTTTTAAAATTAAACATTCACTTTGTAAGGTCAATTCCGTGCAAATCTTCTTGAAATGACACAGGCACTGGCTCTGTACAGGGGGTGGAAGGACTAGGATTCTCGGGGCTGCTCAGGAGCACCGTTCACTGATTGGGGCAGACACTGAACATGGGACCAACATAATTCAGTGGTGCCAGAGAATGACAACAAATAACCAATTGTCTTTTGTTGATGTCTCCAAAATCAACTTTCAGTAGGTTTTCACATTTTATTAACTTTGAGCAGTAAAACTGCTAAAAGGATACACTGTGTTAATCAAATTAAAAAGTGTATTTCCTGATCTCTTGGGTTTTAGAACCCATATTTTATATTAAAAGCTGTGTCCCACTCTTCCGTTGTATAAAGCAAGGTCAAAAGCACAGGCCAATGAGACTATAAAAGGGCAAAGTCATGGTGGCAAATATACTCATTATTAGACTTTTGAGTTACTTCCATTTCATGAATTTTTTTTTTTTTTTTTTTTTTTGAGACGGAGTCTCGCTCTGTAGCCCAGGGTGGAGTGCAGTGGCCGGATCTCAGCTCACTGCAAGCTCCGCCTCCCGGGTTCACGCCATTCTCCGGCCTCAGCCTCCAGAGTAGCTGGGACTACAGGCGCCCGCCACCTCGCCCGGCTAGTTTTTTGTATTTCTTTAGTAGAGACGGGGTTTCACCGTGTTCGCCAGGATGGTCTCGATCTCCTGACCTCGTGATCTGCCCGCCTCGGCCTCCCAAAGTGCTGGGATTACAGGCTTGAGCCACCGCGCCCGGCCTTCATGAATATTTTTGTTGAAGTTTTATCATCTCCTCTGAGAATTAGAAAAGCCAGTTTGAGATAATATTTCCAAAGACTACAGTAAGATAACACATATAACAGCAGGACAATCAGGGAAGTAGGTTTTCGGGAGAAAGAAGTGGGGGAAGAAATAAGGGAATGTAGAAGTCTAATCAATGTTATCATTTCCCCACTTTTACAGCAGTGGCATCCCCTGATGCAATGGAAATTATGAATCAAGCTGGGCATGGTGGCTTACACCTATAATCCTAGCACTTTGGGAGGCCAAGGCAGGAGGATCACTTGAGCCAGGAGTTCAAGACCAGCCTAGGCAACATGGTGAAACCCCATCTCTACAAAAAATACCAAAAAATTTAGCTGGGCATGGTGGCACACACGTAGCTGTAGTAGCTGTAGTCCCAGCTACTCAGGAGGCTAGGGTGGGAGGATTGCTTGAGCCTGGGAGGCAGAGGTTGTAGTAAGCTGAGATCATGCAATTGCACTCCAGCCTGGGTGACAGGTGAAACCCTGTCTCAAAAACAAAAAATTATGAATTAGTTGGGAAAGCCATGCCTGCTCTTCATTTATGTTTCATTCTGCTTGTCTGAGGAATTTTTATGTAATTCTCCACCAGCTCACTCTATACTATGACTCTATAGTCCATTTTGGTCAAAGCCGAACTATTCCAAACAATATGGAAAACAGGAGTAAAAACAGGATTTCAGTAATGACAAATACAGACTTGAAGCCATGAGAGCATATCAAAACCCTCAAACAGAAGCTGGAAACCATGAAGAGGTTACATATTGTAAAGGGTATTAGTGGGCCACAAATTGAACAAAAGTAAGCAGGTCTTAGAAGAGCAAGGATAGTCCTTGGAAGGCAAGAAACAAGAACGGAACATGTGTGCACTGCATGTAATTGGGGGAGTTAGCTGCTAGCTCCATGTGACTATTTTTAATTTAATTAAATGTAAATAAAAGTTTAAATTCAGTTCCTTGGTCACACGCACTACATTTCAAATGTTCAGCAGTCACCTACGGCTGCTAGTGGCTGATAAGAGAAAGACAGCAAGACAGTAGGTCCAGCAGGAACACGGCAGTCAACCAGAGTGTGGCATAGCCAGAATCGGAGCTGCTCCCAGGATACCCTGAGAAGGGGCCCATGCTAAAAATGACAGGAGGCTCATATGCATCCCAACTGTTCAATGGGAACATCCCCTAACCCCCAGAACAGGAAAGCACAGATATAGGTTCCCAACATTGCAGAAAGTTCTAATGGATGGTGCTGCTCTAGAGAAAGACGGCCCTGCAGATGGTCTGGA
Organism: Macaca fascicularis; assembly: GCF_037993035.2. Taxonomy (NCBI): domain Eukaryota; kingdom Metazoa; phylum Chordata; class Mammalia; order Primates; family Cercopithecidae; genus Macaca; species Macaca fascicularis. Next base: position 59,433,706 of record NC_088387.1, read on the forward strand.
AAGGCACCAACCAAATCATTAGAAAATGAAACTTTGAAAAATGCAATAAAAGTGAAATTAAGTTTCTTAAGCTTTGAAGGGAGAATGGTGAAGAGTGGCTTTAGGCTTTAAAATGGTGATAACTGTTGAGTGAAGACCAGATGTTTTCCACTTGTTTCAAGAGCTAAGGCAGGAAATTTTAACTTAGTCATAGAGAAACTCTCCTTTCCTTGTGAGGTGACTGGATGCTGGAATGGGAAGAAACACTTTCAAATCAGTATCCTAGGCCAGCCGTGGTGGCTCATGCCTGTAATCCCAGTGCTTTGGGAGGCTGAGGCAGGTGGATCATCTGAGGTCAGGAGTTCAAGACCAGCCTGGCCAAACTGGTGAAACCCCCGTCTCTACTAAAAATGCAAAAATTAGCCAGGCGCGATGACACATGCCTGTAATCCCAGCTACTCAGGAGACTGAGGCAGGAAAATTACTTGAACCCGGGAGGCGGAGGTTGCAGTGAGCCAAGATCCTACCATTGCACTCCAGCCTAGGTGACAAGAGCGAACTTGTCTCAAAAAAAAAAATCTGTATCCTGGGAAATACATAAAAAGAAGGTAGCAACTTAACATCTAGGATTTCAGATTTGGGGGACTGACTAGAATGAACTTTGCCTTAATCATCTATTTGCTTTGTCTGTTTAAGTCCTGTATATGGAGGATGCAAATGATAGGCACAAATAAGGAAGGACCACTGCATGAATCCCAGAGGTTTTTGTTTAGGTTGTCTTCTCCAAAGGAGCCTATAATGCCAAAACAAAGCCTTCACTCTTGACCTCAAAATCTAGCCACTTTTGCTTCACCCCACAATCTCCTTTGTTTCCAAAGGGAATTAGAAAAGCTCCCCTCAGACTTTCTTTCAAGCAGCTTTTTCCATCTTTATGGAGAAGCTCCAGAGACAGAGCCTGCTGTAAGGCCAGATGTGCTGACTAAATTAGCATGGTTATGGCATGATGCAGCGGTTATGAGCCTACACTTTGGAATCAGACAGCCCTGGATTTGAGTTCTAGTACTTTGTCTTAACTAGCTGGGTAACCTTGGGCAAGTCACTTAACCTTCATATTAGACATAGCTCTCTTGATTTCAAGTTACGTTTTCTTCAGCAGAATTGAAAGCTGATTGGTTTATGTACTTGGAAAACCCAAGAGGTCTGCTCCCCATGCATAAGGAATCTACATTTTATGATCCCTTACAATACTCCTCTTCTGATACCAATTTGTTTATTAGTCTCTTTTTAGCAACTGACAAAACTCCAACACAAATATAAAGTTTATAGGCTTATGCAACCTGGGTGATCCAAGAGCACAGAAAACTTCAGGCACGGCTGCATCAAGGGGCCCAAATGATCTTTTTCTTTCTACCCTTCAGATGAGCATGCTCTACATGTTGAGAATGGTGACCACCAGAAGCCCCAGACTTACCTCACAACTTCCAGGAAACAAGGATCAAATCTTCCCTGGTAGAAAAGCTCTAGGGAAGTTTCTGTTTGACCCAGCCTGGATCAAGGCCTATTGATGGACCATTCATTGTGACCAACAAGATAAGATGTTCTGACTGACCAAGGCTGGATATATGTTCATCCCTCCGACTAAGGGTAGACTGAATAATTCAAACTGCACAGGATTAGTTCCCCACCAGGAGAGGGGTTTTGGGTTCCAGATGGTCCATAACAACATGCTCACTACAACTTCTCAGTCTCCATTTCCTCACCTGTCAAACAGGGATAGAATACTTTTCTCACAGGATGAGGATGAGATTAAATAACTTATATAAAGGCATCTGGAACACTGCTCAAATGATGGCAGCTAATATTTTGCCAAACAATAATTTACTATTATTTTGTTTAGGACATGTGGTGGCTTTGTAATATGTCAGCTTGGCTAGGCTGAACTACATTTCATAGAATTCCCTTTCCTATATGTTTCTGGTTAGGCTATGCCAACAGAGAAACTCTTGTGTGAGATTTGGAAGTTAAGCAGCTGCCATTTTGTCACTCACAAAGGTTATCCTTTATCCGCTGGTTCACTTTGTTGGTAAGCAGTAGTGGTCAAGTCTACAGCAGTTCTACCTTCCCGTGGATCCTTCTTCAGCTTCTCCAACTTCCAGGCCAAATGTGTGTTTAGTTCCATGACAGAGGGTGCCAGCTTCTCTTGAAGGACACACAAACCATCCAGTCAGAGGCAGTGGAACTGACACTGATTTATATCCTTCCTCATAGGTTTCACTTTATGCTTGTAGGTTCCAGCTTGTCCTTTGTCTCACCTGCACTTGCCCACTATCTTTTCCAAGGACTTCAAACTCCATCATTAGACACAAAGATGATAGCCTCGCAGACTCCTTACCCAGCTCCCATAATTGTAGAAGGTTAAATCGCTCCCCCCTCACTCACACACACACACACACACACACACACACACACACACACCCCTTTAAGGGGTTCTACTTTTCTCATTAGTCTCTGACTAATAAAACCAGACCCATTCCTTCATGACAAAAACTCTCAGTAAATGATGTGTAGAAGGAAAGTGCCTCAACACAATAAAGGTCATGTGTGACAAAGCCACAGTTAACATTATATTGAACCGGGAGTAGCTGCAAGCCTTTTCTCTAAGAACTAGAACAAGACAAGGATGCCTACTCTCACCACCCTTATTCAACATGGTACTGGAAGTCCTAGCCAAGCAATTAGTCAAGAGAAAACATAAATAAATAAAGGGCATCCAAATTAGAAAGCAGGAAGTCAAATTGTCCCTGTTTGCAGAAAACGTGATCTTACATATAGAAAAACCGATAGACTCTACCAAAAACCTCTCAGAACTGATGAAATAATTCAGTAAAGTTGCAGGGTACAAAATCAATGTACAAAAATCAGTAGTGTTTCTATATGCAATGAACAAGCTGAAAAAGAAATCAGGAAGGCAATCCATTTACAATAGTTATAAAACAAAAAACAACAACAAAAAACAGAACCTGAGAATAAAGGTAACCAAGGAGGCAAAAGACTTCTACAGGGAAAACTACAAAACTCATTAAAGAAATTGGAGAGAGTGCAAAAAATAAAAAAATAAAAAGATATCTCATGATCATGGTTTAGAAGAATATTGGAATTAATGTTGTTAAAATGACCATACTACACCAAGCGACCTACAGATCCAATGCAATCTCTATCAAAATACCAATGACATACTCCACAGAAATGGGAAAAAAAAATCTTACAATTTGTATGGAGCCACAAAAAACCCTGAATAGCCTCCTCAGGGAAAAGTAATCCTCAACAAAAAGAAAGCTGGAAGCATAATACTACCAGTCCTACAAATATTCAAAGCTGTAGTAACCAAAATAGAATGGTATTGGCATAAAAACAGACACAGAGACCCATGGGACAGAACAGAGAAACTAGAAACGAGTCCATGTATCTACAGCCAGTAGATTTTTTTACAAAGGGGCCGAGGACATTTATCGGGGAAAGGACGGTCTTTTCAACAAAAGGTGCTGGTAAAACCAGATATCCCTTTGCAGAAGAATGAAACTAGACCCCTACATCTCACCCTTAATCAACTCAAAGTGAATCTGAGACCTAAATGTAAAACCTGAAACTATAAAACAACTAGAAGAAAACATAGGGGAAACAACTTAGAACATTGATCTGGTCAAAGATTTCTTAAGTAAAACCTCAAAAAGCACAGATAACCAAAGCAAAAATTAACAAATGGGATCACATCAAGTTGAAAAGGCTTCCGTACAGCAAAGAAAATGACAGAATGAAAGGACAACCTACAGAACGGGAGAAAATATTTCCAAACTATTCACAATTGAGGAGGATTAATATCCAGCATACACAAGAAACTCAAATATCTCAACAGCAAAAAAAAAAAAAAGCAATTTGATTATAAAATGGGCAAATGATCTGAATAGACATTTCTCAAAAGAAGACATACAAATAGCCAACAAAGACATCAAAAAACTGTTCAACATCACTAATCATCAGGGAAATGAAAATCAAAACCACAATGAGATATCACCTCACTCCAGTTAGGGTGGCTATTATCAAAAAGACAAAAAATAACAAATGCTGGCAAAGATGCAGAGAAAAAGGAACCTGTATATATTGTCAGTAGGTAAACTAATACAACCACTATGCAGAATAGTATGGAGGTTCCTCAAAAAACTACAAATAGAACTATCATATGATCCAGCAATCCCATCCCATTACTGGAAATTTATTTTTATTTTTTTTTTTTTTTTGAGACAGGGTCTCACTCCATCACTCACTCAGGGTGGGGTACAGTGGCATGACCTCAGCTCACTGCAGCCTCAACAACCTGTGCTCAAGCGATACTCCTACCTCAGCTTCCCAAGTAGCTGGGATTATAGGCACGTGCCACTACACATGGCTAATTTTTTTTTTATTTTTTGTAGAGATAGGTTTTGCCATGTTGCCCAGGCTGGTCTTGAACTCCTAGGCTCAAGCAGTCTGCCTGCCTCGGCCTCCCAAAGTGCTGGGATTATAGGCATGAGCCACCGTGCCCAGCCCCACTACCAGGAATTTATACAAAGGAAAGGAAATCAGTATATCAGAGACATCCGCACCCCCATGTTTATTGCAGTACTATTCACAATAGCCAAGATATGAAGATATGGAATCAACCTAGGTGTCTAACAATAGATAAATGGATAAAGAAAATGTGGTATAAATACACCAGGAATGCTAGCAGCTATAAAAAAAAGAATGAAATTCTGTCATTCACAGCAACATGGATGGAACTGGAGGACATTGTGTTAAGTGAATAAGCCAGGCACAGAAAGTTAAACATTCTCACTGCATGTCCTCCCTCATATTGGAAGCTACAAAAAAGTTGATCTCATAGAATTAAAAAGTAGAAGGATACCAGAGACTGAGAAGGGTAGGGAAAAGACAGTGATAAGAAGAGATTTGTTTAAGGATACAAAATTAAACAGCTAGAAGGAGAATAGAGAATGTTCCCAACACGAAGAAATATACATGTTTGAGATGATGGATATGCTAATTACCCTGATCACTATACTTCATATGTATCGAAACATCACTATGTACCCCATAAATATGTATAATCATTATATGTCAATTTTTTAAAAGCCCAGAATCTAAGTTTTCTAAACTCCCCCCAATCTCCCTTTTGGGAAAGAAGACCCTTTGGAAATTGTTTCAAGGGAAGCATAAATTAGGATAGAACTAGAGCTAATAGTTATGGTAACTTTCAAAATAATAGTTTTTTAAAACTTATCTTTTAATTTTTTTTAAATAAAGAAAACTAGAAAAATAAAAATACCACAGTACTAACCACGACCTACCAGAAGCATAGTACATGAAATAAATGGGACCAGCATCTTCTGTTATTCATCCAGCATTGGCTCAGACTTACCCAAGGTCAGTGCCAAAGCCAGTGCAAGAAGCAACAAGATGCTTGGGCCACGAGGAAGAATTCCATTGTTTAAATCAAGCAAGAGCCCTTTTCAGTCTAGTTGCCTCAAAACTTAAGGAGTGAGGGTGTCCATCACACCCACGTGTACAGGATGGGAATTTCTTGCCGTGTGCCTTTCTGCACGCAGAGCCTGGGCTGGGTCTCCTGTGGCCGCTGTTCAGGACAGTGTTCTCTGAACTTCCTCATTCCTGCCTTCTCTCTACAGGAAGCAACAAAGCAGTACATGTTGCTCCCTTCCCTGAGCTGCAGGGAACTCATTACAAGCAACACTGGCTAAGAAAGGAATCATTTCCACCCTGTCACATGAACTGAGATGGATTCAGGAAAACATGAGTTCATGTTGTGGCTCTGTCAAGGCATCTCTCAGGATATGGAGACTCATTGGCTCTTTGACCCTCTTCCCAACTCTGTCTACAAATCTCTCTTCCTTGGACCTGCCCACCTGAAATGCTACCACTAGAGCCATTTATTTTAGGCCCAAATTACAACCATGTGAGATAGTTTAATCATCTTTTTGCTTTGAAACAGTAAGTAGAGATCCTCCCAGTAAAGAGTGGGAGGTTTAATGCAATTGGTGGGACGACTGGGGAGCTGTAGGATCCAGGCAGTAGAGCAGGGGAGCCCTACAGAAAGGCGGTGAAGCAGTGGGAGTTCCAGGAGCTGCCACTGCTTGAGTGCCTTAAAGTCTACAGGTCAGGGGGCCCCTCAAGGTAGGAGAGAGCAAATAAAGGAATGTAGACATGCTCTGAACTTTTCTTTGCCACAGCTTGGCCTAAGGCCACGTACCCTTCCTGTGTTTGTATCTCAGTCATTCCAAGGGTCAAGTCCGGGAGGGGCATGGCCCACATTCTCTGCGATAGTAGATCAAATACCTCTGCTGTTCTGCCTCCCATTCTCAGCCTCACCCCTGATTCTAACTGCAATCTATGCTGGCCTCATCCTGACAGCCTCTTGCCTTAAGAACCAGCCCATGTCTTTTGCTTTCTCTATTTTGGGATTTCTACAATGCTGTGGACACTAATGGGAGCCCACTTAGCACTCACATATGCACGGCTCTGACTGTGAGGGAGTTAATGGCTCCAGTGTAGCCCTCAAACAGGGGCCAGTGGGAGCTGCAGATGAATGCCTCTTCCGGTTGACCATCAGATAGACAACCCTCCGAGATTTTTTTTTTTTTTTTTTTTTTGAGATAGAGTCTCACTCTGTCACCTAGGGTGGAGTACAGTGGTGGGATCCTGGCTCACTGCAACCTCTGCCTCCTGGGTTCAAGCGATTCTCCTGCCTCAGACTCTCAAGTAGCTGGGATTACAGGTGCCTGCCACCAGGCCAGGCTAATTTTTGTATTTTTAGTAGAGATGGGGTTTCACTATGTTGGCCAGGCTGGTCTCAAACTCCCGACCTCAGGTGATCTGCCTGCCTCAGCCTCCCAAAGTGCTGGGATTACAGGCATGAGCCACTGCTCCCGGCCATGAGAGAAGGTCCTGGGAGGGATTAAGCTGCAGTTGCACGGCAATGGCCTCAATAACACACCTTATGTTGACTATCCCTCCTTCCCTCTCTCTCCCCAGTCCCTCACTTCTGCCCCCTGGGATCACCTCCCAAATAACTTCCAAATAAACCACCTGCACACCATCCCTTATCTGGGGCTCAGCTCTCCAGGGAGGACACAGGATAGGAAAGATAACATTTTTGTGTAACCCCAATAAATGCCAGGGCCCTGTGGGTGCTCAGTCTCAGCAGGAAGTCCAATACACAGCTCAGCAAGCAATAAAGCTTTTATAAAAAGGAATTTCAGTCTTCACCAATCATAGATAGGTCAAAACGCATCCAACAATTTCTAAATTCCCCTTGTCCAGACCCCAAACCATCTCACAGCTACTCCAGACCCCTTTGGATACCATTCTAGCTCTTCTTCTTTTCCATCTCTTTTAATATATGAATGCATTTCACTTCCCTAGCTTAAATGCATACAGACAGTCCCTGATTTATGATGGTGCTACTTAGGATTTTTCAACTTTACAATGGGTTTATCAGGGTATCAGATGCATTTTTTACTTCAGTATTTTTTACTTACAATGGGTTTATCAGGGTGTAGCCCCATCATAAGCTGAAGAGTGCCCATATCCACACAGCCTCCCGCTCCTGTCTTTCTGCAGAAGCTGTTGTGGATCTGCATCACTGAAGAGCAGCCATCTTCTTTCCTGGTGGTAGTGGAAGCCTGAGGGACTGCTGCCTCCCACCAATGCCCTCCCTGTCTGGTTTGTGGATAAGAGTCAGGCTGCAAGCTTCCAGAGCATCAGAGTAGAGCCTACCCTGCATAGTGCCTAGAGTGAAGCCCACAGCAAACCTGCAGGGAGCCAGCCTTTTTCTGCAACAACATACACAGAAAATGAGCATTTTTGTGCCCTATACTCAAGCAAATGGATACAACTGCCACCCTAAGAGCTGAGGGGCTCCCTATCTTATTTGACAAAGCGTGACCCCCTTGCAGCACATCAGTGGGCTGACCGCCCCCAGTGGGGAAGGCTGCTTGCTAGGCACACAGGCAGTGACCAGAGCTCTGACACCATGGTAGGTCCTGGGAACACATGGAGAGCTGGCTCCCTCTCCCTCAGCTTCTAATGAACACGAGCACTTGCTTGACATTTTCCTGCACATTCTTACATTTGCCAACTGCCTCCCTGCCCCCATCCACACATTCCACAACATGGCAATTAATTGTTCTCTGCTGTTCAGCAGCATTGGTGTGCACAGCCACAAGTGCAGTCGTGCTTTGTTCCTGGTTTAACCAGTGGCTATCCCTGGCTGTCCCTCAAAAAACAGACAAAACCAGCCAGCTGCAGACCCAGCTGTCAGCGAGCCCGACACTGGCATTCAAGTGGCCGCAGGAGAACCTATACAGTGCCCAGAGAGAGCCCATTCTTTTCTTTTCTCCTCTTTACAATTGACAGGCTCTGAGGAAGGAAACGTGAGCTCTGGGCTTGGCAGCGGGGCAGGAGGCTCTTGTTAACAGCTTGCCTTCCTGTTTATATGGGGTCTGGCAAAACTGTTAATTTCTCTCACGGAGGTGACAAATGGGAAACCCAGAACCGCCAGGGAGCAGCAGCCTAGAAAACAGCCCAGGCGTGACTTGTTGAAGCAAGGCCAGGGGCTGGAAATGGGTGGGCAGGGACTCTCGTAGGTTCCCGGGCCCACTGGAGAGGACAACCACACTCAGCGGTCCCTCTCGAAGAGGCACTGAGCCTGGCTGTGTGGGCATGGCTCTGCCGCCGTGCCCCAAGACAGGACAGACACAATGGGGTGCCTGTGGTGCGGCTCAGAGGCTGCTTCCCAAATTAGCATCTGTGTTAGGACCTGCCGGGTCTGTCCTCACCATCCTTGAGTGGTCCTGGTCTGGCTCAGAAGCTGAAAATACCCCAGGAAATACACCAGGGTTGGGCAGCCCCCTTCCTGCTGCCTCTCCTGCAGCATCCTAAACCCTCGGCAGTGCTTCTCCTGCTGCTTGCACATGGAAAGCACCTGGAGAACATCAGGTTTAATTGTTCTAGGATGGGACCTGGGTGCTGATCTTTTTTAAAAGCTTCCCAAGTGATTCTAATGGGCAGCCGGGGTGGTGAACCATCATCAAGGATAGATTGCTGTTGCTGTTGTTAGTTTCATTATCAATCATTATTATTATCTGAAGTTAAATGCTAGCTTATTTCAAAAGCCTGTTTGCAGGGGTGGGATAGAGGCAAGGAATGAGATGAGGAAACAGATTCCAACAGTCAGAGCCCCCCAGAAGGTGAACAATAGCTCCAGTTTAACTGGGATTGGGGATATAGGTTTAGGGCAGTTTTCCTGGGATGTGGAATTTTCAGAGCCAAAACTAGAAAAGTCTGTCACGCTACCAGCCCCCAGGGCACCCTGGGCTGTGTCTCCCATAGGTTCACCAGCTCTCTGAGCCTCTTCAAGGGCTAAAGTCTCATTCATGTTTGTATTCCCCAGTAGCTGCCGTACAGTAGGTGTTCATTATCTAGTCCTGAATTTGCTGCCTCCTGTTTAATTCAACAAAGGCTCCTTAGCTGCTGCTATTTTGTGTAGGAATGTTACCGTGCTTTCATGGCCTGGAGAAAGACATAGTATTATTTGTTCTGGAGAGAGATGCAGCTTCAGCGTGGGTTGAAGAGCAGGTTGTGGGCTGAGCTTTGGGAGAGATTCGCAAGCCTGTGGACGTGGAATGCTGTGGCTGCAAACATTTCAGGGAAATGGAGCTATTCTCACCACAGATATAGATCTCATTTAAATATCCCTCTGCACACAATTTTCCTATCAAAGCAACTGGACTGCAAAAATGAACTATTTTGGAAGTTTTGTCTCTTATAAAAGGAAAATCAGGATTCTCTCTCCTTTTTTGCTTCAGTTTTATTCAAAACAAGTAAAATAAGGGTTTGTGGAGAACATAGCAGCTCCCTTCTCAGGCTCTTTGAGGACTCTCAAAGCCTGACAAGCAGGCCTTCCTGAAACTCACAGTGAAGGCCTCTCTACCCCCCCACTCTGGCCCCTCCCCATCCTCCGTGTGGCCTCCCTGGGTCCCTGCATGGATGGTCCTGTGGCTGTGCAGACTCCTTGTCATCTCTGTCCAGAAGGCTCTCACCCAGCCCCTTACTTCCACTCTTTCTGCAATGATCAGCTCAAGCTTGGGATCCTCCAGGAAGACCTACTTCCTCCTCTCTCTTCTGAAAGTTTCCAAAGCAAGCAGAGTCTCTGCCACACTGTCCAGCGTTCCTCTGTGATCCCTTGTGGAAGTTACCAGGTCATTAGTTCCACCAACATGTCCTTTGCTGATACAGTCTCTGCCTACCAGCCCCAGTCCTGGTATTCCTGGGACTGTCTGAAAATCTGCATGGCTGCGGTCTTCCCACATGCTCACCATGATGTGTAAACAGTAGGAAAGTATGCAGATGAGATATTTAGTCAGCAAGAAGCCTGGGGAAGCTGCAGTCCCCTGCTGCTTCCCTCACTCCCAGCACTGAAACAGGGAGTGGGGAGGAGGGGTACAGTTGGTTCTGCAGCCAAGAGCCCTTGGGTGGGAGTTCTTTGATGTGGCTACTTTCCCAGGAAAGGACATCTCTGCATCCCTCCAGAACTCCCAAGGGGCCATCTCTGCTTCAGCCTACCATCTCTGCTGCAGTCCCTACTGTGTTCTCACCTCCGAAGTCCTGGCCAGATCCTAAGCTTGGCCCACAGGGAGCAGCTGACCCTGGAATCAGGAACCTTACTCTGAATTCTGGGTTCTGGCAGTGTGGTTGGGTGCTCCCAGTACCTTAGTTTTCTTATCCAGAAATGGGGGTTAATAATAGCACCTACTTCACTGGTATTCAGAGGATCAATTGACCTACTTCTGTTAAAGCAATTAGAACAGTGCCTGACACATAATAAATGTTGGCTATTATTTAACATTCTCTTAATGGAGGAGAGGGAGGAGATGGCAAATCATCTCTAGGTGAGAGGCCACCTGAATTTTGTGAGTCCTGCGTCCTGAAGTTTTCCCATCTCTGAGTTTGGTTCTTATCGCTAGAGGCAGTTCTGGCCTCCTGAAGAATCTCTCAGCCCAGACACTCCTGAGTTTCTTTCTGTGTGTGTTGTGTCTCCAAAATAGGCCAGCCATGGCCGAGCTCTAAGGAAGTTGCCTTTAATTGCCACCTTGACACAGTCCACTTCTAATTGTTTTGAATGTGTTAATCTTGATATCTTAAACCTCCATGTGCTTCTTGAGGCAAGCAATTCTGTCTTGTGCATTTTCTTGATCTCCCAACTGTCTAACATAGTTCTAGGCATTGGTTGAGTGACACATTAAAACCTGGGAGAACCCAAAAACAATTTACCACCCCACTGCCCAGTGTCCATGAGACCAGAAATAATACTGAGGAGACCCCCTTGACCTTGAGCATCTGAGTCTGGATCAGGCAGGTTGGAAAATACAGCTGCTTTGGATTTTGGGAATTTGGGAGAGTGGAGTGACAGCCAGCAAAACTTCCATCCCCAGCAGACTAGCCTCTGTCCACTCCCTAAGGTTTGGAGTGAGCCCAAATAGCTTCATTTGGGAGACAGGGGAGGCGCCAGCCAGAGTCAATAAATAGATACCCTTCTCTCCCTTGATTTTACTTCCTCAGTGGTGCATGGAAAGCCTGGAGTCTGCAGTAATCAAATAGACATGGACCAGGAAGGGGCTCTCATTTCAGGCTGCAGGGAAAGCCCCAAGACTCTGCCACGGTTCTTCATGCCCACGCTTCTTTGGCTGGAAAGGGAGCTGTTTGTGACATTTCTTGTGTCCCTCTCACATTTCAGAGCTTTTGTTGGAAAATGCTTTTAGATTAGCATTAAGTCTGCGTTATCCTTTAAAAGACTGGATGAGTAATAAATGAGCTAACCTATCCTATTTTCCAAAAAGAATTCGACATTCCTCCCACTTCCCTGAACAAAATATCTGTATTCCCACCCACACTCTCAGCGACCTGCTGCCGAGGCTGAAACCCCGCCAAGGTTGGCTTCAGCACTACTGCTCCTGGGGCTTTGGGCTGCTCCCCATTCCAGCCAGGGTCCTTGACTCCGCATCTGAGTTCTTGCTCTGTTCCAATATGGATACAGGCATGTTAATGGGGCCAAGAGTCCCTCTGCCAGATGGGCTGAAACACCATAGACTGACTATAGTCAGCAGCCCATGGAGAAGAGTTCAGACATTAAATGCTTTGCTGTGCAGAAGTTGTCAACAAACAGCAAGGCACACCAGCCCGCAGCCACTATCCATGCCATGTTTCTACCCTGGCTTCCAGCCTCAGCCTTGCCCCCTGCCCAAAAGGCCCTCCCTTCTCCTAGGCACCGGACAAATTCTACTCTTTCAAGATTCAGACCAAGCTCCTCCCCCTCCCCAGCACTTCTTCAGGATAGTTGCATTTACTGAGCACCTGCTGAATTCCAGGAGTGGACTAGGGATTCAGATACAAAGATTAAACTCCCCAGCCCTACCTGCAAGGAGTTCCCAATCTGGGAAGCAATCTCTGACCATTTTAGCCCACAAGTGCTATCCTTCTTCCAACTCCTTCGAACAAGAAGTTTGAAGTACAGTGTAGATCTCACAGAATCATCAGTCTTAGAAACAGAAGGAACCTCAAAAAATTCATCTAATTGGTCCAGCCTTGGCTGTTGTAATATTATCCCCAACTTACAGACAAGTTAACGGAGCCTCTGAGAGGTTAAGAGCATTGCCCAGAGTCACAGAGTGAGCTGGTGGCCCTTATGTGCTCTAACTGCTCTCTGTGTTGGTCTTACTTCCCCAGTTGGTCTCTAAGCTTCCCAGGAGGGGCCAGGACATTTTAACTTTCCTGCCTATAGCCTTTCTGCCAACCCTCCACACACATTAAGTGCCTAATAAAGACTGGTGACTTGCTGATTGCCCGTGGGCCTCTCTCAGCTCCTCAGGTCACAGGGCCCAAGGGCACTACCTGGAACCTGCAGTCCAGACCCTGCATCTGGAGAGAGGCTGAGCTTCCTCTCCATTGCTCACATTCCCTTGGTGTGGCCTCTTTTTGAGAAGCAGCAGCCTCTTGCCCCCAGGAGAGGGCCTACATCTCACTGTTTGCAAACAGGCTTTGCTTTCTCTAAAGGCTCTGTTCTCAAGACAGGCTCAAGTGAGCAGCCCTTGGAACTGGAGTGGTTAAGTTAAATAAGGGTGTTGGTTGCAGCCTTCCTCCTCAGAGAAAATGAAGTTAACCTGATCTCTTTCCCATGAGCCATTTGGAGAACAGAAGATAATAAAGACAACTGAATTTTCCCCTGGACCGTCCTCTGGCAGCTCTTTGTGAGGGGCTGTGGTGTTGCTGGGAGAATGCAAGAAGGTGAAGAGAAGCTGGTGGGATTGTGCATGCTGCTTCAAGGTGGACCCCACCCCCAGTGGTGGGCCAGCCACAGTGAGTGACTGAGGACCCTGTGTGCCTGGGCCTCTGGCCAAGGAGGTGAGGCCTGGTTGTCATCCAGCTGAAGGCAGCTGTGCTTGTGAAAACGTTCATCTCTCGACACTGCACTCACCTGAAATACTACAGGCCATGGCATGAGCCCAATCTGCTCATGCGTGTTTATCCCTCTGAGGGCAGCCATACCAGGTGGGGGAACTGAGGAAGCAGGAATTGAGAACTCTGCATGGGAACATGTAGATTTCGGGATTCAGATCAGAACCTTACAGTAGATTTGTCTTTGAGTTAAATGGAACATTTAACTTCCTCCAGAGCCAGCCCCAGGATCCTGTGAGTTGGAAGAGGAACTTTAGGACCTTGGAATTATACCCTAGGGGTGGAGAGATTGAGAGAGAAGTGCTCAAAATACAGAGGAAAGGTGCCCCCAGCCAAGGATTAATCAGTGTAGTGGGGGAAGCAGACTAATCAAGATGTAATTATGCCGAAGGGAAACAAACCAACTAATGGGTGTCTTCCTAGAGCTCCCAGACCTGAAGGAAGGAGCAACTTGCTGGCTTCAGGGGTGAACTTTTCTTTAGGGGCCAGGAAAATGAGAGGACATGCTGGACATGTGGATTCAAGGCCCAGGGAACGTGGGGATACAAAGGCAGAGGCCCTGGGACTGGAGTGGGGATGGACTTGCTCAGGGGCTGCGGAAAGGAAAAGATCAGACAACCTGAAACACACTTGTAGCCAGCCAGCAAGACCCAGGCTGCCCAGACAGCTGATGGCCAGGAGACAGCCTGTTTCTAGAGCACCAGACGCTGCCTCTTCCCAAAGACTGCAAAGCATCAGCCAACAGAAAAAGCCACCTGGGCCTCCTTGCACACTTTCTATGCTCAGGAGCCAAGAATGTGCCTCCCTCTGTCCTGCCTTCCTGACCTCAGCAACTACACTCAGAAGAACAGCCACATAGTCTTCAAACTGCTGTTTGCCTCCCAACACCTGGCAACAGGCAACAGGCAGACTGATGAACCAAAAACTTTAAATGTTTGTTTTCTTTAAATAAAATTCCTTGGAAAGATCTCTGAAAGTGAAGAGAAGAAATCCTAATTTGGTAACACCATTGAATGTTTGCATTTTCTAGGGCAATTCAATCTCTGGATTTTTAATTAAAGAAAAAAGAAAAGAATTAGCTGGAAAGATCTCGCCAAGAAGCTAAATGAGCCCATGCAGTTTGAAAATGAAGGTGAAAAGTCTCAGCAGAGTTTGTACTTCCCCAAGATCACACATGTGACAGGGTCAGGTGACCTCCCAGCCTTGCCTAACGTGTCATCCCACCCTGATTCCATCCTGGGTCCTCTTTGAGGGAAGAGGTTAGCAATCTCCACAAGCCCAACCAGTTCTACTGGGCCTGAACCTGAGGTTGGAATATGCCACTAGCCAATTTAGGTATGTACCTTCTTCTGTACTAAGGGTTGCCTGTATAGCATATACATTTACACTAAATAAAAAATTTAGTGTGTACCTGAAATATCGTAAAATGCATTTGTACATTTCCTGGAACAGTAAAGGTATTGTTTGGGTTGGCCATCTGGGGATGCAATGACAGAGGGTAAAAGAGGTGGGTGGCTGCCATGGCTGCGCCTGACATGGCATAGACCCTAATTGACCCCATGGTCTGCATTCAGAAATTGGATATGGGGCTTCTAGGTTACCTTTGGTTCTTGTTCCAAGGACAACATTTGGCTCTGTCAAACTCTGCTAGCTCTAGCTACCATGCCTCTAGCTAGTCCCCTCCCGCCTCTGAGCCATCCCCCAATTATCTGACAGCCACACTTGATGTGCTCCAGTCCCCTGAGTCGGCCTTGCTGGCACACAGAAATACAAGCTTCCTTGGTTTCTTGCACATATATGGTACTGTCTGCTTATCAGCTGAACCGTAAGGGTCTTGCAGTCTGAGACTTTACTCTCTGATTCTCCCCTGTGTCTCCAAGTTCTCTCTGTGGTGAACACTCAGTCCACTGTGACAACCCTCCCCCCCAACACCCACAGGCACCCACATGCACACAGCTCTATCTAGCAATCTAGACATTAAACGTAGATGTGACGAAAACATCAATAGCTCAAGTCAGGGCCCCAGCTGTAATTCCAGCTGGAAGCCACTGATATTTTAAGGGGCCAGACATGACTGTCCCTTGGACTTCAGGCAAAATATCAAATGAAGATGTGGAGTCCCGATCTTCTAATTTTTACGGTCTTTTCCACCCTTTGACAACCTGACAGGGTGTAGGCTGGTCCAGGGATGTGCTGGCATACCCCGCCCTCAGCCCTCCTGAGGCTAGAGAATACACAGCCTTCTCTCTTTGCTCAGCCCTGGGCCAAACCGCAGCCTCTTTAAGAGCCGGTCAGTAGGGCTGCTGGCTGCCTCTGCAGAGTCACGTGGGAGAGCACCAGGATGGGGCCCACCCAGCAGGGGTGAAGTGGAAAGGGGCTTTCCTAAAGGAGGGAAAGGGAATCACTCCAGCCCCCTGCACAATTGCAAAGCCACACCAGTCTCTGGGGCTACCAGAGTTGGGGGTACCAGAGTACCACTAACAACTCCTCAACCCCAAGCCTTCCTAACCAGACCCAGCAGAGGTCATGCTGAGTACCCCGAGGATTTGCTTCCTCTGAAACACGTCCTAATTCAACAAATACTTGGTTTCACAATTCACATCTGTTCTCTGATTAGGAAAAAAAAAAAAGGAGAGATATGTCATGCCCACAGTCTCCTGCGGGGAAGCTCACCCACCGCCCCAAGCCCTGCCACCTGGCCTTGCAGAGTGTGTGAACCTCTGAGAATACTTGGCCTCCATGCCTCTGGAGCTTAGAGGAGCTCCTTGGGCTAAAAACCCTGACTCTCCCAGCCCTGAATCATCACGCAGCCCCACCTGGCCCTGCAGCCAGAAAACAGAGCCGCTTACTTTCAACCAAAGGGACACGCAGTTTGAGAGGATTCAAACAGGATCATTACTGCTCAGTCTTTCAGTGAGACTAAGCAGAACAAAGCAGGACTGAACCAGAAGAGACAAGCGCTCAGTTGGCACCTGAGGCAGAGCCCACTCTATCTCTGGAAGGCCTTGGCTCCCGGGTGAACCTTCCCAGAAGTGTTTTGACAGAGACACTAGAGAAGTCTCTATAGTGCTTCCAAGTTCACATGTTCATAGAATGTTAAAGTAGGAAGGGACTTTTTGTGGGACTTTCGCAAGTCCTTTCTCCTTTTTGGGCTGCAGTTTGCTTATCTACAAAATGAAGGGATTGGACTAGATCTGTGGGTCTCAATCCTGTCTGCACAAGAGAACCACCTGGGGATCCTGCAATCATGGGCATGGGATGTCTGTGATAGCTTCAAAGTAAACAAGGGGCAGGTGCTTGGGTGGGGAGGAGTGGGCGGGGGAAATGCTGCAACAGGACTGGCTAAGTGTTGAAATTGTTTAAATGGGATAATAGGTAAATGGGGGTAAGAGGGTGGGATCATTCCATTCCCTGTTTTTCAGAATAAAAAGTTAAAAAAAAAAAAAAAAGGAAAAGAAAAACCAAACCACTGATGCCTGGGTCTCACCTGGAACCTATTAAAATGAAATGTCTGGCAGGGCGCGGTGGCTCACACCTGTAATCCCAGCACTTTAGGAGGCCGAGGCCGGTGGATCACGAGGTCAGGAGATAGAGATCATCCTGGCTAACACAGTGAAACCCCGTCTCTACTGAAAATACAAAAAATTAGCTGGCTTGGTGGCGGGCGCCTGTAGTTCCAGCTACTCAGGAGGCTGAGGCAGGAGAATGGCATGAACCCGGGAGGCGGAGCTTGCAGTGAGCCGAGATCGCGCCACTGCACTCCAGCCGGGGCGAGAAAGCAGGACTCCGTCTCAAAAAAAACAAAATGAAATGGAAGGTCTAAGGGCTCGGGGCCATGGAATTGGTGTTTTGAAAAAGGAGTCCCCAGATGATGCCAATATGCAGCCAGGATTGAGAATGTTGGACGAAACACTCTCCATGGGCCCCGCATGCAGCTGAGCAGTTGAGCCACTCAAACCTTCCACCAAGCTATAGCAAGTCAAATTCAGGTCCCACTTGCTTTTACCTTCTACTGCTGTAGTTCCTCCTCTCAGAGGAGAGACGATGGGCAGGGTCAGCGCAAAGCCCTGCCAAGCTGCAGTCCCAGGTCCTCCAGTTGGTCTATTCTGCCCCGAAAGGTGGAGTCCTCAAACAGGCTGATTCCTAAGGCTTCCAGGGCCAAGTGTGCCAGCTCAGGGAGGGTGGCATCTGCACCTCCAGGAAGTTCCAGACAGGACCAGTCCCTCTCCACCATACGGTGAGCCTGAACTTAGCCTCATTTTCTGTCTCCTCATGTGGCCAAGTAGGCCTCCCACCTCTCTGAACACAGCAAGTCACACTCACATCGCATTTGGTTTAACTTCCCAGCCGACGCTGAATGTTCCTGGACTGTTTCCCAACATCCATTTTCTCCCTTTTGCACTTCAGCATCTGGGACCAGCAGGCAGGAAGCAGGCTCAGCTTGGATTTCCACCAAGGATGCTCAGCTTCCAGGGGCCCCTGCAGAAAGGTTCCGCTTTCACTGTCTCCCACCCCAGAGCACCAGCCACAGACCCCCTCCCCCACCACTACCACCCTGCAGAATCGAATCCTACTGGCTGGAGTTTATCCTTCACTCACTGGTGAAGAAGTGTACATTCCAAACTTCTAGAAAACTTTTCAGAAGGTTTCCTCCTTCTCAGATCCTTTGTCCTTTATCAATGACAAGGGAGATCTGCAGGGCAGTGGGGACCCCTCCGGATTTGGGCCTGTCTGAAAGGCAGGAACTTCTTGAATTCTGTTGTCCCTTTTGAACAGAGGTACTTCCTACTGCCTTTCTCCAACTAAAACTGGCTCTCCAGTTTGGCATTTGAGGCCTTTCCTGCCTCATGTCCCACTATTTCCCTATTTTTAAAAAATTCAAAGACTTCTGCTTTCGCCTGTCTGGTCAGCTTCTGCCCCCTACCCACCTAAACGTACTGGGTACCTTTCTACGTCCAAGTATCTGCTCTTGCTAGTCCTTCTGTTTTGAATGGATTGCCCTTTACTTTACCTGCCACCTTAGTATTTTTCAAGTCAAATAACAAAAATAATAGAGGTTCAAACTTCTTGAGCATTTGAGGGACTTTAAAACAAACTTCTTGAGCACTTACTGCGTCAGTGCTAAGTGCTAAGCGCCTTATTTCTATGTGTCTTCTCTTTTACTCCTCACAAAATGCTGAGTCTATTTTTTTTTAAATATAGACAAGGTCTCACTATGCTGCCCACGCTGGCTTCAAACTCCTGAGCTCAAGCTATCCTCCTGTCTCAGCCTCCCAAAGTGCTAGGATTACAGGCCTGAGCTACTGTACCCGGTCGCTGAGTCACTTCTTAAGAAACTTTTTGTTTTGAAATTTTAGACTTACAGAAAAGTTGGAAAAATAGTACAGAGAGTTCTGTGTACCATTCCCCTCATGTTAACGTCTTATACAAATACAGCACAATTGCCAACACCAGGAAATTAATATTGGTACAATACTATTAACTACATACCTCAACAAGTTTCTGATGTTTTTCTCATGATTATGAAAGTGCCACTGCAAAATTCTAACTGAGGCAGTGAAAGAGATCTGACCTAACCAACTCCATCTTGCTCCTCACTTCCAAACTCTCCTTGTTCATTCCTGAGTGTAGGTCTCACTAACTTTGGGAGGAACTTAGTTTATAGTTTAACTCTGAAACAAAGACCCATAACAGCCCTTTCCCAAAACAAACCCCCTCCCTGCCTGGGGACTAGACTGCCTTTGTAGGACTAACAAGTTAGCCAAAAGATTAGAAATGATGGCTTAAGAGTCATGCAGCTGGAGGCTACAAGATTCTGACCCTCCCCAAATTGTTCATAGGGATAACATCTCTATTGTAAAACCTAAACTCAGTGCTTGAGATATTTTGCAGACCCTGCACTTGATGGATCAGCTGGCATGACCCAGATCAATAAACTGGCTCACTTGATCTATGCCACTCAGGAACTGACTCAGCACAAGAAGACAGCTTTGACGCCCTATGATTTCATCTCTGACCTAACCAATTAGCACTCCTGACTCACTGACCCCTATCCACCAAATTATCCTTAAAAACTCCGATCCTTGAATGCTCTGGGAGACTGATTTGAGTAATAATAAAACTCCAGTCTCCCACATAGCCAGCTCTACATGAATTACACTTTCTCCGTTGCAATTTCCCTGTCTTGATAAATCGGCTCTGTCTAGGCAGCAGGCAAGGTGAACCCATTGGGCAGTTACAATTAGATGGAGGTTATGCACTTTTGCAAGAATACCACAGAAGTGATGTTTTGTCCTTCTCGGTGTGTCATACTGATGAAGCAGGATATTACCCTGACCCGTTTGTGGGACTCATGACAGGGGTGCCTCGTTTACTCAGCCCGCTGCTCTCAACTCCTCACAGGAGGTAGCGCACAAGTGAATGAGGTGAGAACTGGAGTGCATGAGTGCTGCTTTGGTGCTGGCAGGAGGGCCCCGCAGCAGCATCCAGATGGGGGCTGTGAGCCCTGAAGCCCCAGAGGGCGTGTTACAGTGCTCTTTTAGCTCTGCTGTCCATGGACAGCTTAAGTGTTAACAACTCAGTGGACCCTTTGCCTCGTCGCATGGGGCAGCTGCCATCCACCAGCGAGGGCAAAGGGCCAGTGAGGCAGCCTTTTGTATCCACACCTGTGGCCCCTGAGCTCTTGTCCAGTGTCCAGGAATAATGAGGTCACATGAATGAATTGAAGGGTGGTAAATGTGGAGGATTTTATTGCCAATGAAAGTGGTTCTCAGCAGGAAGGGGAGCAGAAAAGGGGATGAGGAGTAGGTCATCTTCTTCTGAAGTCCGGCCGTCTCCAGCCAGATTCTTCTCCTAAGTTACGCCGTCAAGCTATCCCTCTGAAGTTAAGCTGCTTCTCTCTGACGTCCAGCCATAGTCTCGATGTCAGCTGCTTCTCCTCTCTGCCAGCTGAGTCTGGGGTTTTTATAGGCACAGGATGGGATGGGGCAGAGCCATGGGTGATTTAGGAAAAGGCAACATTTGAGTGGAAAAACAGGAATAGAAGTTCTCACTTTGGGCCTTTCAGCTTGAGGGTGGGGTTTTCGCTGGGACCCGCCCTTTTCTGCCTAGAATTTCTCTACCTCCTGTCCCTATCACTAGCAGGTACGTGATACTGATTTGTCTTATTACAGGTTGTGTTAACCTTGATCACATGATTAAGGTGGTATCTGGTAGGTTTCTCCATAGTAAAATTATTCTTTTTCTTTTCATAACTGTTAATACCCTGAGGGAGACACTATGAGACTATGAATAGCCTATTTCTCCTCCAACTCCTGTCCACTTAATTTAGATCCACCTGCAGATCTTGCCTGCAGTAGTTATTACCATAATGTTGGTCTAATGGTGATTTTGTATTTTACAAGGGTCCGTGTTTTCCCCACTTTGTAGACAAGATACTGCAGCTCAGATCTGTAACTTGCCCAAGGTCCCAATGCTAATAATTGGCAGAGTCAAAACTCAGGCACCAAAGCAGTGCCTCTGACCCTAAGCCCTTTACTCTTGCAGTGGGGAAGTGAACCATATACTGTCTCATGGCACCTCTTTTTTTTTTTTTTTTTTTTTTTTTTGAGACGGAGTCTCGCTCTGTCGCCCAGGCTGGAGTGCAGTGGCGCGATCTCGGCTCACTGCAAGCTCCGCCTCCTGGGTTTACGCCATTCTCCTGCCTCAGCCTCCTGAGTAGCTGGGACTACAGGCGCCCGCCACTGCGCCCAGCTAATTTTTTTTTGTATTTTTAGTAGAGACGGGGTTTCACCGTGGTCTCGATCTCCTGACCTTGTGATCCGCCTGCCTCGGCCTCCCAAAGTGCTGGGATTACAGGCGTGAGCCACCGCGCCCGGCCCTCATGGCACCTCTTATCACCACTTGATTTTCCTGTGTGTGATCTTCTCCCCAAGACACACAGTTTCTGGAGGGCAGGGACCGGCTCCTATTTGATTCCCCCAGGCTGCTCCAGGCAAGGTCTGGTGTCACGTAAGTGCTTATGGACTGACTGGTAGCCAGAAGGATTGAAAAGGCCACCTGTGTTGAGAGGAGGAGGTAGAAACTAAAGAATATCCAGCTTCTTTCCTTTTTCCCAGCCCACAAGGTCACAAGGAAAGAGGTGGGGACATACCCAAATCTGGACAGAGGAAAAATGTGGGCAGGGCCTCTGCGGAGGGGCAGAGGGCTCAGGAGGGCAGATACCAGCTGGATAACAGGTGGGAATGGGTGGGAGAAAGTTCCAGAGAAAAGGTAGAGAAAGGAGGGACCATCTTATCTAGTTCATCATTTTCCAGGTGAGGAGGCCAAGACCACATTCTAGGGCTTTATTGATTATAATCAGACCCTCAAGTGCAAAGTAGGGTTTATTGAAAGTATTCAGGGAAGGAGTTCACTGCAACTCATCGGTAGGAAATGTAGCCTTGAGGAACCTTTTCAGCTCAAGTGCTTCCCCTGATTGCCAGTGTTTCTGTGCCTCTAAGTTCACATTTATCCATAATCCAAATACGGAGTACCTTCCATGAGGTAGCACTGTATTGGGAATGAAAATGTAAGCAAAAGCAGAGGTCACCTTAGCCCAGTGAGGAGGGGTTTTTTTTTCTGACTTATCTTCCCTGCGGCCTATGGGTGGGGTAGACTAAGCCAGAATGAGAAGCCAAAGGGACAAGTGCACGGAAGGATGTCCTGCACAGTCCAGAGAAGGTGACTTGCTCAAAGTCACACAAGGCTGGAACTTGGGTCCTGCAGTGCTGGTTTCAGGGCTCTTCCTGTGCTCAAACATGTTCCTCATTCATCTTTACTTACTTTTTGATGCAGGGGGTGAAGGGTGGGGTGGCCTGAGATCCCTATGGCAGCAAAGGGAGGTCAGAGAGCGTGGTGTGGGTGTTTATGGAGATGCACTTGAGTACAAAGCTGGGGCCCAGGCTGGGACCAGGGCTGAGAGTGACAGCTAGGCCTACGGGAGGAGTGCTGGATGGAGGAGAGAATTGTTCACAAGAAAGCCACAGGCTGAAAACACTGAGAAATAGCCTCCAGGGGCCAGCTACTGACTTCAGTTTCCAATTCCTGAATTCACCTCTTCTACAGTAATGCCAGCCCTCTGGCCTGACTGCCAGAGCTGAATGCCCAGGACCTAGACTTTGGTCTGCACAGTCAGAGGAAAGAGAGCAGGGCAGCAGTGTTGAGTGGAGTGACTAACTCTGGATTGGCAGTGGTCCTGGGCTCTCAGCCCAGCTCGGCCATTACAGGCAGTGCCTTCACCTGTCAGGCTCTGATTTACTTACTGGATGCAAAATGAAGGTGTGGGGCTGCTTCCAAGGTTTTCAGTCTGAACCACCAGGACAGCTAATGAGACAGTGAATTCCAGGCCCTCCTGAAATCAGGTTCAGGGCGTCTGGAATGAGACTCAGGGACGTGCCTTGTTAACAGATGCCCCTAGAGGGTTCTGGGCCATCCTCAGTCCTGGGCCACATTTTAACCAACAGGAACTTGGCCATCTCCGGGGTCTCTTAAGTTTCCCTGCAAAAAAAACCAGGTTCCTTGGGCCAAGGAGAGGAAGACAGCTATTTTCCTGGTACCCCCTGCCAGTCAGTGTGGGATGGGCCAGTGGGAGAAGAGACTGGGCATCCTCCATTGACCAGGCAGGAATGGCCAAGCAGGACACTAGCAGAGAACCAGAAAACCAGCCCTGGCAGTCAAGATTTGGGGATTGAACTGGAGGTGCAGAGCCTGTGGCTGAGGGCAAGCTGCATGATCTGTTTAGGTCTCTGAGGTCCCACTCATTTCCATCTCCCATTCCTTGGCCTGGCCTGTTTACCTTAAATCCCATCCAAGCCAAAGCTCATTTGAACATATTGGTAACCAGGGAGCAGAGTTCAGGACCTGAACCCTAAAAGCACTTTGTGTTTGCTCAAATTCCAGAAGATGGACAAGTTGAAACTTCTCAGGAGCCCAAGAGGCTGGCCAGAGAGCCCAGGACTCCGTTCCTCTGTGGGAAGGCACACGGTCTCCAAGTTATAGCTCTGTCTCACTGGGTATGGGCCTTCCAAAGCCCCATCTTTCAAGGGCTCCTTCCTCCAAAATCCGTCCTCATCTCCCCAGCCACAGTCACCCGCTTTTTCCTCTACAACTTTGTCAGCCAGCCATTTTAATGTCCATCTCCTGCACTAGACGGAAGTAGGGGCTGTTCCACCTTTGTTCTCTGCAGCACCTGGCACACAGCAGGTGTTCATCAAATTGAAAATAGCATTGAATGAGGCAAGGGTTCCAGTTCAAAAGGTTTTGTCTGGAGACAAAAGTGCTGAGGAGGGGACATGTGCAGCCCATATTAAAAGAACTTTATCTCAGAGTTTATTTCACTATTTATAAAAATAATGACTGGGAAAAAATGCGACCTTCAGGACTAAAATACCTGTTCTTGAGTTTATCTGATAGCCTCTGAGCAATCTCTTATGCATACAGTGGATAAAAATTTTTTTTAAAATACAAATATGGTTAACTATTCAGGTGGGATGCCCAGCCCTGATAACTGGCTTCCAGGAGAGGGAACATAATGGGGAAATGTGGAATTTTAAAGAGAGGATAAAAGGTTTGTTGGGTGAGAGTAACTAATGGCCCTGAGACATTTATGATAAAAACTTGGGAGCACCGTGGCAGAAAGAAAACTAGAAACTCAGTGACTGAAACAAAGACCCAGCAGCCACGCTCGGGTGGGCATGGGTGCTCCATGGCTCCCTACGATGGCTCATCTCAGCTACTCAACTGCAGCCAAGGCAGGAGGGAAAACTGATCTACTCATGGAGCCTCAACTCCATCATCTATAAAATGTGTGCAGCAGTCATTCCTACCCATTGGTTTGTTGTGAGGATTAAATAAGATCACAGCAGGGCTGGTAGATGCTTTTCCTGAGACCAGAGTAAACAGTACCTTGGCCTGATTAATTATATGTAACTATCTACAGGCTGATGTAGAAGACAGAGTAACTATTCAGTTACTCACAGCAGCAGGCATGAGCCCCATTCTCCCCTATCTTCATTATTTTCTGGTTTTATGAAATGTTCCCCTTACTTTGCTTGCATAAGGAACACCATTTCATCAGGACCTGAGAAAAATCTAGTATTCAAAAATGATTATAAGTGGGGCATGATGGTGCCCACCTGTAGTCCCAGCTACTTGGAGGCCAAGGTGGGAGGATCAGCTGAGTCCAGGAGTTCGAGGCCACAGTGTGCTATCATCACACCTGTGAATAGCAGCCATACTCCAGCCTGGGCAGCATAGCAAGTCCCCATCTCTATTTTTACAGAATAAATATAAATTCATTTAAAAATGATTATAGCAAAACAATATTTCTAAACAATATACAATGGCATTTGGGTTGATTGTATGCATTCTCTTTCTCTCAGGTTAGGAGCTTATGCAGACTACATGAAAATTAAGTATTACACTTTGTTTTGTAAAATAAGTGTATAAGGCAGTCAGTGTGTAAAATAAGTTAGTTTGTAGTGATTAAAAGCATTAGCCCTGGTTAAGTGTCTTATAAAATCCCTTGTTGTGACAGCCTGGAAACTGAGTTAATGAGAATTCTGATGCTCTATCAAATCAGTTGGTCAAGAAACTTGGTCAGGAGGTCAGAAACATGGCCCCTGCCTGAGCAGCAAGCCTCCATGACCCAAGCCAACCTGAGGACCAAGGCCTCAACTATTCCTTGAACCACGCTGACAATCAGGACATTCCGAAGAAACAAGTGATGTGGATTTCAGTGACGTACAGTAAGGGGCCCCTGAGGGTCACAACAAGGCCTGCCTCTTTGCAGCTGCAGCTACTGCCCTCAAGAGCTGAGTCAAGGTGGAAGGCAGACACCCCACCACAGAAATGCTGCCTGATATTCACGAAAACCACCCCTGACTCCCAATACCTGTGGCATTCTCCCTGTCACATCTGAAATGTCTCCCTCCAGGGAACAATTATCCAACTATCTTACAATTTTCAGTCAGAAATTCTACAAGCAAGGAAACCACATGACCCAAAAATTATACTCCTGGATATTTATCCAAGAGAAGTGAAAACATATGTCCATATGAAGTCGTACACAAATGTTCCTAGCAGCTTTATTCATAATAGATTGTGAATCTGCCTTATAGACTGAGGCCAAGTTTACTTCAAAACCAGAATTTAGTTTCTCCTCAAACTGTCTGCAGAGTTCCATCTTGGCATCACCAGGGACTCTTTTGATTAGAGAGGACAAACACATCCAAGACAGCTTTGGACCAGCTATCATGCTCACAGATGTCTGGGAACCCCAGAGCACTGCCTTGCCCTGAGTTGCTACAGAGATGGGCACGCTGTCCAGGAGTAGCAAGAACCTCACCAGAAGGCTCAATTTATCCTGGGTTATCTCCTTTAAACATTTTCTGGCCTTACTATCAAAATCCAAGCGTTCACGGTCTGAATTGCCAGAGCCAGGTTGCAGAGTGCAATGAGTCCCATTCAGCAGCATCCCATGCATTACAATGCCTTGAGATGGGTCATGCTCTGCCCATTTTGCAGATGGGGGAATCAATCCCTGCAGAGGTGAAGTGACTTTCCCAAAGCCTCATGGCTGGTGGATCTTGGGCTGACATCTAACCCACGTGGTCTGGCTCCCACAGTAACTGAGGATGTGTGCTTACATGTGGAATGAACTGCTGAGAATCTCGGAGCTGGAGCCAAGGCCAGCATGAGGGTCCGCTCCTGTGAGGACCTGCGCTGTAAATAGCTCTGTCAGCTGGGCCAGGCTGCATTTCCTGTCGTGCTCCATCAGGAGCAGGCTCACCTCACGGCCACACCTATGCCCATCAGCTGGACTTGACACCTTCCTGGGATCCGCCCAGACTAAGAGATGGGATTTTTAAAGCCTTGAGTTCTAACCTTGGCCCTTTACAGGAATTTGCTGAGTGATTCCTCACAACACCCTCTGCAGTAAGTGCTGTTAGCCTCCCCATTTAACAAGGGGAGGAAACAGGTAGAAAGGAGTGAAGTGCTCCCCCATCTTCTGCCACCCAGCTAGTAGCAAAGTCAGACGTAACACCCAGGTCTTTTTCTGACCCCAGATCTGGGCTCTAATCTCTGATTTCTCTGAGGCTACAGAAATAAGCCATGAGGAAAACGTTGGTGCAACAAATGAAGGTCTTAGCTCCCTTGCAGTGGAATAGCCGTTCCTGGGTTCAGGGGCAAAGCAGTGAGGGTAGCTGAGGCTGCTGGAGGCGACCGCTCAGGCCAGGCCACAAATAAAAGTGAGAGCGCACCCAGTTAAACCAAGACCTTAATCAGAGGCTTCGTTCAGAGAGCCTAGCAGCAAAAGCTTGCTGCAGCCCCACAGGTGCTGGACGCTGAAGAGTTCCCACCAGCCTGGCTCAGCGCTCTGCACCCAGGCAGCCCACCTCACCCCCACCTTCCGAAGGTGGAACCACGAGGACTTCCGAATCAGATGCACTTTGGAATCTGAGATGCTTGGTAAGAAGCTCATTCCAAATCTAGAAGTTCACTGCTATCAGGATGTCCTTCTCAGAGCTTTCACTGCACAAAGAAATGGACGTGTCTGGCCGGGCGCGGTGGCTCAAGCCTGTAATCCCAGCACTTTGGGAGGCCGAGACGGGCGGATCACGAGGTCAGGAGATCGAGACCATCCTGGCTAACACGGTGAAACCCCGTCTCTACTAAAAAAATACAAAAAACTAGCCGGGCGAGGTGGCGGGCGCCTGTAGTCCCAGCTACTCGGGAGGCTGAGGCAGGAGAATGGCGTGAACCCGGGAGGCGGAGCTTGCAGTGAGCTGAGATCCGGCCACTGCACTCCACCCTGGGCGGCAGAGCGAGACTCCGTCTCAAAAAAAAAAAAAAAAAAAAAAAAGAAATGGACGTGTCTGCCTGCCCCTGAGGCCGCTATTCCTAACCATGCTACCAACCCAGGCCCAGCTCTCCCTCCGGGGCCTTCCTGCCGCGCCCAGCCCTTCTCCAGGCCCACGATGGGGAGGAAGCCCGGTCAGCCTCCCAGCCCGCACCAGTCCACTCCTGGCTGCCACGCCCAAGGCAGTCTGGGCCTTCTCTCAAGCGAGAGCGCAGCGGGCCGGGGGAGAAGTGGAAAGACACAAACGGCTGCGGGGCTGGGACCACGAAGCAGCAGCCCCGCACTGCGGGGGGGCTTGGCAGCGGTGGGGGGCTGCAGAGCCCTAACTCTTGGCCCGCCCAGTCCGGTGACCTTTTCCACGGGGGATGCTGGCCCCTGCTGGCCGCGCGAGAGATCGCAGGGTGGCTGTCGCCTCGAGAGAGCAGGGAGGCCAGGAAGCGGTGCCAGCCCCGGGAAGGGGCTGAGCTCCCAGGGCAGCAGCAGCCCACGGCCCGGCCCCTGCGTGGAGGCGGTTAGCCTGGAGGGGAGCTGGGAGAAGGCAAAGACGGGAGGACCTGGGCACGAGGCCCCGAGTTTTGGTCCTGTCCCCGCCACCACCCTGGTAACAGTGCTAGCTACCTCAGCATCTCCCTGCTCACACGTGCTATCAAACGCCTCATATCATAGTTTCTAGAAAGGAGATGAGTCAGAAGAGGTGAGAGGTCTCTAGCACGACTGGCTCTGGTCTCCCTCCAGGGCCTACCTGTGCCTCCAGAAGACTTCCTTCAGCCTGATGTCCTCCTCAAGACCAGCCAACCCGGAACCATGAACTGGTGGGGCCGCGTGCATTTGACAGGTTACTGACTGGGTGGGCTGAATGATGGCCCCCAGGGACAGCCAGGTCCTAACCCCTGAAACCTGTAAATATTATCCTACATGGCAAAATGGACTTTGCTGGTGTGACTAAAGGCCCTTGAGATGGGGAGATTATCCTGGATTATTCAGATGGGTCTTAAATGTAATCACAAGGGTCCTTCTAAAAGAGAGGCAGAGGAAGATTTTACTACAGAAGACAGACAAAGCCATATTACAAAGGAAGCAGAGAGAGGGAGGTTTGGAGATGCTATGCTGCTGGCTTTGAAGATGGGTAAGAGGCCAAGAGCCAAAGAATGCAAAGACTGCGGCTCTGGAAGCTAGAAAGGGCAAGGAAATGTAGAGCCCCTGCAGGCTCTGCTGACCCCTTGATTTTGGCCCAGTGAAACTGATTTCAGACTTCTGATCTGCAGAACTGAAAGAGAATAAATGTGTGTTGCTTTCAGCCACCAAGTTTGTGGCAATTTGTTACAGCAGCCACAGGACGCTAATACATGACCCTCTACTCTCTGACTCTTGTACTCAGCACTTGGGATCAAACAGTGAATCAGACAAACCTCTATACCTCCCAGGGAAGTTGACCATCTGTCTGTCTCTGGATTTTAAAAAGGAACAGCCAAGTGGACATTTTTTCAAAGATATATGAGTGGTCAATAAGCACATGAAAAGAAAATGCACAAAATCATTAGCATTAGGGCAATGAAAATTAAAACCACAATGAGATACCATTTCATACTCACTAGGATGGCTATAATAAAAGTCAATAACAAATGTCAAAAGTGTGGAAAAACTATAATTTTCATATATTGCTGATGGGATTGTAACATGGTACAACTAATTTGGAAAATAGTTTGGTAGTTTGTTTGGTTTTTTGAGATAGAGTCTTGCTCTGTGGGCCAGGCTGGAGTGCAGTGGTGCAATTTCGGCTCACTGCAACCTCTGCCTTTCAGGTTCAAGCAATTCTCCTGCCTCAGCCTCCCGAGTAGCTGGGATTACAGGCACCCACCACCACACCCAGCTAATTTTTGTATTTTTAGTAAAGACGGGGTTTCACAATGTTGGCCAGGCTGGTCTCGAACCCCTGACCTCTGGTGATCCACCCACGTCAGTCTCCCAAAGTGCTGGGATTACAGGCGTGAGCCACTGTGCCTGACCAGTTTTTTAAAGTGATCTACCCAAAATAAGCACATACTCCAAATACATGTGCATATAAGAACAGAAGCTATGAATGTTCACAGCTGCATTATTCATAGTAGCCCAAACCCAGAAATAAATGTTCACCATCAGTGAATGAAAACACGGTGTTTGCAATGGAATATTACTCAGCAATATAAAGGAACAGATTACTGTTATGCTGCAACATGGGGGAGTCTTAAGAACATTACACTAAGAGAAAGAAGCAAGACACAGAAGACCACATATTGTATTATTTATATGAAATGTCAAGAGGCAAATCCATACAGACAGAAAGATTAGTGGTTGCCTGGGACAGGGACGGGGTGGGAATGGGAATGGGAATGGCTACAAGTAGAAGTATCTTTGGAGTGATAGCATTTTAAGGTTGGATCATTATGGTGGAACAACTCAAAATGAATTTTATGATATACAAATTAGACTTTAATAAAGCTGGGTTTTTTGTTTTATTAAAGGCAAGTCTAGGATATAGGATAATAAAGCCTCAAACCTCACTGGAGTATTTGCATTTTAAGAGAGGGACCTTAAAGATTTCAAAACCTATAGTATGATGGAAGGCCTGGTGACAGAACAGACCTGGGGACTATGGCCCAGCACCTCTCTGGATCATCCCGGTGGGCAGCCCTACCACCCTGTACCGCAGCTATGCTGTGCCACCTTTCACATTCTGGGGAGCAGTGGGAACAGAGCTGCACACTGTTCGCCTCATACCTTCGCTGGGGCTCAACGTGGGAACCAGTGCATGCTCCATACAGCCACGATTCACACAAAAGCACCCCGTGCCTGATGCCTCTGCTTTCCACGAGTCAGGCGTGGAATCTGCTCCTCCCACCCCCAGAGCTGGGTCTGTGGAGACACTGCATTCCCCTCCTCTCAGTAGGGCTCTGTACCTCACCCCACCCGGCTCTCCCCAGCTCCATTCTGCTGACTAGGCTGCTCTCTAGAGAGGTTAAGATGTGGAAGCTGGACCAGGAGGCTGCTGCAGCAAGATCAGAACCGCCATCCCATTTAGCTCTGCATCTCTCAAGAACCTAAGGCCAGCTTAGAAGCACCCCTCATCCTGAAGCTTTCCTTCAAGTAAAAGAGTTCCTTCAAGTAAAAGAGTGCCCATGCCTGGCACTGCAGAGAATGTGGCCCTGCTTCCAGAAACTCAGGACCCACCCTGCCTAATTCGAAGTTTTTCTTCTTGATCTACTTTACAAATCTCTCCCATCTTACCTCCATGAGACGCAAGCACATACAAGTATCTATTCTCTCATGGCATGTGAATTCCCCCACCCTTTAGCTCAGTCTAATAAAAGCAAGCAAACCATGGGTGAGAACCATATTTAAGACCTCTAGCATCCTCTCCAATGGTCTCCTCTACAAAATGACAAGTGTAGGCCTAAAACAGAGGAATGGGAATAGCTCCACTTTTAAAAGTAAAGGAGTCAAACATTGCCGGTAGATTTTAAAAAGATCTAGAGGTTTTCTGTTTATTTTTTTAAATTACACATAAAAGGGTTTCTTTTATTTAGGGTGAAGCTGTCAGGCTCTAATAGCAGCCTGGCATAGACAGTGGCCAAAAAAAGAACAGAAGACAGGATCTTGTAATATAAAATAAATACAAACTTGTAATCCAATAAAATACAACCAAGGGTGAAGGAAAAAGAAGGAGGAGGTCTCACCCCGCACCCAGCCTAAAAGGAGAGAAAAGTGCTGAGGCCAAGTAAGTTTTCTAAAACATGTTAACAGTTTCTTGTGTGTCCATCACTAAACTCATTTGTTAACTTTCCAAGTTGGTGCCGTGTGCTTCCTGCTCCCCTGGGCACCTCCTGCAGACCACACTCATCACTAGAGTATCTGAGTCACCAGAGGTCTACCTCAGCCCATTGTTGGGACTGCAGGCTGGGTCTTGATGCAGAACATACAGCATACAGGACTTCTCCCAGGGAGACAGTCAGAAGCCCAGCATAATTTACATCATGGAGAACAAGGATGATGCACAGGATGGAACTCAAGCTGCTTCTTCCCAAGTTCACAGAGAATCTGTGTGACTTGATGGCACCTCCAACAGGAGACAAGGTGGTCCTCTCTCCCACCCTGCATTATAGACAGGCATCAGGGAGGCAGCAGGCCTCTGATTGCTCCCTCCACACCTGTGGTTCCCAGCTCTGATGAACCTTCTTGCCCTGAATACCATCTGGAACCCTGGCATGCAGCTTAGGTTGGCAGGGGGTGAAGGGAGGGAGCTTACAGAAGTCCCTCAGGTTGGCCAGGCACACTGACTCATGCCTGGAATCCCAGCACTTTGGGAGGCCCTGGCAGGCGGATCACCTGATGTCAGGAGTTCTAGGCCAAAAGTAGGTGCTATAGGTGGGCACTCCTGTAATGTTGTGTTCTGACCCAGAGAATTTGCCTTCTTCATGTATGTTCTAGTCACGAGTCACACAAGACCAATAACTAACATATGCAAGATTGCAGTAAGCACAGCAACTCCAACCAGCGGGCCCAGGTAATTAAGGGATAATCCAACTCCTGAAACACAGAGGAATTTTTTTTAAAGGGAACTAAGTGACAGGCCGAGAACTAAGTAACAGGGTGAGAGCCCATTCCCTTTCCTAATGGGCTCTCGAAAGCACCTTCAGAGATTTATGCTCTTATACCCATCCCTAGCATGTTGTCAGGCACATCATAGATAAATATTTTTTGAGAGAATAAACAAATGTTAACATGTGATTAAAAGCCAAAGCCAGACTTGGAACAAATGAACCTGGTAATATAAGGGCTTTTTTTTTTTTATTAAAAAAAAAAAAACCTATTTTTGCTATATAGCTCCCTCAAGAACCCTGTGCATGCACACAGAGTTAACTTTGGAAAACGCCTAACATTCCTTTGTGATGCTGAATCTAAATTGCCTGAGAGCTGATGATGAAATATTTTTCATTTTATGCATATCAAAAATTGTTTATTTTTAAAAAGATTGTTACCTTTGAGACCATGTACCCAGAGAAGCACAAGGCCAGTTGTATTTCAGAATGTATTCTACCATCAGATAGCTTATATGGATGCAAAGAAATAGAAACTATCTTTAGAGCAAAATCCACAGAAGCTAGATGACTGCAACCTCCAGATGACTGACTCACAGACCCTGTTCCAACTTAACTCTTGTCACTGACTTATCTGGATACCTGGGAGGGCAGGGGAAGAAAAAACAAAAAAACATGAAATATTTTAAATAGTTACATGTAGATTTGTAGCCATAAGAAATTCAATTACTATATACTGAGCTTCTATTTTATGCCAAACTCAATCTTCTCTTGACATATACAAACTAAGAAACCCCCACCTCAAGAAAAAAAACTTGCAAATAGCATTGCAAGATTACCCACCTGCCCTTAGAGTCCAGTGGAAAAAGATTGTGCTAAATGGCATCTTTGCTGGGATTTCAGCATCTAACATTCAAAGATCTAAACAAAGCCTTCGACATCTAGTCTAATCCTTTGTTTCACAGGGATATGCAAGACCTGAGCACCAAGGTCACACAGCAAGTTAGCAAGATGGGAAATAAAAATCATGTCTATTGATCTGCCTGTGGCAGCTCAGGCAGGTTACATTATTTCAGAGGTAACTGTACCAAATGAATTACCATCACCAGCAGTAAGTCCTTAAAAAGGCTAAGGGCATCCGTTAATTCATTACCAACTGCTCTATGCTGGACCCGCTCACAAGGAGCTCACATCGATTTTCCAGTGCAAGTCCCTGCCCAATATAATCTTTGATAAGAAGAAAAAAAGCAAGACAAAAGCAAGGGTCACAAAGGAGCCTTGGGGAAACAACTGGATGCTCAAGTTAATTCCTACTCACGTCTACTTTGATCAGAGTCAGGAATAGCATCCTATGGAAGTATTCCAAAGGCAAAGTTGCAGAAGAAAAATCAGCACAATGAACATTCTCATAGTAAATGATCTTACAACATGTTCCAAGTTCTAGAACAGTTCCTGGACTTTGTCTAGAACATTTTCCTTTGGAAAATGCTTTCTTTGGTATTTGTGGCCAAAGTCTTCAGAATAAGAGCTCCACCCTGACCTTCTCAGGGTACAGGACTTCCAGGAGATTCCAGCAGCTGGTAAATACAGCCAGTGGCAGGGTGCCTGGGCAACCGATACGTGGGCGGGGAGCATGCACACACAGCATGCCAAGCTGCATGGGGGCACGGACTTCAGTCCTCTTGGCAGCGAGGATCACCAGAGCTTTAGGCCTGTCTCACACCCATTCACATCTAAAGACAGAAGAAATAGGCTGTTCTGGTCAGTCTCACTGTCCAGTCCCTTCTACCACGCTGTCTCCCAGAGTGTCCCAAAGGCTCCTCTGCTGCTCTTCCTCTCTGTTGCTGGCCTCCACCTGTTCCTTGAACACACCACACACAACCCTGCCGCAGGGCATCAACACCATCCAGAAGCCTCTTCCCCTGAGGACCACATGGCTCTCCCTCAACATCTTCTCAAGGAAGCCTTCCTTCACCACCTTTTAAAGACTATTATCACATACATGTGCATACACAAAACCCTATGTATCCCCTTTATCTGATTGTTCTTCATAGAGCATATCAACTCAGATACTCTGTAATTTATCCAGTCTATCTCCTGATTAGACTGTGAAGTACACGAGGGAAGGGATTTGCCTTTAGGTTTGCTATTGAATCCCTAGTGTCCCAAACAATGCCTAACCCATAGTAAAATGCAATACAATATATTACATACATGATGAATTAATAGCCAATTCTTCCTCGGGTTGGGGGACAAGCATAACATTCCCATGATGTAGACTGAGTAAGGGTCTGCTCTCCATGGGAAATGACGTGGCCTAGCATCGGGGGACTTTGCCTAGTTCAACTTGATCCTGATTGAATCATGCCTAATCCAAGTGTGGCACATGCTACTGACCACCAGCAGCCAAGAGACCTATCCATACCTTCAAGGAAGGGGCACCTCTTTGCCACCTTGTGGGTTCCTAGATCATCCTCAGTGAGGGCCCTTATCTGGTAAGACAGGGGATCAGGCACATCTATTCCTTGAGACCTTGAGTGTAGCCAGGAAGCATACGTGACATTCACAGCATCTTTTCTAGGAATGGTTTGAAAGGGAGGAGAAGAAAACAATCTAAATACCACTTGGTAAAGAAATGTTACATTGTTTTTAAAGACTCTGAGATTAGACAGTAAAGTTATGAAACTATATTGTAGACTATTGCATTCATTAATTTAGCTTATTTCAATTCAGGATTCTTTTCCACCAAGTAATTTCTTAATTCATCTCTGTAGAAAAAAAGCTGATTTTCACATGCAGGTTTAGCACAGGGAGTGTTTTTGTTTATTTTTAAGAGACAGCGTCTCTCTCTCTCTCTGTGTCATCCAGGCTGGAGTGTAGTAGTACAATCACAGTTCACTGCAGCCTTGAACTCCTGGGCTCAAGTGATCCTCTCCTGCCTCAGCCTCCTGAGTAACTGAGACTAACAGGTATGTGCCACCATGCTTGGCTAACTTTTTTGTATTTTTTGTAGAGACAGTCTCGCTATGTTGCCCAGGCTGGTCTTGAACTCCTATTCTCAGGAGATCCTCCTGTCTCAGCCTCCCAAAGTGCAGGGATTACAGGAGTGAGCCACAGTGCCCAGCCAGGGAGAAGATTTTTAATCATACTCTTCAAGACATTAGTGACCCTGGCCACAGTTCATTGTGTTTTACCAGGCTCTTCTCTCATTTACTACAAAGGAAGGGAAAACTGATCATGATCTTGTTTGACACTCTAGTTTTAACACTTTATGGGTATTTTCCCTTTATTTCAGGTACTTGAACTATAGTAGAACTATATATTTTCTCCCCCAAATGGAATAACCACAAATAACTCAAATTAACAGTTTTGAGACAGGGTCTCACTCCCATCATCTGGGCTAAAGTGCAGTGGAATGATCTTGGCTCACTGCAGCCTCTGCCTCCCGGGTTCAAGCAATTCTCCCACCTCGGCCTCCCAAGGAGCTGGGACTTACAGGTACACGCCACCATGCCCAGCTAATGTTTATGTACGTGTATTCTTAGTAGATATGGGGTTTCTTCATATTGCTAGGCTGGTCTCGAATTCCTGGGCTCAAGTGGTCCTCTCACCTCAGCCTCCCAAAGTGCTGAGATTACAGGCATGAGCCACCACACCTGGCCCAACGCATCTTGAATAAAACTAGTAAACCTCGAGAACACTTACTTTTCCATTCCAGTTAGCTTGCCTTCATCATTTTAGAGTGAATAGCAGTTGTTTTTTGTTTGTTTGTTCGTTTTTTCCGAAGATCTGCAAGCAAGAATAGGGATTATGATGTTATAAGACTATCTTTGTTTGTTATTAGAACTAGCCAAGAGACAACACATTCCTACCAGCTGATTGTGGAGGCTGCCTTCGGATTGAGAATACTTTGGAGTGTTGCCAAAAAAGACCCAATGAACCGTGGCATCATGTAGACCACTGTTGCTTATCTCTGTTAGGAGTGGATTCTTCTGAAGAGACTTTAAGAACAAAAGTTAAAGGCAACTAATTCCAGGAAAGAACTACTGAGCGGACATTTAGTTACTGATCATTAAAGTCAAGTCAGGTCTTGACAAAAAGTAAAGGACCTTATTGTCTTCTGTTCCCACTTTTGGTTGTGTTCGACTACCTGTGTCATCTGTTGCCGACCTCCTTGTTAGTTATGAAAGAAATAGGAAGACTCATAATGCCAAAGCCCACATACTCCAGGATCTATAGCAATGTTACAGTGTTCATCATTGTATACTACTACATAACTACGTCATTATAGTTATGTCAAAGGCCTACAGGCTTGTATCTTTTTTTTTTTTTTTTTGCATTGCTATTAGTCTTTTAGTGGCTACAAAGGAGTCAAGTAGATGATCTAATTTATTTGATCTTGTTAGCCACTCGTTTTAAAATTTACATAATAATCCTGTGATGAATATGTTGGTATGAGTTTTCCAAAGTTATATATTTCTGGGATTTCTACAAGTGGGATCTCTGGTCTGAGAACCATTTGGTTTTGGCTCTTAATATGTCTACTGCATTGTTTTCCAAGAGGCATATCACAGTTCACAACCCTGTAAGCAATGTTTTCTCATCACCACTAACACTTTATAGATTGTATTATAGGCCATACCCATGCACTGTTTGAAACTTGTCATGTTAACTCATTTAATCTTCACAACCATTTCCCAAAAACAGGTCAACCACCAGTTCAGAGAAAGGGTAACGATGCTGGTGCTGGTGATAATGACAGTAATAGTGTTCCTCATCAGTTAGGTCTCGGTGAGTTAGAAACTTTAGAACTAAAACCTTGTTAAACTTACATGTGGGCCGAATATGGTGGCTCATGCCTGTAATCCCAGCACTTTGGGAGGTCGAGGCGGGTGATCACCTGACATCAGGAGTTCAAGACCAGCCTGACCAACATGGAGAAACCCCATCTCTACTAAAAATACAAAATTAGCCAGCCGTGGTGGTGCATACCTGTAATCCCAGCTACCCAGGAGACTGAGGCAGGAGAGTCGCTTGAACCCAGGAGGCGGAGGTTGCGGTGAGCCAAGATTGTGCCATTGCACTCCAGCCTGGGCAACAAGAGTGAAACTCCATCTCAAAACAAACAAACAAACAAAAACAAACAAACAGACAAAAAACCTTACATGTGGACTCTATAGAGCTAAGAAAACAAATTTAAAACGGAGATTTTGTCCAAAACCCTATTAGGGACTCATCTGAGACTAGAATCTAATCACCTCAATCCCAGCCTGTTACCCCCACCCCAAGTCCCGTTGCCCCTTAGTAATGTTCCTGGATCCCTGGTAGAAGACAGATCAGCAAGTCAAGGTGTAAAGAACAGTTTCCCACCTGGGAAAAAAACAAAAGCCAGGAGTGTGTGTGTGCACGTGTGTGTACACATGCCTGTGCGGGGGCAGGAACTGACATGCCCACAAAGGACTGCTGACCTTGTCACAAGAACAAGAGTCCAACAGCACACAGTCCAACCCTCAACTTACCTTGTGCTTCATTTCCCTTACCACAGATTCGAACACTTTGGAAGATTCAACGCTCAGACTCTTTGAGATGCTCTGACTTAACCATCACTGTCACTAAGACATTTGTGGAAGACAGGGAGAAAAAAAAAAGCCCCACCAACAAAGCATCCCAATAGTGCTTCAGTATCACATGCCCCCCGTTGGGATTTTTACCCTCAAACTGACCTCAATGCAAGATGAGAACGTGCTTTATGTTTAAGTTTATACTGGACTTGGGAATGGATTATGGAGACAATGGCCCCTGGGTAATGCTGTGATTCAGATTAAGCCTGAGAAATACAAAACCTTAGACATAATACACTAAAAATGACTAAAAACATATTGAATTTGTGCGTTTGTAAAGTTGGGAGAGTATATAGCTTGAAATCTGGATCAAAAAGGTTGATTTCGTCCATTTCCTGACATGACCAGTCAAAGAGCATACTTTGCATCCTCAATACACACCTGCTTTCTCCCATGAGTTTAAGATGGGTTTAGGGAATTCATTAGGTCTCTAAATGTGATCAACAGATTGGGAATGTATCTGGTATTCTCCAGTAAAGAAATCTTACCTCCTGGATCATGTTGGAATGCTAGAACGGAGCCATTTCCAGGAAGTGAGGAAAATGTTGTTGCATCTACATTGGGAGACAGGAGAAAGGGAAAGAGAAGTTAGTTTTGCTTGCCTATAGTGTCTTAAACTTAGTTCAGACATTGATCATGATTGTAGTAGTAAATACATGAAGCATATTTAGCTCACATTCTGTGCTAAGATGCTGATGTTCAATATGCTGCCTATAAACTGGTTAATCTTCACAACCCTATGAGGTGCTATCATTTCCATTTTGCAGAGCCTAGACTGAGATGTTACCCAAGGTCACATAGCTAGAAAGCTGCAGAGCCTGTATGTGGCTCCAGACTCCACTTTTAACTACAATACTACAATACCTTGTAAGACTGCGTGAGTGCCTGGCTTCCTTCATTCTCAACCTCAGTCACCTCTGCTGTAAAATGGAGATCCTATCACCAATTTCAGGACTCCTGAGGGATTCACAGTGGAACATTTGTGAGCAGCCGTGTCTTTATATCGTGAGGTCTCAACTGGCATTCACTCTCTCCCGTGAGGAAAGGTTTATTTCTGAGAAAAAACAGAATCATAGAAATATGATGACAGAGGCGGATGGGACCTGAGGAATCACCCATGGCAACCACTCTTTCTCTCTACACTTGGAAGGGTCCAATCCCTTCTTCAGCTTCTTTGGTCACTTAGAGGAGTGAGTATACCACCTACAATGCAGTCCAATTCATCTCACTACAGAGGTCAATTCCTTACCAGTAAGAAGAAAACTTCTGACACCTCTTCAAATACTTAGAGCAGCTACCAAGTAATCCCTTCCAACTCCCAAGACTCCCAACTCCCCCGGTAACCCTCCTTAGGTTCCAGCTTGACAAAGCTGCCTTCCAAGTATGGTACTTGGAACAGTTGTATCAGGTAGGATGTGACTATGCCAAAATAAAGGGGTACTTACCCCTCCCTTGACCTGCTGCTTCTACTCCTATTAAGGCAACCCCAGGTTGTATTCCCCAAGTAATTCTGAAACACCCATGCCTACAATACCAGATCCCAGCTCCTAATCTCAAATTACCATCCATCCTCCAAAGCTGCCTCTTGATACTACAGTGGCTAAAAAGGGCTTTTTCTGAAATAAACCAAGACAATTTCTCTCAGCTGTAACAGGAGAACAAGGCTAGGAAAGCCTGCTTTTGTGGCCTTCAAGCCCACGAAATGATTAAAAGTCTGACATCAGTTTGAACTGAAGCCCTAATGGCCAACACAGTCAACTCCTGTTGCTGATTCTGAAACTGTTCAAATACTTCCAGCTCTTTCCCCTATAGATATAAGAAAATTGTCCTTCACAACTCTCGTGTTTGGGCATGGTTGTGAAATCACTTTCAGCCAGTGACTATCATTTCTGTCCAGAGCATCTAACTGCCAGTGCAAAGACCCCCCAGCGTGCTTCCCCTCAGGCCAGGTAACATAACCGTCAGGCTGGTGCCCAGGGGACTGCAATGAGCAGAGCCCACCCGCTGCACACATGGACTGTGGCCCGAGTGAGAAGGCTGGGTTGCTCTTGAAACCACATTATAACTTAGCATATGCTGACACAACTCCATTATTAAACTCCAGAAAAGTGGCCAGTTGCAGTGGCTCATGCCTGTAAACTCAGCACTTTAGGAGGCTGAAGCAGGAAGATCATTTGAGGCCAGGAGTTTGAGACCACCCTGGGTAACATAGGGAGACCTCATCTCTGCAATTTTTTTAATTATTAGCCAGCCATGGTGGTGTGGGCCTGTAGTCTCAGCTACTTGGGAGGCTGAGGTGGAAGGATCACTTGAGCCCAGGAGTTTGAGACTGCAGTGAGCTGTGATTATGCCACTGTACTCCAGCCTGAGTGACAGAATGAGACCCTGTCTCTAAAATAAATATATGAACTCCAGAAAGAAGTGGGAGTCTCCCCTAGATCCCTCCAGAGCTCCCAGTATCTCTTAAGAGCTTACACTTACCCAACACTTTTTATTCCCTTTTTTCTGATTGGGCTTAACAACTTTATTTGAAATGAAAATATTTAGGATTACAAAGGCTCAACAATTATCTGATGAACCAGCAAGAAGACCTCATCCGACTCACAAGTTCCTAGACAACCATGTTTCTAGAAGCTATAGTAAGGACAGGGGCTATTCTCGTCTTCACAAGCCACTGCTGCCTAACGTGTAAGTTTGGGAACTCAGCTGGGGAGAGTGATCAAAGGGAGGGAGAAAGATACACTCCAGATAAACTAAGCTTTTGAGCAGCCCTGCCATCAAGTTCATGGTTTTCCCTGGGAACAGCTTTCCGCTGAGTGAAACTGGTTCGTTCCAGCCTGAGGCCCGGGAATGAGAAATTCCCCGCAAAAGCTGAAGCATAGAAGTGCAGTCATTGCTCCCATAGGAGGCATGGCCAGAAACAAATAGTGGTGACTTATTTAGAAAGTTACTAAGTTGCTACTTTTGTGGTTTTTGCTCTCCACGGCATAGGAAACTGACTCCCTACCAAGCGCCCAGCAGATACAGAACATCCAGGTCACAATGGCAGGGCTTGCCAGGCTTTTCAATGGTCGCGTAGGTGCAGGAACCCCCACCTCTCCCCAAAACTCAAGGGGGGCCCAGGATATGCATTTACTTATCTGGAGCAGAATCAACTTCATGGGCTCCACTAGCCTTCTTAACCTACCAACTTCAGAACATGAGTACTGAGGGGAAAAGTTTAACGTAATCCTTACAGGATTCTAAAACCCAGTATTTTGGCAGAGTGGGGGTACAGCAGTCAAAAGACAGGGAGAAACCTACCCAATTTCCTGTATGGCATTTGGGAGGGAATATCTGCCAGTCATTACCCCAGTGGAGCTCCACTGATGCAAATAGAGAAACAAAGCCTCTAGAACTGAGAAAATACCTCTAGAGCATTCTTTAAGACCCTTCTCAAAGCCCTCCCTCACCAGGATTCCATGAAGACTGAAGTCACAAGCAAGTATTCAGTTGAGTTGTATTTCCTGAAGTGCCTCATAGGAAGATACTAGAAGAAGAGGTAACATTCATTCAACAGCTTTATGCTATGTGCCAAGTCCCTTGCTGGTTCCTGAGGATACACCAGGGAAAAGTCAGATGGCAAGGAACCTGTCCTCATGACACTTGCATTCCACTGAGAGAGACAAGAAAAGTCACCAACGGCTGGTTACGGTGGCCTACACCCATAATCCTAGCACTTCAGGAGGCCAAAATGGGTGGATTGTTTCAGTACAGGGGTTCAAGACCAGCCTGGGTAACGTGGTGAAACCCCATCTCTACTAAAAATACAAAAATTAGTCAGGTGTGGTGGCGTGCACCTGTTGTCCCAGCTACTTGGGAGGCTGAAGTGGGAAGATCACTTGAGCCCAGGATATCAAGGCTGCAGTGAACCATGATCACACCACTGCACTCCAACCTGGGTGACAGAGGGAGACCCCTTCTTAAAAAGAGTCGCTGACAGCAGTAAGTGCTCTGAAAGAATGAAAGAGGATGATGTGGTAGTGACTGTTGGTGGCATCTGAGCAGAGACCTGAAGGATGAAAAAGACTGGACAAGAGAAGAGCTACTAACAAGTTAGGTGATCTGGGAAGCTAGATGTAGTGAGGGTCACAAGTAAGTTTTGATGAAGGGAAGACAAGGACAAACCTCAGTCTGAATTCTCCTAGGCCTGCCACAATGCAAGACAGCACTGAAAACAATTTGAAGTATCAGCACTTGGTGATATGGTTTGGATCTGTGTCCCTGCCCAGATGTCATGTTGACATGTAAATCCCCAGTGTTGCAGGTGGGGCCTGGTGGGAGGCGATCAGATCATGGGGGCAGGTTTCTCATGAATGGTTTAGCACCATCCCCTTAGTGCCATCCTTGAGATAGTGAGTGAATTCGCTTGAGATCTGGTCGTTTAAGTGTATGGCACCTCTCCTCAACCCCCAATTCTCTCTGGCTCCTGCCGTTATTATCTGATGTGCCTGCCCCCGCTTCACCTTCTGCCACGAGTAAAAGCTTCCCAAGGCCTCTCTAGAAGCTGAGCAGATAGATGCCAACACCATACTTCCTATAAAGCCTGCAGAACTGCAAGCCAGCCAATTAAACCTCTTATCAATTACTGAGTCTCAGTGATTTTTTGTGTTTGTTTTTTATTTTTTGAGACAGGGCCTCACTCTGTCACCTAGGCTAGAGTGCAGTGATGCAGTGTTGGCTCATTGCAGCCTCAACCTCCTGGCCTCAAGCAATTCTCCCACCTCAGCCTCCCTAGTAGCTGGGACTACAGGCATGTGCCACCACACCTGGCTAATTTTTATAATATTCATGAAAACAGGGTTTTACCATGTTGCCCGGGCTGGTTTCAAATTCCTGGGCTCAAGTGATCCTCCTGCCTTGGCCTCCCAAAGTGCTGGGATTACAGGTGTGAGCCACTGTGCCCAGACAGGTATTTGTTGTGTTGCTTTATAGCAACACAAGAACAGCCTTATGCACTTAGGTAACCTTTCCACATTCATGCTTAACAGCATGCCAGTTCCTTGTGTCCAGGCCTTCCCACTGGCCATTGCCCGTACCTGAGGTTGAGATGAGAAGGCCATTAATGGTCGTGATCTTCAGTCCCCTCCCCAGCAGGGAGATGAAGCACCGTGAATTTATGCCCCATGTCCTGGTCTTCCTGAATCTCTGGTGCTGGGACAAGGGTATGGCCTCCAACAGTGCCTGCTGAGGGATTATCTGTGGCCCAGTGGGGAGGTTCGAAAGCCAGAGAGCAGCCTGGTGCTCAGCACTTTCACTCTTCAAACCTAAGAGTTTGGCCTAGCTGCTGCCAGCAGGTGGAGGGTTCTAGGCGGTTTGGTGCTCAATACTGCCTTCCTGAGCACTTTCCAAATCCAGGGGCTCCTCTTGGAGAGATCTGATCTCCCAGAGGGCAGGTGAGGAGTCCAGGCTTTCTCTTTTGGTCACCCCCTCCCACGTCTGAGCCACTTTTCCATCCCTCTCTTCAAGGGCAACTCTGGACCCCAGCACTCTCTCCTGATTATGTGTAAAGAGCAGAGAGCAGAATGGAGGGCCATTCTGAAGGGGCTGGCAGCAGATGATTCACCAAGCCATCCTGCATGGGTTTAGCCTTCGGTCTGGGGAAAGCAGTAGTGAGCAGGGTTTTTGTTAGACCTTATACTCCATCCCATGTCTTGCTTAACTGCAGCCTTGGGGCTATTAGGGTTTCATCCATTAACAAAGGATCTTCTTTTCCAGTGGGTAGAAGGAAGAGAGGGATCAGATGCTGTGGGTCTCCCCTCTATCCTCTGAGGCTTCCTCATTCCCCATTTGAGAGGGCCCCCCAGCCTCTGCCCTTCTGTTTCCCACATGGGTGACACTTGGATCTGAGATGGTTCCTAATGGAAACTCTGGAGCCAGAACAGAGAGAAGCTGCTCATACCAAAGCTCATGGGGGATTCTCTCTTGGC
This sequence comes from Macaca fascicularis, assembly GCF_037993035.2. NCBI lineage: Eukaryota > Metazoa > Chordata > Mammalia > Primates > Cercopithecidae > Macaca > Macaca fascicularis. Next base: position 59,477,309 of record NC_088387.1, read on the forward strand.
CTCAGCAAAGGCACAGTACTGGCCTCGGAATGCAGCGCTGGTGGGTCTTGAGGTCAATCTCATGGAAAGCAGCACCACGTTGACAGCCAGTGGCCCTGAAGGAAACATCTGACTTCCCCAGTGTCCACATGCATGTGAGACCTTCCTCTCCACAGTCGGGGAAACCCCATGGAAGAGCTTGTCCTGGCCCTCGGCACAGTCCTCATGGCCATCAAACCGTTGGATGTAAATGACAATGTTTCTCGCCCATCCCAGATGACCCAGTTGTACCAGATGTTTGGCAGGCGGCTGAATCGATTCCGTGGCAGCTCCCCTAATGGATCCTTCAAAACCACATGGCACCTTCTGATTGGAACATACACTACCCTGAGGTTTTGTCTCATCTAGTGGGTAAAGGATGGAAGAGACAGGAGAAAGATGAAGGAACCAGGTTAGTACAAGACTCAGTTGAGTCATAGAAGGGCACAATAAATGCCACCTATTTAACCCCAAGTTAGCATAAGACTCGCCTTAAGTTACACTTATGGAACAGAGCTGCTGGCTTCTCAGAAGGTGGTCAGCTCATGTCACCAGCCCTACAGGCTTCTCTTCTACTTCCCCATAATTCCTCCCTTCTCTGGTTGCCCTCAGTACCCTGCAAATACTTGTATCCTGACAGTTGTCATGCATGGCATTAGTCATGCTGTATTTGGCTGTCATTAGTTTGTCTCTAACCCTCCACTTCTTGATGGCAGGGACTGGCTCTTGTCTCCCACTTGCCAACAAGCACCTTCAAGTGCCTGCTGGATGGAGAGTGATCTTACAGCCTCTCCAGCCTCTGCTCCAGAACACAGGGGCAGAGATCTCAGGGGCCAAGATCTCATTTCCTTCACTGACCCAGACCTGGGAAGGTGATAAGCGGAGCAAGCTAATCCAACCCATGGCTTATCAGCAAGCAGGAAAATAAGTGACACTTGGAACACATGGCAAGGTCCCCAACAGGCTCTTAAGGGGCCTTCTGCCATCCTGATGCAGAGCTTTCAGAGGGTGGTGTGTAGGTCAATAGAGACCTCCTCATCCATCTATCATTTGCCATCCTTCTTAACCCTCCCCCATCTGAGTTATCTGAAGCCTCTCACCTTGGCTTTCAGTGCTACTAATCCTGGCATTGGCAGCTTGGAGAGAACAGGCAAGGCCCACATCTAGGCTCTGTATGATCTCATCTCTGCCCTCCAGTGAGTACAGATCTCAACACTCCACGAAGGAATCCCCAGACATCAGATACAGTGCTGAATCAGAACACCATGAAGAAAGCTGTGCACAGCTTTAACTTCCTAAAGAGACTGAAAGTTTTATTCAATTCCCCTGCAGAAGACATAACTGCCAAGTTTAACCAGAGGTGAGAAGGAAAATAATGTGAGAGAGAACATCTACCTCTGGTACACAAAACGTTTTATTTGCAAACAAGAGGTCTCTATGGACCCTCTCCCCACCTTACCCTCCAGAGAAAACCATGATGGGATTAGAACAGCAAGAACTTGCTAAGAGCCACATTGCCCTGAGGGTACTTCCAGACACTAAGCCCTGGGATGGCAGGAAAATGAGGACACAAATCTGGGACTCTTGCCCTGAGGAGAGCCCTGGAGGGCTGGTGTGCTTCTAGTTTGGTACTCACCAAACTACAAGCAAAAACAAGTCCTCTTCAAAGGAAAGCATGACAGTTTAGGCCTAGAGCTGGGATCTGCAAACTACAGCTCATGAAACAAATCCAGCTGCTGCCTGTTTTTCTTAACTACAGTTTTATTTCAATATGGTCATGCCATGTATATAAATGATGGAAGTTACTCTAATCTGCCCTGCTCAACACAGTAGCCACTAGACACGTGGCTATTGAGAACATGAAATGTGGCTAGTGCAACTGAGAAACTGAATTTCTAACTTCTGTTCTCATTTAAATAGCTAGTAGACAGTGTGAGGACTAACAATAATGATGCCATTTTACAACCTTGATGACTGTGTTCTCAGAAACCACCAAGTTGCCTCCTCTCTCTCGCTGTCTTCCTTTATATCTTCCAAACAGACAGTGCTGTATAGATTAAGATCAAGAGTAAAGCATTTTTAGCAAAAAACAACAAAAAACAATTTATATCCAAGGACTTACTAGAATTTTAAGATAAAGAAGATAGTTACATGAGAAATGTTTAAAGAAATAAAGAATATAATCAAAATAAAAAACACTACTAGGAATAGGCAGATTAGAAAATAAATGAACTTCTAGAAATGCAAAATTGAAATAAAGCTCAATGGATACCGATGCAGCAATTTACCTGAAATACATCAAAAATAAGATGAATATATAGATATGAAGTAAGTAAAATATGAATGGTAGAATGTAGGTAGTAGATATTGGTTGTTCGTTGTAAAGGTCTTTCAACTTGGCCATACGTTTGAAATTTTGTGGTAAAATGTCAGAGAAAAGAAAAACTCATGAACCAACAAACTCACCCATAATTTAGTACAAAGACAAGGAGATAAAAACATGAAAGAAGAGATTTGAAGGCTCAAAGAAGAAAGTCTTAGATATCTTACTGGAGACCCAGAAAGAAAAAGCAGAAAAATGGAAGAAAGAGCAACATCTGATGGCTACGAGTTTTCTAGAACTGACAAACAACATGAATCCACAGATCTAGGATGTACAATGTAGTATTAAAGATGGCCATAAAAACTTCCCTATACCACCCCTTGCCGGGTAGTGTCTAATCCTTCTCCCCTTGTATCTGGAATGGCCTCAGCAACTTGCTTAATAAATAGGACCTAAAAGTCATGCTGTAAGACTCCCGAGGCTAAGTCAGAAGCAGCCGTAGTTTCCATCTTTGTCTCTGGTTCTGGGGAAAGCCAGAGGCCTTGTAAGAAATCTGACTAGATTGTCGGCCGGGCGCGGTGGCTCAAGCCTGTAATCCCAGCACTTTGGGAGGCGAGGTGGGCGGATCACGAGGTCAGGAAATCGAGACCACCTGGCTAACACGGTGAAACCCCATCTCTACTAAAAATACAAAAAATAAACTAGCCGGGCGAAGTGGCGGGCGCCTGTAGTCCCAGCTACTCGGGAGGCTGAGGCAGGAGAATGGCGTGAACCCGGGAGGCGGAGCTTGCAGTGAGCTGAGATCCGGCCACTGCACTCCAGCCTGGGCGACAGAGAGCGACTCCGTCTCAAAAAAAAAGGAATCTGACTAGATAAATCTCAAGACTGTGTAAAAGGAAGAGGGACACATCTGAGTCCAGCCTCCCAGCTGTCCCCACTGATGTTCATGTTGTAAATGCATGTGAGCAAAGCTATCTTGAACCTTCCAGACCCGCCCAGATTTCAGCTAAATACCACCAAGATACTGCAGCCAATCTCATGTGGGGTGGAAGAATTGCCCAGCTGATACTTGCTTAAATTTCTGATTCACAAAAAAGGTAATAAAATGGTTATTTCTTTAAGCCACTAAGTTTTGGGGCAGTTTGCTATCCAACAATAAATACCCAGAAATTAGTATGCTCAAGCAAAATTTAAAATAAAAAAGGAATTGACACAGACATAAGGAAATTTCAAAACTTTAAAAAGATCTTAAAATAAAGTCAGAGACAGGATTGATCACCTTGAAGAAATGTCACTTAGGTTGCGTAGCCACAACAGAAACAAGAGACAGTGGAATAATTTCTGGCAGATGTTGAGAGAAAAAGTTTTCAACTTAGAATCATGTACCCAATATAACTATAATGAGGCTGGGCATGGTGGTTCACACCTGTAATCCCAGCACTTTACGAGGCCAAGGCAGTTGGATCAGCTGAAGTCAGGAGTTCAAGATCAGCCTGGCCAACATGGTGATACACCGTCTCTGCTGAAAATACAAAAAGTAGCTGGCGTGATGGCAGGTACCTGTAATTCTAGTTACTCGGGAAGTTGAGGCAGGAGAATTGCTTGAACCCAGGAGGTGGAAGTTGCAGTGAGCCAAAATTGTGCCACTGCACTCCAGCCTGGGTGACAGAGCAAGACTGTCTCAAAACAAACAAAAACTATAAAGAAAGAGGGTGAAAGACACTAGATAAATAAAATCAGAGTCTACCTTCAAGAAACTGTAATGAAACTTCCAAAGTTCATTTAGAGAAGGATGGTTTGAAATACAGAGAAGGATGCGGACAAATAAAATACTAAGCTTTTCTTACAGATAAGAAAAAAAGCAGTACCCACCAGTGTAGTTCTGGAGTGTCAAAGTCTCCAGAGAGGATTCACCCTCTTCCCAGGGGACAGATGGGTAGAACAGCAGGAGCCCCCACAGCATGGGTCCTTTTCCCAGGGGGGTTCTCTGGAAAGCTAGGAAGAGAACCTGGCAGATCCCAGGTGAAGTCTTTCCATACCTGTTCCAGGGAATGGGTGGATTTCCAGATCTTAGCTTCCTTTAGAGCAGCCCCTTTGGAGGGTGAGTGGCCATGTCAGTATGCTCTTCAAGGGACTCCCCAGAGGAGGTCACTGCCCAGCCAGTTTACAGTTCCACGACCAATGCAGCAGCCACATGCGGTAGCACATGTCTTTGGCCCTGAAGGAGCTTCACATCCAGGGGAGGGTCCCAGAATGTGAGAAAGCCAGAACCCAGGAATTAACCCAAGAGCAAAGGGATGCAGTGCATCACCCAGTCTTCCTCCTTCAAGGAGGCTGCTCCTTCTGTGCTGCCTCTGCTGTATGAAGTAGCTGGGAACAGTTTCCCACTCGACCTCAAGTCGTGAGGACCAGCTATTGTCCCACTAGGAACAGCTTCCTTGGGCCCAGGCCAGGAAGTACTCACTAGACTTCTAGATGCCAGCTCCATTTCACCCTGGCTTCAGGAGGGAGCCAGAGAAGCCACTGAGCTCTGCAGAAGGCACTCCATGTCAGTCTGCAGAAAGCTTGGATCGCAGCTCCCAAGGAGTTCAGCAGAGAGGCTGCCAGCAGCCTCTCTCTCTCCTTGACTGAACAAGCCCTGGGGAATGGCTGGACTTAAAGAGCTGAGGGAAGGTTCTACCTCCCCTCTAGTCTCAAATAGGTTCACAGTTGCCTTCAGATGTCCTGACAGCAACCATGAAGCTATTGTAGACATTCCCATGGTCCCCTCTAGTGTTCCGGGTTCTCTGTGGTAGGCAGAGGGTGGAAACACCAGTGTAGGTTAGGAAACATATTGGAGGGCAGTTGTAGCTACAGGAGCTTGTTGAGGGGCCATTGTCAGCATCACACTGGCCAGGTTCTCCAGCGATTCTGTGGCCAGCCCATTTGGACTCCAAGAAGTGTGTGTTGAGTCTCTTCCTGTAAAATTCTCATGTTGCTTTGAGGAGACACCCTCTGAGATCACACCACGGGGCAGGCCAGCTGTCTGTCCTGGCTCAGGGAGGGCTGAGGATAAGGCCATCCAAGGGAGAAGATATGACTTCACCTCAGAGGTAGCCACTCAAAGGCCTTGGGAGAGAGCAAGAGGTATTAACGCTTTGCCACCCAGAGATGCATCTGCCAAGGTAACTCTTGCCTCACTGGAGATGAGCTTGGCTCTTGAGTAAGCAAGCCCCTTGATGGTAGAATTTGGGATGTCTGTAGGAATTCACCAAAGCCAAGTCAGTCAGAGAGCACTCAGCTTGGAACATAGCAAGAGCAGAACCGGAGATAGGAGAAAGATGTGTGGTAACAGAAATAGAATCTGGCCTGCCTTCCAGAGACAATCAGGCCTCAGTGGCCAAGCCTGCCCCAGGCTTTCCCCATGGGAAACATGGCGTGTCATCAGGCAAGATGCTTATCTGTATAGGAAGCTGCTTGTACGCTCCGGGAAGTTTTCCACTCCCTGAGAGGGGCTGAGAGAAAGCAGCTCCCTTTCCCAAGATGTCATTCTTTCCCATAAGCCCAAATCTGAGTGGTTAATTGAATTAGAATTAGAATTAGAATTAGAATTAGAATTAGAATTACAGGTACCTGTCATCATGCCTGGTGAGTCCACAGAGGCTGGCCCATCTTCTGAAGTGTTCCCCGGCCTTCCCCATTCTACAAGTGAGGACCAAGCTGCCAGTTTGGGTCACCATGGAGCTTGTTATGGAACTTGCAATGCTGGAAGGGACCTCTCTGCTGCCTGAGGCCCAGGCAAAAGTACTTTTTTCTGGGTTTTCTGACCACCTTGTATCAAAGACTGATGTTTCTACAGAGGTTGAGGAAGAGGCTATTTTCAAAAATCTATCTCACTTGTTTCTGGCAACTTGGTGGCCAGGATGCTGCCTGCTGTGGGCTTGCTAAATAACATGAGAGACTGGCTAAACCACATGGGGCACCGAAGTTCCTGAGATCCCAAGTCTCTTCTCCATTTGGGTTTTTGGACCAGTGATACTTTTAACAGTAGGTTTGGAGGTGACTCTTTGAAATGGAACGGGAGATTTTGTAATACAGGACTTCATGATCTTTTCCCTGGAATCCACTCTAGGATCCCAGAAGACACAATGCTTCCCCCTGCAGTGCTTTATCTCCACGTCAAGCATAGTTCTTAGCTAGCAAGACCACATGCACAGCCAGAGCCTGGGTGGCAGAAACGTGTACTCTCTTGTTTCAACAGGCATGGAAAGAACATGGGGTCATGTTCTTTCTACCACAGGGGAGACGCGCTGAAACATGATCTTGTCAGGGTTTGCCTCACAGTCATTGATTCCTGGGGCCCTAAAGCCACGGGCATAAATAACAACGCGGCTTTGGGGGCCAGCTCAGATGGCCCAGTTGTACCAGATGTTCTGAGGAAACCAACTTCACATCATCACGATAGAGAACTCACCCATCTTGTCTCTCAGGACGACATGGCAGTATTTCACGGGAACAAAGATTTCTGTCCAAGAGAGTCTGAGTCCTGTAGGAAGAAAAGAACTGGGTGGAGGCACTGGGAAGAAAATCGGTTTATATGAGTGCTCTCAATAGCAAAGCTTCTAGTTTGCCCTTTGCATACATTTCCTATGCCTGGGCCAGAAAACAAGCATGTTCAAGTTGTTGAGGGGAAGGTATGAAGAAAGAGGCTTAAAATATAAAGCAAAAAGACATAACAAATGATTCATAGGATATGGTATTCCCTTCAGCTGACATTTAGGACCGGCTCCCTCAAAAGAGTGGGGGGAATGGGGTAGGACCTTGTAGGGGAAGAAAAATAATCCTTTCTACTCTTCATAATTCTTAACCAGGACTCCCTGTAACAGACACGTTAACAAGCAAAAACACAAACAGAAGTTTGATAATGTGTATATCTCCTGTATATATGGGAGATAACCCAGAGAAATGAGATTTCAAAGAAAAAGTTTAAACTTCAGGTTTAAATACCATCGGTTCTCTGAAATAAAGAAATAAGAGTATGGAAAAAGACCCTGTTAAGACCCGAAGACCAGGAAAAGCACCTTAGACAAAGGTAAGGTTGTTCTGCAGGTTTAAGTCATGCCTCCTCCATTAAGTGTCTGGTGATTTAGCCATCCTTCTCCTCCTGGGACAGAGAGGGAGACACTCTTACAGGTGGAGACTTCCCTTATTCATGTAACTTTCTCTTAAAATTGTAACTTTTCAGCAATATTTTTGTGGTGGCATATTTTGGTCTCCAACCACCTGAAGTCACTCACAGAGGGAAGTCGTCTTCATGGAAACCATTGAAAAGGTAGCTCTGGCACCTGCCGAGAATAGTATGTGGAGGGAGAACTTTCCCTCTGTCCTCTGAGGCTTTGATGACTGAGTCTATGAAACAAACTGGCAGTAGACAGATTAACAGTAAAAATAAGAATACAAATTTATTGTATGCATGGGGACATCACATGAAAGAAAAGTGAATATCTCCCAAAACCTGGTGAGATCTAGAAGCATATTCACTCTCTTCATAGGGGAGGCTGGAGGGGAATGTAAGCAACTTAGGGAACTGTAAATGAGTTTTGGTGGGAAGTAAAATCCTAAACCCCCCCACCTGACTGAATAGGCCGCCTCTCGCCAAGGGAACCAAAAAACAAACCTGAGTTCCAAGCCATGATGGGCTGGGAGGTTAGATAGGCCTTGTCATCTACCCCTTCCTTCACCCAACCCCCATTAGCTCTTCTTCCCTAAGGGTTAAACAGAAACCAGCCTCCGACAGACTCCCTTCACCAATTTCAACCAATAACCTGACGCCGTCCCTCCCTTTTGCTGTTTTGACACAGCAACTGACCAGCATTCCTTCCCAATAGAGACCACCAATCATGAAGTGATTCTGGTCAGTCTACAGAGACTTTGCACTGACAGCCTTCCTGTCCTTTGCTTCACTTTTTGTTGTAGAGTCTAACTGAATATTAAGTCTTTACCCCAAAGTGAACATGGAATGCATGTTACATACATGTTAGCCTACTACACATGTACTCACTCCCCTTCATGAATATTCATAGCTCCTCCTACAACCTGTTGACTATGTGTATTTAGTCCTTCAGCATAAATTCCCATCTCATCCTTCTCTCCCTCAGAGCACTTGCTTTTTGGTTTCAGCTGGTAGCTCCACGTCCTGCCTGCAGGTCATGGTACCCTCCTTTCCAAATGTTCGAACCTCGTGATTCTTCAGTTCATGCTGGGAAAGATGAGTGGGCCCTCAGAAGAAAAGGTGACAGCCTGTGACAAAGTCTGTTTTCTGGGCATGAGGTCAAACCTCAGTCTCCTCTCCTGTGTTATGAGCTGGTCTTCTTGGTTGAAGAGATTCCTGGGGAAGTCATGACAGTTGAGTTCGTTTTGGAGGATTGTCTTTAGACAGATAAGGTGAGCTCAAAGCTAGCCTCTGCCTTCATCCACTGTCTCTCAAATGCCCTCATTTCAAAGCAATCAGCACACCAAAGCATACTCTGGGGGTGGCATTTTCTGAACTCCTTCAGCAGACAGATCACAATGAGGCAACATTTGCTCAGCAGCATCATAAATTGAGAAGTTGCTGGTATAACACCCAGATCAACCATTTGCCACCCAAATTCCTGCCTGCCCAGAAGGAAGGCAGGCAGGCAGGAAGCTATTTCAAGTGGTCACTACTATCAGGGAAATAGTTTTACTCCCTGAGTCTGTTTCCTCATCTCTAAGGCTGTCATCACTACCTGAAAATGGTTTAGCCCAGGTTTAGTCCATAGCATGCTTTCCTATGTTCTCACAACTGTTTTTATTCTATTGGGAGTGGGTAGGGCTGAAGGATTCAGAAAAGCTTAAAATATGGCCCTTGAGGACATGGTCCAGTTATGGACAAAATCATGTTTGTGAAGAAGTACACAAGCCAGCCTATGATGGCCAATGTAGGCACTCAGAGGATGGGAGAGAGCCTGTGAATCCCTCCACATTGTTCCTATCCCCTCTATTGATGTGGGGCTTTGGGGAAGACTTTAGACTATAAAAAAAAAAAAAAAAAAAAAAAAAGACTCCAGTCTTAATTCTTTTCCAGTCCAGACTAATCCATCAGCATGTCCTATTGACTCCTTCTTCAAAATATCTAGAATCCAACTGGTTTTCACCCTTACCTCCATACTGCCATGTCTCACACTTGGCATCTCCCTAACTCATCTCCCTGCTTATACTCTTATGGAATGGTCCATTATATAGAGGGATTTTTGTTCAAAGATAGATACCACCTTGCTCATATCAATACCTTTAAGTAGCTGGCCCATCATTCAAAATGAAATATACTCATGCATGATATAATGACATCTTGGTCAACAATGAACCACATACACAATGATGGTCCCATAAAATTATAATGGAGCTAAAAGATTCCCTTCACCTAGTGAAGTCTTGATGAACTAGCCTCGTGTAGGCCTAGACAAATATGTTTGTGTCCACATTTCCAACAAAAAGTGTTTACAAAGTTAAAAAAAAAATAGAAAAAAACTTATAGAAGAATGTAAGGAAAACATTGGCTGGTGTGGGGGCTTACGCCTGTAATCCCAACACTTTGTGAGGCCAAGGCAAGAGGATTGCTTGGGCCCCATCTCTACAAAAAAAAAAAAAAAAAAGATAGGCATAGTGGCACACACCTGTTGTCCTAGCTACTCAGGAGGCTGAGGCATGAGGATCACCTGAGCCCAGGATGTCAAGGCTGCAGTGAGACTAGATTGCATCACTACACTCTAGCCTGGGTGACAAAGCGAGACCTGTCTCTAAAACACAAACGATTTTGGTACAGCTCTATGTACTTGTCTTAAACTAAGTGTTATTACAAAAAATCAAAAAGAAAACTAAAAAATTTATCAAGTAAAAAAGTTCTAGTAAGCTAAAGTTAATTACTGAAGAAAGCAAAATTTTAAATGTAGTGTAGCCTAAGTGTACGTTGTTTATAAAGCCTACAGTAGTGTACAGTAATGTCCTAGGGATTCAGATTCACTCACCATTCACTGACTCATCCAGAACAACTTCTAGTCCTGCAAGATCCGTTCATGGTAAGTGCACTATACAAGTGTACCATTTTAATCTTTTATACTATATTTTTACTGTATCTCTTCTATGTTTAGGTGTGCTTAGATACATAAGTACTGACCAATGTGTTACAGTTGCCTACAGTATTCAGTACAGTAACATGCTATAAAAGTTTGTAGCCTAGGAACAAGAGGCTGTACCTTACAGCTGAGGTGTCTAGTAGTCTGTACCATCTAGGTTTATGTAGGTCTATGATATTCACACAAGAAAGAAATCACTTAATGATGCATTTCTCAGAACATATTCCTGTCATAATGTGACATAAGACCATACTGACACCTGAGGGGTACCAGAATATGCCACCCCAAAATATGCCCCATTGGCATATAAATTATTTTCAGCTAAAAGTCATTGAGAACCAGCAGATTCAGAGAAAGCTCTAAAAACAAGTTTTTATATCATAGAGAAAATTTACATCTATAAAGGAAATTTCCCTCTGTAGAGGTGTTTCTCTCTCCAGGAAAGGAAGGATTCTTAACTTTTCTCAATGGAGAAGGCATCAATTTAAATTTGTATAACAAACCTTGATAAACAATCCTTGTTTACCATACTTTTCAGGGTCATCTTCCCATAACCTGCCTTCCCTGTCTAAGAGCCTAAAACCCTTTTGTTGTTGTTGTTGTTGGTATGAGAAATAAAACTAAAATCCTAAGCCTCCCAACTGACTGGATGGACCCCGTCTTTGCCAAGCATACCCCAGAGGAAACTTAAAAACTGAGTTCCCCATCATGACCAGATGGGAGGTCAGACAGACCCCATTATACTCTTCCCTCCCTAATTGCTATTAGGCTTTCTTTCCTAAGGGCTAAACAGAAACTAGCTCTTTTATTTATTCTTAAGTAGAGATAAGGTCTCACTATGTTGCCCAGACTGCTCTTGAACTCCTGGCCTCAAGTAATCCTCCTGCCTTAGCCTCCCAAAGTGCTGGCATTACAGGTATGAGCTACCAACCTTGACTAAAGCCAGCCCTTTCAAAAGACTTGCTCCACCACTGATTTTAGCAGGACTCCTCTCCCCTTCTGCAGTTTGACACAAATACTAGCCAGTATTCCCTCCTGATAGGGGGCCACCAGCCATGAAGTGGTTGTGGCTGGTTTACAGAGGCTGTGCACAGGATGCCTCTGTGACCTCCATTTCACCCTTTGACAGACAGCCTGATTCTAATGCATTTAAGTGTTAAGTCTCCACCCCAGAGTGAACATGGGATGTATGTAGCACGCATGTTTGCTTACTATGTGTGTATACATCCCCCTTCTGAATATTCATAGCTCCTCCAATAACCTGTTGAATATGTATACTTAGCTAACCCTTCAGCATAAATTCTCATTTCACCTTTCCTCCTTCGAAGTGCGCCCCAGCCTGAGGATGGCCAGCCTGCAGGCTGCAACCCTTTATAAGAAATAAAGCTCTCTTTTCCAAATGTATGGACCTCATTGTTCTTGAGTTGACAGGTATTTAAACCCAAGTTCTAACTACCCCTTTGGGTTACTTATCACTGAGTGCTCTTATATGTGCAAGTGTGATGCACACGTTAGGAAACTTTAATTTTCTTCTGTTAATGTCTCTCTGGCCAGTCTCATTTACAGGGCCCCAGCTGGAGAATCTAGAAGGGTAGAAAAAATTTTTTTCTTCCCCTACACACCTATGCAGGACCTCTAAGGCTTCTCTTGATCTGGCCACTGCCTCCTGGACCTTACTCCCTGCATCTCTCCTCCTTGCTATTTCCTCTCTGGCTATACCAACTTCCTTTCTGTTCTTAAGAACATATGAAGCTCATTCCTACCTTAGGACATGACACTACTGTTCCCACTTCCCAGGATGGGCTCCCTTCATTTGGCTTTCTCATTTCAACCAGCTTTCTACTCAAACATCACCTCAAAGAAGCCTTCTCTAACCACTATCAAAAATAGCCTCCCAACCTTCTCTTATGTTTTCCTTCCTATCACCTAAGCATAAAAATCTAGTAGTTCTATCAATGGACTATCTCCCCCACTAGAACACATGCTGCATGGAAGAACATACTTTGATTTTGTTCACTGCTACATTCCCAGGGCTTAGTATAGTGCCTAGCAAATGAGAGCTGCTCAGTAAATGTTGACTGAACACATAAGAGCCTGTCAACTATTTGACACTGTGTCACTTGGACGGACATAAGTAATCATAAGGCCAGTAATAAGGCCTTATGATGGGGGTAGTTAGAGGGAGAGGTTTCATGGGGTATGATAGGGGTAGTTAGAGGGAGAGGTTTCAACCCAATTTAAGTTAAATATAGCTGAGAACAAACATGTCTCTTGTTCCTAATAACTAGAGTCTACTTAGCAGACGTGGATGCAAAGCAAGACAGTGGTTCTTGTACTTGAGTGAGCATCAGAACCACATGGAGGACTTGTCAAAAATAGCAACTGCTGGGCTCAGAATTTCTGATTCCTTAGGTCTAGGTGCGGCCTATGCATGTCTAACAAGTTCCCAGAGATGGGGCGATGCTGATCTGAGGACCTCATTTGGAGAGCCATCTGTTGTAGAAGTTTGGACTACATAATCACCTTTCCACTGACAGAAACCCAGGGAGTAGACTTATAAGGGGTATGGGCATGTTGGCCGTCAAGTATCACATGGATTCTAATAGCTGTTCTTTACTGCTGTTATCCCCATTTCACTAATTTTCAGGGAAAAACCCTCTTACCTAAATTCTTCCCAAGATCAAGTATTTCCTCCCTTATGGTGCATTCCCTACCTGCACTAGTCCATGATGCCTGTAATCCCAACACTTTGGGAGGCCAAGGAAGAAGGATCACTTGAGCCCAGGAGTTTAAGACCAGCTAGGGCAACATAGACTCCATCTCCACAAAAAAATTTAAAAATTAGTTGGGTGTGGTGGCGTGCACCTGTGGTCCGAGCTACTCAGGAGGCTGAGATGGGAGGATCACTTGAACCTGGGAGGCCAAGGCTGCAGTGAGCTGTGATCGCACCACCACGCTCCAGCCGGGGCACAGAGCAAGACTTTCTCTCTCTCTCTCTCTCTCTGTCTCATACACACACTAGATACAGGAGGAAAATAATAATAGAAAATTCAATTCATTCTTCACCTCCAAAGCATCTAAATCCAGGCCTGACAGAAATACACCACCCAGAAACACACCAGGAGCAGCCTTCTCCTTCATCCTTTCTCCAGTGACCAATAATACAGCAGATGTCAAAAGCACAGACTGCTCCAGAATCCTGAGCGGACAGGCTTCAGCCCCACGTGGAGACGCCAGGTGGCCACACAGGTGTTACCGTGGTGGTTCTCAGCACTGGCTGCACATTGGAACTGCCTGGGAAGCTTGTAAACATCCAGACGGCCGGGTTCCCCTCAAAACCAATTAAGTCAGACTCTCTAGGGGTGGGACTCAGGCCTCACAATTTTAAAAGATCTTCAGGTAACTCATGTTCAGCCAAAATTGAGAAAAGCTGCTTTGTTTTTTTCCTAACCTCAGGCCCTCAGAAATACCAGTGTAGACTTGGCAGGGTTGTCCATCCTAGTGGATCATTCATTCTGGCCCTTAGGATGATCCTGGTTCTTAGCTGTTCCATATCACTCAGCTCTGAGACATAACCTCATGCAGGGACAAGAAACACTTCAACAGAATCAAATGCCAGAGCAAAGGACTTCTCAATAGACCTAACCTCAAGGTTACATCTCTCCATTTAATAGTGTTGTCAGTTTTGAGTTCCTAAAAAGGTCAAAGGCGGTGCCTCCCAGCCGTAACCCTGGTCTCATTGTTTGGCTGGAGGCAACACTGTGGGAGGCTGGCAGGAGCACCTCCAGGACAGAGCAATCAGCTTCAGTGCCTGCAGCACTCTGACTTCTATTTCCTCTTGATTTTCTGGAGTTTTGGAGTAAAGATAGAAGATGACACCAGATGGCCGGGGGCAGTGGCTCACGCCTATAATCTCGGCACTTTGGGAGGCCAAGGCGGGTGGATTGCCTGAGTTCAGGAGTTTGAGACCACCCTGGGCAACACAGTGAAACCCCCATCTCTACTAAAATACAAAACATTAGCCGGGCTTGGTGGCAGGCACCTGTAGTCCCAGCTAGTCGGGAGGGCTGAGGCAGAATTGCTTGAATGAACCCAGGAGGCAGAGGTTGCAGTGAGCTGAGATTGCACCACTGCACTCCAGCCTGGGTGACAGAGCAAGGCTCCGTCTCCAGAAAAAAAAAAAAAAAAAGACACCAGAATAGAAGAATTAGTAGTCCTGGTCTTAGAGGCATCACAATTTGATGGCCCCCTCCTCGCTCATTTCCTCAAGGGCTAAAGTCCCAAAATGTTGATAACAGTGTAGATTTTTTGCCTGTTTTGCAAACATGAGTACCTGACTTGTCTGTGTCCCTACAATGTCATCCACCTCTTCAAAAGCTCCTCTGCCTGGGTCACTGGGTTTCTGGGCCTGAGGTGTTTGCCTGGCATCCCCCAAGATGACGGATTTCCTGAGGTCAGGAGCTAAGGTTTACAGGCTATCTCCTGTGGTTGCCCCCATGCAGGGGTTCCAAAAGCATTGATTGGTTGGTAGAAAATATGGGAGGCCACATTTGAAGAAGAAGCTGTTCTTCCCCCTGGCCGGGCTCTCTTGAGAATTAAATGTGATTAAGGGCACAGTGGGCAGCAGGCAGTTAGAGCTCACCTTGGGGGAGTTGTCAAGAACCTCACTCACCACATCCCAGGGCCCGATATCCCAATATCCACCTGATGTCTGGCAAAAGACGCGCTTCCTTCTAGGAACAGGAGGTGCCTGTTTTTCACAGAGGCCTTTTCTCAACCCCTGCCCCTCCAATTTATCTAGCAAATGGCCCCAGGAGCTACCCATCTACTTCTCCCCCTTGCCCAAGGGCATCCGAAGGGGCTCTGAATAATATGCTGATATGCAATTTGGGAGCCTCAGGACAGCCCACTTCCCTCATGGGCACAGCCATGCACCACCCACTCCTGGAAGGTCTCCTCAACCCAGGGCTCCCTGAGAGCAATGGGGTGGCAGGCCAGGCACTCTGCACGGAGCCCGGGCAGCCCCTGAATACTCACCTCTTTGGCTCAGGGCCTGAGAGTCAGGCCAGGCTTGGGGCTAGGCCTGAAACCCGGTTATGGAGGTGGGCCTGGGCCTGGCCCTCAGGGAGCTTCCATTCCAGCCCTCAGGCAAGAGAAGAAGACCAGGAGGAAGAAAAACCTATGGAGAGCAGGGGCCCCATTCTGACCAGTGCTCCCTTCCCTCTTCCAGCAGCAGTGGTCTGAGGCGGGACAAAGCTTCCACTGCCTCCTCCTTTTGGGCAGCTCTGAGGCCTGAGGAGGTAATTAACTAATGATGCACCTGCTCTTCATTAACCAATGAAGCAGGGATACCCAACCACAGCTGGAATGTAAACAATACTGGGGGAATTAAAGATCAAAAAACACCAAAGGCCAAGACAAAGCTGATGGAGTGGCTTCTTCCCACTCACCCTCCACCTCTACCCCACCAGCCCTCACCAGAGGCTGAAAGAGATTCCTCCTCACTTATTTCTCAGGGGATCTTGCTGGAGCAGGAAATTTCCCTGACCCCTTGTGGGTGGGAACTGCAGTGTGGGTGCTTGAACTAGCTACTTCAGTGCCTGCAGGGCAAACCCCACTCAATGGAATCCGCTGCACTCAACCCCTCCAGGGAGGGAGCATGCAGGTGAGCGGGTGCAGGAGCCAGGGAGAGCGCTTTGGGTGCCAGCAGGAACACACTCTGTCCTGGCCCTGCAGCAGTGTCTAGGGGGGTGCCCACAACCCCTGAAGCCCCAGAAGGAGTGTTTCAGTCAGTGCTCTTTTAGCTTTGCCACCTGCAGATGGCTTAAGTGTTAACAGCTCAGTGGAGGGTCAGTGTGACAGCCCTTTGCACCCACACTCGAGTTCTTATCCGAGGTCTAGGAGGAATGAGGTCACACAAACAAATTGGAGATGACAAATGCAGGGGATTTTATTGCTGATGAAAGTGGCTCTCAGTGAGAAGTGGAGCTGAAAAGGGGAGGGAGTGGGTAGGTAATCTTCCCCCAGAGTTCAGCCATCCCTGGCCAGACTCCTCTCCAAAGCTATGCCATCAAGCTGTCCCTCTGAAGTCAAGCCCCTTCTCTCTGACATTCAACTGTAGTCTCTGACATCCAGCTGCTTCTTCTCTTCTCTCTCTGCCGGTGGAGCCTGGGGCTTCCATGGCACAGGAGAGCGGGTGGGGCGGGCCATGGGTGGTTTTGGAAAAGGCAACATTCAAGCAGGAAAACAGGAATGTATGATCTCACTTTGGACCATAGTTTCAGGCTTGAGGGTGGGGCCCTTGCTGGGGACCCGCCCACTTCTGCCCAGAATTTTCCTGCCTCCCGTCCCTATCATTGCCACCAAAACCTGGGCAAAGCTAAGGCTGAAATTCCCCTGGAGTGAAAACAAGATGGACATGAAGACCTGCTAGACCAGGAGTCACTCCTGCCACCGGCCTCCCCTTTTCTGAGCACTTCCTCCCTTCCTGGTGCCTCCTCATCACTCAGCTTTCCTTGGAGTGCACCCTCCAGTCCTAGGGAATCTGCTTCCAGAAACCTACTGGCATTAGTCATTTGCACCTTTGTGTGATTTCAGTCCTTATGTCATCTCTCCCACCAAAATCCCTGGGCCTCTGAGTGGAACGTCAAAGTCTTGTAGTCACTTTTCCTGGGTTGAAGAACTCCAGGCATGGCAAAGCCCTGGAAGAGATATGGCGTGGAGGAGGGATGCAGAGGAATTCTGGGTCCTGAAATTATGCCATTTAAGTGAATCTTGCCATCTCAGGCCCCACCACTCCGAAAGTGTTGGCATTCCTCAGAGTTATGTCCTTGGTCAAGGTCCCTCCACACGTCTCTCGGGTCTTTTTTGCAGCACATAAGACTTCCACCACCACCCATCCCTGATACCCTCAAATCCTTACCTCTACCCGGTGTCTCTGAGTGCCCTGCCTTGGGATCAGGCTGGCTACTGAATGCTCAGTTTCTACCTGAACATGTGGCATCCCCTTCCCCAGATGCCATCTGCTCCTTCTTCCATAGCTCCATCAGTGGGACCATTCTACTCGGGTGACACCTGCCACATAAGCCCCTCTCCTCTCCATCCATCCTTCCATTGCCTTGGTTAGAGCCCTAGAACCCTCACTTACCTATGAGAACAGTCTATGTTTATTGAGAGTTTGAGGAGTCCTTGTAGGTGGTTTTTCTGCATGGAAAAGATTAAAGATAACTTTAGTTTAAAAAAAAAAAAAAAAGCAATGTAACTTTTTGGCATGATCAATTAAAAAAATCTTCCTTTAGCTTTTTTTCCAACAGCAATAATTTAATATAAAGAATTAACTAAGCATACATTTGTTGACTGTATCACCAATAATTATAATTATACTTTATTGGGCAACATTTTCAGTAAGTAGAGCTTTTAAAGGTCTAAGGATTAAGCACTTTCAGGTGTCATTTCTCTGTCTCTCTCGATATATATATTTCTATATATATATATTTTTTTTACTATCTTAACCATTTTTAAGTGGCACATTGTTCAGTGACATTAAATACATTCACGTTGTTGTTCTACCACTGCTAACATCCATCCACAGAATTCTTTTCATCTGCAAAACTGAAACTCTGTACACATTACACACTAACTCCCCATTCTCCTTCCCCTGCCCCAGCCCCTGGCACCACCATTCTACTTCTGTCTTTATGAATTTGACTACTCTAACCTCACATAGGTAAAATTATATTATATTTGTTATTTCATGACTGGCTTATTTCACTTAGCATAGTGTCCTCCAGGTTCATCCATGTTGAAGCATGTGACACAATTTTCTTCCTTTTTAAGGCTGCATAATATTCCATTGTATGGCTATACCACATTTTGTTTATTCATTCATCTGTAAAAAACCTTCCTTTAGCTTTTAAGTTCTTTGAAAGATTTTCCCCCTATTTATAACTGTAGCAAATTATAGGAAACATCTTTAGAATGTTGTTGGTTAATATTTGGTCCTATTTATAAGCTTATGTATATACATTCAAACATTTTAAAGTATTTTTATAAATTTAATATATGCAACTTCTTTTTAAATACCTCAATTATCTGACTTAAACAAAATCTTAACAATCACTTTTAATAAATGTAAATATAATAAACTGATAAATAGAGCAGTACTTAAATTCTTCTAACTCTTCCAACACAGAAATTTATAAAGCTTTCAACTTAAAATCACAAGTCTAACTTCTGCAATTGCACTTTTAAATTCAAATTATAGTCCCAGCACTTTGGGAGGCTGAGGTAGGCAGATCACTTGAATTCAGGAGTTTGAAACCAGCCTGGGCAACATGGAGAAACCCCATCGCTACAAAAAATACAAAAAGATTAACCAGGTGTAGTGATGCATACCTGTAGTCCCAGCTACTTGGGAGGCTGAGGTAGGAGAATTGCTTGAACCTGGGGGCTGCACTCCAGCCTGGGTGACAGAGCAAGACCCTATCTCAAAAAAAAAAAAAAAAAAATTCAAATTATAAGCCTCAGCTGTTCCTCTCATAGACCAAATTCTCTTAAACATCGTAAGTACTTAAAATGTCAACTATGTATAGAGTATTCCTAGAACAAAAGAATTAATACTGACCAGGTGCAGTGGCTCACACCTGTAATCCCAGCGCTTTGGGAGGCTGAGGTGGGTGGATCATGAGGTCTGGAGTTTGAGACCAGTCTGACCAATATGGTGAAACTCCATCTCTACTAAAAATACAAAAATTAGTTGGGCATGGTAACGCACGCCTGTAGTCCCAGCTACTTGGGAGGCTAAGGCAGAAGAATTACTTGAATCCAGGAGGAAAATGTTGCAGTGAGCCGAGATTGCACCACTGCACTCCAGTCTGGGAGACAGAGTAAAACTCCGTCCCCCCCCCCCCAAAAAAAGAATTAATACTATCCAATGTATTTGAAATAATTTCTAATTTCTTTTTTTTTTTTTTTTTTGAGACGGAGTCTCACGCTGTTGCCCAGGCTGGAGTGCAGTGGCGCGATCTCGGCTCACTGCAAGCTCCGCCTCCCAGGTTCCCGCCATTCTCCTGCCTCAGCCTCCTGAGTAGCTGGGACTACAGGCGCCCACCACCGCGCCCGGCTAATTTTTTGTATTTTTAGTAGAGACGGGGTTTCACTGTGGTCTCGATCTCCTGACCTTGTGATCCGCCCGCCTCGGCCTCCCAAAGTGCTGGGATTACAGGCTTGAGCCACCGCGCCCGGCCATAATTTCTAATTTCTATACTGTACTTAATTTTCATGGGCCTAAAGAGGTTTTCCCAGAGAGGAGACTTTTCCAGACTTACCAGAAAATAAGAACCACCTGGGCATTTGTCAAATACACAGATTCCTGGGCCCCAACCTACATTCCCTGAATCTGCATTTCCAGGAAAAAGACCAGGTAATCTGCATGATTATAACAGCCCCAGTTTTATCTCATCACTGTGGAAGTTTGGAAACACTTTACTTAGGGGAAAATTGCTTCTCAGTCATCTACGGACCAGATTTTGGCCAGGCTCTGAGTAGATTCTTGAGGGTAACTCTGACAGGATCCCCCTACCCCTTTTTTATCTTTCATTTCAGGGTTGTTGTAAGTTACAGGAGGCAACTCACCTTCTTTTGATGTGTATCACATCATTATTCAGTTTTCAAATCAGAGTACAGCCTGGGGCCTCATCACTCTCTGGCTATATAGATAATGTCAATATCTTCTCTTTCTATCTCTGAAGAACTTTTTAAAAATTCTTGTCTCTCCAGGCTCTCAGGACCACATATCTTTAGAGACTGACAGGCTCCTAAGAAGCACCCTGATTCTGGCCCTGCCCCCTCCACAGGTGATCTTCCCTCCACATGTGATCTTCCCAAGATGCAAGAAAAGGGCATACCCTATTAAATCCTCCCCTGGCTGCCACCGCCAAGGTCCTATGGACCTAAAGGAAGAAGGCATAAAACATCATTTTAAAGAGTTAACGTGAAGGCTGGGCGCGGTGGCTCATGCCTGTAATCCCAGCACTTTGGGAGGCCAAGGCGGGCAGATCACGAGGTCAGGAGTTCAAGACCAGCGTGACCAACATGGTGAAACCTCATCTATACTAAAAATACAAAAATTAGCTGGGTGTGGGGGCATGCACCTGTAATCCCAGTTACTCAGGAGGCTGAGGCAGGAGAATCGCTTGAACCCGGGAGGTGGAGGTTGCAGTGAGCTGAGATTGCACCATTGCACTCCAGCCTGGGCAAAAGAGCAAGACTCTGTCTCAAAGAAAAAAAAAAGAGAGAGAGAGTTTATTTGATTTTTAAACTTTTATGTATTTTTTATTGTTGTTGCAGAGACAAGTTCTTGCAATGTTGCCCAGAGCTGGTCTTGAACTCCTGACCTCAAGCAGTCCTCCCACCTTGGCCTACCCAAAGTGCTGGGATTACAAGGATGAGTCACTATGCCTGGCCTTAAAGAGTTTATTTGAGCCAAAGTGAGGGCAGCTGCCCAGGACACACTTCCAAGTTGCCTTGGGGAGTGTTCTGTTCCGCCTTTGTTGCAAGCAAGTTTTCAAAGGCAAAAGGGAACAAGGAGTGGGATGATATAAAGTTGTCTGACAGTTCTCATTGGTTTTCAGAAATAACGCTGATTAGTGATTGGCTGTACATTGTTGAACTATAGAATATGAGTTATGGTATCCAGAGTGTGGCATTTTACGGCTACTGAGTGTCAGTCTAGAGCCCAGATGGCAAGTGGCTTCAAGAGGGAATTATTGATCTCATGGGCGGAGTGAGACATGACTACAGCCACATTTTAAATGTCTCTCTGGGCCTGGTATTTCAAAGGGGCTGATGTTCCTCAGATTAAAAAGTTTCTTTTCTTTCTTACTCCCTAGCCTGGCATGAAAAGCCTGGCTCACAGCCCACCTCCCTTTTCCCAGGTCTGTCTCTCAGGCCACCTCCACTGGGTCCCAGCTGCACAGAACTCCCCACAGTTCTCCAAAGAGCCCACTCAGCGCCACACCTGAGGCCAGGCACCTTAACGTGCATTATAGGAGAATTCCCGAAAGCAATCTTTGCGACCCGCTGAATCCCATCTCCAGGCCTTTGCCCTTGATGTTTTCTCTGCCTGGAGTGCCCTCTCCTAACTTGCTGATTCCCACCCACCCTTTAGGGCCCGGCGTAACCTTCTCTTCCTCTGTGGAGCATTTCTTGACTACTAAAGTCAAGTTCATCTCTCTTCTTTGTGTCCCCACTGACCTAGCAGATACTTCAGTTTGTAAACATCTGTGATGATCACTGACCTAGGCAAAGCTAAGTGAGGCCAGGGACCCTGTCTCCTGTTCATCACCGAGGTGCCAGCACCACATAGAGCCAGGCTCACTCACTGAATGATGACCCCATGTCTCCCCCCGGCCGCATCAACCGCGGATGAACAGATGTACCAGGCTCCCCTGTACCAGTGCCTCTCCACTGCCCTTGGCGCAAAATGTTTGTTTTTCATTTCATTAGGCTGAAAAAGAATGGTTTAGCTGCTTCCCTGGGTATCACTGCCAACATGCCCCAGTCGCCCAGATGGCTTCTTCACCAACAACTGTGACTGGTGACCCCAGTGTGACCACTAGCTAAGATCTTTGTCCCACGGGGGAAGTGCAGACAGGTGCCCACGTCAATAGATCCTGCCAAAGATGTCTAGTGCTAATTCTTCTCCCCAGCCAAACCAAGTTGGCCAGGCTGCAAAATGCCTGAGGAAGACCTGCCGCCAGAGCGGGCCTACCCACACCTGAGGGCTCCCAGGTGCCTGTGGGCCAGGCTCTGTGCCTCCAGCAGTTGCTGCTGCTGCTGCTACGGCTCTCCCAGTCATGAGCCAGCCCCGTGGACTGCTGGCATCAGCCTGGGAGCTTAGCCATTTCATGCATCTGCAGCAAGCATCGGCCCCTTCTCCCAGCTCTCTGTGTGGAAAGCAGCAAGCTCCACTCAACTTAACCATGAACAGAGCAGCCAAGTTTTAGAGCACCAGGTCTGAAGGCTGCCTGACCTTTCTCTCCCAGAGTACAGTCCTGGCCAGGACTTCAAGCCTCAGTGAAGATTTATTTTTACTCAGACCTAGCGTTGAAAGCTCAGGGAACAGGCTTTCATTTAATGTCTGGCCAAGAGACATGCTTGGAGATTGACAGCATTTCAGGTCAGGTGCCTCTGGTTCTGGCCCAGGCAGAGGCCAGTGTCTGCCAAAAGAGTGGCCGGGGCTGGGCGCGGTGGCTCAAGCCTATTATCCCAGCACTTTGGGAGGCTGAGGCGGGCGGATCATGAGGTCAGGAGATGAGACCATCCTGGCTAGCACGGTGAAACCCCGTCTCTACTAAAAACAGAAAAAAATTACCCGGGCGTGGTGGCAGGCGCCTGTAGTCTCAGCTACTTGGGAGGCTGAGGCAGGAGAATGGCGTGAACCCGGGAGGCGGAGCTTGCTTGGAGCCGAGATTGTGCCACTGCACTTCAGCCTGGGTGACAGAGAGAGACTCCATCTCAAAAAACAAAAAAAAAAAAAAAAAAGAGTGGCCAGAGGACAGTCTACATCAGAATCACTGGATGGAGAAGAATACATCTGCTAAAATGCGTATTCCTAGGCCCCATCCCACATTTTCTGTTTCTGAGCCTCTGGGGAATGGGGTCCCAAGATCTGCCTAATTAACAAGCCCTCAGCCCCAGACCCAGGAATTCTGGTGCTCACTAAAGTTTGCAAAACATTGCCTGCCCAGTCCAGTTGCAGTAAGTCAACGTGCTTCACTATGCTCAAGCAGGAAGAGAAAACTCATTTCTGTCCCAGGGTCCAGATTTCAGCAAAGTAAAAGAGTTGCAATCCTCAACATCCACATGAACTCCATGGTTTCATATTTGTCTCCAGAAACCCTGTGCATATGTTCATGTGTGTGGTGAGGGAGGGATAGTCTTTGCACTTGAAGGAGGTTATAGTGGAAGATGCAAAGGAGACAAGAGGGGAATAACGAGAAAGAGGCAAAGAAAGAAAGGTGGTGTCCTGTGGGACTGTTGCACAAACATGAGCCGAAAGCCCAGGACCCTCCAATCCACAGGATCATGGGAAAGAGGAAGACTAAGGAGGTGCCTGACTGAAGTATAAAATCACAAGCCACATTCCCCTATAGCATGGCTGGATCTCAAACACATAGCATTGAGTGGGAGGGAAAAAAGCATCATAAGGAATAATATAGTAGAATCCATTTATATAAATTTTTTAAATTAGCAAAAGCAAATTGCATATGCTATAGGAGGTAGGCTATAAAGGAAGGCAAAGGAATGATGCACCTGAAATTCAAAACAGGGCCCCCTTCTACTTCTGGGAGATAAAAGACTGCACAGGGAATTTCAAAGGCTCTGATAAATTTCCATGTCTTATACCAGACGGTGGGTGCTCAGACATGGTAACATGTACATAATACATATAATACATATCATTTTGTGTGTAGGGTACACTAAGATTTTTTTTTTTTTTTTTTTTTGAGACAGAGTCTCGCCACCCAGACTGGAGTGCAGTGGTGCAATCTCGGCTCACTGCAAGCTCCACCTCCCGGGTTCACACCATTCTCCTGTCTCAGCCTCCTGAGTAACTGGGACTACAGGCACCAGCCACCACGCTTGGCTAATTTTTTTTTTTTTTTTTTTTTTTTTTTTTGTATTTTTAGTAGAGACGGAGTTTCACCGTGTTAGCCAGGGTGGTCTCGATCTCCTGACCTCGTGATCCACCCGTCTCGGCCTCCCAAAAGTGCTGGGATTACAGGCGTGAGCCACCGCGCCTGGCCAGGATACACTAAGATTTTTAAACATATATATGAAGTAATGAGCAGCATGAATAAAATAAACATGACTGTTTATCAAATTCTGAAATACAAGGAAAAGGCGGCAACCTCTGGAATTTGTGTAAGTACAGCTTGAGCAAATAAAAGGAAACCCCATATACCAAGGGGATTATGAACGTTCAGGACTCGTTACTGTCTGTTCTTGCCTCCAGGACAGGGATGGGCAGGAGGTGCCATCACCAGCTGGTGAAGTCTCCAGGACCTGCCTAGGAGAGGAAGTACAGTGTGGCATGCCCAAGGCTGCAGGCAGAGGGCTGAGGGCCAGCCAGTGGGGCAGTGTCCCATGGGGTGTGTGGCCCATGCTGGAGCTGGCAAATCCAAAAGTGGCCAAATGGGAAGGGGAACTAAGACTGGCAGCCAGGCAAGGGGTGTAATGGGTGGGGCATCTGACAGGGATGCCTGTAGAATTCTCTGAGGTGGGGTGTGTGATGGGGACAGTCTGTAGAATTCTCTGAACCAGATTCGGAACTTGTCTGGGCTAAGTGGGACTTGCCTGTGGCAAGATGCTGGAAGTAGCCAGTGGACTCACATGACATGGACATCACCTCTAGAGGCAACAACAGCAGACAGAGCCCCAGAGGCCAAGAGCAGCCACCTGGAAGTACAGCCTGGGATGGCCCCATTAGCCACACACTCTCAGAGACATAAGGAGCCCCAGAGGCACCAGTCCACTCACAGGCTCAATGTAGAAATCCCTTCTCCATCTTGTCACACAGGTCCCCAAGCTCTGTTTGAGTATTCCAGTGGTGCAGGACATCTGCACCTCTTTTTATAAGGTGAAATAAGTGAAAATAAGTTCACTGTAGCTGTGTGGATTTGTTTCTGGGTTCTCTATTCTGTTCCATTGGTCTAAGTGTCTGTTTTTATGCCAGTACCATGCTGTTTGGTTGCTATAGCTCTCTCCCATTGTAAAGAGACATTTATGATTACGCCTTTTGTTCTGAGCTGAGGTTGGCCTCCTTGACACGTTTCCCTGATAGTCACATCTCTGCTCTCAGGGGCTGTGCAAAATGAGCCAAGTCCTTCTTGCACACACCCCATTAGCAGGTCTGTGGGTCCAAGCCAGCAAGTGGAACAAGGTCCACTAGGGGGATGGTGTGGTAGACACAGAGATATGCCAACTCAGCTGCCCCTCAAAGAAGGACTTACCACAGCCTGCAGACAACCTCCAGCTCCCTCAGGGTTGACTGAGAGCTGCCTCACCAAGACCATGCCCACATCCAGTGACTGACCATGGGAAGGGCACCTCAATGCCTGGACACTTCTGCCCACCCATAAACAACACCAATGGGCCATACATGCCTATGGGATGGGCTTTATCCAGCTTGAATCAGTGTGACCCCTCTTTGCCCAGTCCTACTCCGGCTGCCTGACTTTCACAGGTGTTTACCCCTCATTAATACCATGCACACCAAACTCCATCTCAGCACCTGCTTCCAGAGAGCCCTGGATCCTGTGGAAGGGGAGTCTTACAACAGATTAAATGAAACAGGTAATTTTAGACCCACTAGCAAAGAAACTGCTGTTTCCATTTGCAGATAACGTGTTCACTGCAGCCAGTGCTAAGGCTCTGAGGTTTCCCTGAGTTCCTTCAAAACAAATAAAAAAGAATTTTGAGAGAATCTCCTGCAACTTTCCACCCTGAACGTGTTGTTTTAACGAGCAATCTGGAAAGGTAAAGACTCCAAACATGCTCGGCTCCATGCCCCTGGGTGGGGTTGGAAAGCTCCCCACCGGTGTGCTCATCACCCTTCTTCTACTTGCTGATGCCAGAACAAGATTTGCCAGCACAAACCAGTAGGACAACCTGGTAATTTCCACTCACTTCAAAAGGGTTCTTGTCCTTTCCTAGGCCCAAAACTCTCAAAAGCAGCCACCCTCCTTGTTCTCCCTCTTCTGGTCACATAGCGCTGGTTGCTTTTGCCCCATTAACTGTGCATGGGTTTAGGACAGTTCTCAGCTGTGGGTCATTCTGGTTATTTACTTGTATATTTTTTAATCCATTCCCCTGAGCATTTATTCTCTGAGTTACAAACAATCCAATACACTCTTTTATTTTTAAAGGTATAATTAAGTTATTATTGACTATAGTCATAATGTTCTGCCGTCAAATAGTGGGTCTTATTCTTTCTAATTTTGTACCCGTTAACCATTCCCCCAACCCCCCACTACTCTTTCCAGCCTCTGGTGACCATCCTTCTACTCTCTATGTCCATGCGTTCAATTGTTTTGATATTTAGATCCCACAAATAAGTGAGAACATGTGATGTTTGTCTTTCTGTGCCTGGCTTATTTCGCTTCATATAATGATCTCCAGTTCCATCCATGTTGCAAATGATTGAACCTCATTCTTTTTATGGCTGAGTACTACTCCATTGTGTATATGTATCATATTTTCTTTATCCAGTCATCTGTTGATGAACACTTAGGTTGCTTCCAAATTTTAGCTATTGTAAACAGTGCTGCAACAAACATAGGAATGCAGATATCCTATGATTTCCTTTCTTTAGGGTGTATAACTACCAGTAGAATTGCTGAATCATAGGGTAGCTTGATTTTAGTTTTTCGATGAACCTCCAAACTGTTCCCTATAGTGGTTGTACTAATTTATATTCCCACCAACAGGGTACAAGGGTTCCCCTTTCTCCACATCCTGGCCAGCATTTGTTATTGCCTGTCTTTTGGCTATAAGCCATTTTAACTGGGGGGAGATGATATCTCATTGTAGTTTTGATTTGCATTTCTCTGATGATTGATAATGTTGAGTACCATTTCATATGCCTGTGTGCCATAGGTCTTCTTTTGAGAAATATCTATTCAAATCTTTTCCTCATTTTTTGATTGCATTATTTGATTTTTTCCTATAGGTTTGTTTCAGCTCCTTATATATTCTGGTGATTAATCCCTTATCAGATGGGTAGTTTGCAAATATTTTCTCCCATTCTGTGGGTTGTCTCTTCACTTTGTTGACTGTATCCTTTGCTGTGCAGCAGCCTTTTAACTTGATATGATTCCATTTGTTCATTTTTGCTTAGGTTGCCTGTGCTTGTGGGGTACTGCTCAGGAAATTTTTGTTCAGACCAATGTCCTGGAGATTTTCCCCAATATTCTCTTGTAGTAGTTTCATAGTTTGAGGTCTTAGACTTACATCTTTAATCCATTTTGATTTGAATTTTGTATATGATGAGAGGTAGCACCCTAGCTTCATTCTTGTGCATATGAATATCCAACGACTGTCTTTTCCCCACTGTGTGTTCTTGGCACCTTTGTTGAAAATAAGTTCACTGTAGCTGTGTGGATTTGTTTCTGGGTTCTCTATGCTGTTCCATTGGTCTATGTGTCTGCTTTTATGCCAGTACCATGCTGTTTTGGTTGCTATAGCTCTGTAACATAATTCGAAGTCAGGTAATGTGGATTCCTCCAGTTTTGTTCTTTTTGCTTAGGATAGCTTTGGCAATTGGGCCTTTTGTGGTTTCATATAAATTTTGGGGTAGTTTTCCCTATTTCTGTGAAGAATGTCATTGGTATTTTGGTAAGGATTGCACTGAATCTGTAGATTGCATTGGGTAGTATGGACGTTTTAACAATATTAATTCTTCCCGTTCATAAACACAAAATATTTTTCCATTTTTGGTGTCCTCTTCAATCTTCCATCTTTCATCTTCAATCTTTCATAAGTGTTTTATAGTTTTCATTATACAAATATTTCACTTCTTTGGTTAAGCTAATTCCTAGGTATTCATGTGTGGCTATTATAAATGGGATTACTTGCTAAATTTCTTTTTCACATTGTTCACTGTTGGCATATAGAAATGCTACTGATTTTTGTATGTTGACTTGGTATCCTGCAAATTTGCTGAATTTGTTTATCAGTTCTAACAGTTTTCTGGGCCAGGCGTGGTGGCTCAAGCCTTTAATCCCAGCACTTTGGGAGGCCGAGACGGGCTGATCACTAGGTCAGGAGATCGAGACCATCCTGGCTAACACAGTGAAACCCCGTCTCTACTAAAAAATACAAAAAACTAGCCGGGCGAGGTGGCAGGCACCTGTAGTCCCAGCTACTCGGGAGGCTGAGGCAAGAGAACGGCATAAACCTGGGAGGCGGAGCTTGCAATGAGCCGAGATCCGGCCACTGCACTCCAGCCTGAGCGACAGAGCGAGACTCTGTCTCAAAAAAAAACAAAAAACAAAAAAAAAAAACAGTTTTCTGGTGGAGTCATTAGGTTTTTCCAAATATAAGATCACATCATCTGCAAACAAAGATAATTTGACTTCTTCCTTTCCAATTTGGATGCCCTTTATGTAATTCTCTTGTCTGATTGCTGTAGCTAGGACTTCCAGTACTATGTTGAATAACAGTGGTGACACTGGGCATCCTTGTTCAGATCTTAGAGGAAAGGCTTTTAGTTTTTCCCCATTCAGTATGATACTGGTTGCAGGTTTGTTGTATATGGCTTTTATTATGTTGAGATATGTTCCTTCTATACCCAGTTTTTTCAGGGATTTTATCATGAAAAGATGTTGAATTTTATCAAATGCTTTTTCAGCATCAATTGAAATGATCATATGGTTTTTATCCTTCATTCTGTTGATACGATGTATCACGTTGATTGATTTATTTATGTTGAACCATCCTTGCATCTCAGAGATAAATCCCACTTGGTCATGACGAATGGTCTTTCTAATGTATTACTGAATTTGGTTTGCTAGTATTTTGTTGTTGATTTTTGCTTCAATCAGAGATATTGGCCTGTAGTTTTCTTTTTTTGATGTGTCTTTGGATCAGGGTAATACTGGCCTTATAGAATGAGTTTGGAAGTATTCCCTCTTCCTCTACTTTTTGGAATAGTTTGACTAGGATTGGTATTAGTTCTTCTTTAAATGTTTGGTAGAATTTAGCAGTGAAGCCATCAGATCCCAGACTTTTCTTTAGTGGAAGGCTTTTTATTACAGCTTTAATCTCATTACATGTTATTGGTCTGTCCAAGTTTTGGATTTCTTCATGGTTCAATCTTGGTAGGTTGTATGTGTCTAGGAATTCATCCATTTCTTCTAGATTTTCCAATTTATTGGCATATAGTATCTTATAGTAGCTACTAATGGTTCTTTGAATTTCTTCATTATCAGTTGTAATGTCTCCTTTTTCATTTCCGATTTTATTTATTTGGATCTTCTCTCTTTTTTTCTTAGTCTGGCTACAGGTTTGTCAATTTTGTTAAAGTTTTCAAAACACTTTTTGTCTTGTTGATCTTTTATATAATTTTTTTCATTTCAATGTCATTTTTTTTTTCTCTGATTTTTTTTTCTTCTACTAATTTTGGGTTTGGTTTGCTCTTGCTTTTCTAGTTCTTTAAGATGCATCATTAGATTGTTTATTTGAAGTTTTACCTCTTTTTCACTGTAGACACTTAAAGCTGTAAATGTCCCTCTAAGTACTGCTTTTGCTGTATTCCATAGGTTTTGGCATGTTGCGTTTCCATTATCATTCACATCAAGAAATTTTTCAAATTCCTTCTCAATTTCTTCATTGACCCGTTAGTCATTCAGGAACATATTAATTTCCATGTAGTTGTATAGTTTCCAAAATTCCTCTTGTTACTAATTTCTAGTTTTATTCCATTATGGTCAGAGAAGATGCTGGATATTATTTTGATTTTTTTGGATGTTTTAAGATCTGTTTTGTGACCTAACATATGGTCTATCCTTGAGAACGAGCCATGTGCTGAGGAAAGGAATGTGTATTTTGCAGCCATTGGATGAAATGTTCTGTAAATACCTATTAGATCCATTTGGCCTATAGTGCAGATTAATCTGATGTTTCTTTGTTGATTTTCTGTCTGGAAGATCTGTACAATGCTGAAGGTGTGGTGTTGAAGTCTCCAGCTATTATTGTATTGGGGCCTATCTCTCTCCTTATCTCTAATAATATTTGCTTTATATATCTGGGTGTTCCAGTGTTGGGTACATATAAATTTAACATTGTTATATCCTTTTGCTGAATTGACCCCTTTATCATTATATAGTAATCTTCTTTGTCTCTTCTTATAGGTTTTTGTTTTGAAATATATTTTGTCTGGTATAAGTACAGCTACTCCTGCTCTTTTTTGGTTTCTGTTGGCATGGAATATCTTTTTCCATCCCTTTATTTTCAGGGTATGTATGTCTGTATAGGAGAAGTATGTTTCTTGTAGGCAACAGACCAATGGATCTTATTTTTTTGTCCATTCATTTTGTCCATCATTCTATGTCTTTTGATTGGAGAATGTAGTCCATTTACATTCGATGTTATTACTGATAAGTAAGGACTTACACCTGCCATTTCATTACTTATTTTCTGGTCTTTTTTGTCTCCTTTCTGTTTTCCTTTAGTGAAAATTGTTTTCTCTGGTGATATGATTTAGTTTCTTGCTTTTTATTTTTTGTATATTAATTGTATGAGGTTACCATGAGGCTTGCAAATGCTATAACACTTTTCTTCTTTTTTTTTTTTGAGATAGAGTCTCACTCTGTCCCCCAGGCTGGAGTGCAGTGGCGCAATCTCAGCTCACTGCAAGCTCCTCCTCCCGGGTTCATGCCATCTCCTGCCTCGGCCTTCTGAGCAGCTGGGACTATAGGTGCCTGCCACCACACCCGGCTAATTTTTTGTATTTTTAGTAGAGACAGTGTTTTGCCATGTTAGCCAGGATGGTCTCCATCTCCTGACCTCGTGATCTGCCTGCCTCGGCCTCCCAAAGTGCTGGGATTACAGGCGTGAGCCACCATGCCTGGCCATAACACATTATTTTAACCTAATAACAACTTAACACTCTTCATAAACAACAAACAAAAAGAAAACTAATAAAAATTCTATGGCTTAACTTCATCCCCCAGCTTTTAAAATCTTTATTGTTTCTATTTATATATCTTTTTTTTTTTTTTTTTTTTTTTTGAGGCAGAGTCTCGCTCTACTGCCTAGGCTGGAGTGCAGTGGCATGATCTTAAAGCAATTCTCCTGCCTTGCCTCCTGAGTAGCTGGGATTACAGGCAAGCGCCACCACACCCAGCTAATTTTTGTATTTTTACTAGAGACAGGATTTCACCATGCTGGCCAGGCTGGTCTTGAACTCCTGACCTCAAGTGACCCACCCACCTCAGTCTCCCATAGTGCTGGGGTGACAGGAGTGCATCACTGTGCCTGGCCTATTTATGTCTTATTTTACTGACTATGTCTTGAAAGGTTGTTATAGTTATTATTTTTGACTGGTTCATTGTTTATTCTTTCTACTTAGGATAAAAGTAATTTACAAACTACAGTCACAGTGGTATCATATTCTGTGTTTTTCTGTGTACTTACTGTTGGCAGTGAGTTTTGTACCTTCAGATGATTTCTTATTGCTCATTAATGTCTTTCTCTTTCCAATTGAAGTCCTCCCTTTAGCATTTCTGGTAGGATAGGTCTGGAGTTGATTAAATCCTTTAGTTTTTGTTTGTCTGGGAAAGTCTTTATTTCTTCTTCACGTGTGAAGGATGTTTTCACTGGATATACTATTCTAGGGTAGAAGTTTGTTTCCTTCAGTATTTTTAATATGTCATGCCATTCTTTCTTGGCCTGTAAAGTTTCCAATGAAAAGTCTGCTGCCAGGTATATTTGGGCTCCATTGCATGTTGTTTGTTTCTTTTCTCTTGCTGCTTTTAGAGTCTGTTTTTTATCCTTGACTTTTGGAATTTTGATTATTAAATGCCTTAAGGTAGTCTTCTTTGGGTTAAATCTGCTTGGGGTTCTTGATTATTTACTTATTGACAATATTGTTGTTATCTGCTAATAACAAAACAGCAGCCAGCTAGTTCTGGAAGCTCCTCATGCAGATTATAGGAAGAAGACTGATCCAGGCCTCCTCCCTGGATGGCTGTTGGGTTAGATTACAAAGAATGATTTCTAATCTTCTATTTTATTATTATTATTTTGAGACAAGGTATTGCTCTATCACCCAGGTTGGAGTGCAGTGGTGCCATTACAGTTCACTGTAGCCTCAAACTCCTGGGCTCAGGCAATCCCCCTGCCTCAGTTTCCCAAGTAACTGAGACTACAGGTGCACTCCACCACGCCTGGCTAATTTTCTCATTTTCTTGTAGAAACAGGGCCTTGCTATGTTGCCCAGACTGGTCTCAAACTCCTGACCTCAAGTGATCCATCTGCCTTGGCCTTCCGAAGTGCTGGAATTACAGGCATGAGCCACCGAGCTTAGCCCAATCCTCTCTTTAAAAATGACTTCTCTTATTATCTTTTTTTCTGACTAAAAAAGAAATTTCTTGTGTTAGTTTCCATTGCTGCTACAACAAATTATCATATACTTAGTGGCTTAAAACAGCACAGATTTATTATCTCATAGTTCTGGGGTCAAAAGTCCAAAATGGGTCTCTCTAGGCTAAAATCAAGGTGCAACAGGACTGTATTCCTTTTGGGGGCTCTAGGGGAACCCATTCACCTTTTACACCTCCTAGAGCCTTCCACATGCCTTGGCTCATGGCCCCTTCTTCAAAGCCAGACGTGGCTGGTGAAGCCTTCCTCACACATATCACATCATTCTGACTTTCACTCTTCTGCCTCCCTCTTCCCCATTTTATTTATTTATTTATTTATTTATTTATTTATTTTTGAGACAGAGTCTCGCTTTGTTGCCCAGGCTGGAGTACAATGGTGCTACCTCGAATCACTGCAAGCTCTGCCTCCTGGGTTCATGCCATTCTCCTGCCTCAGCCTCCCAAGTAGCTGGGACTACAGGCGCCCACCACTATGGCTGGCTAATTTTTTGTATTTTTAGTAGAGACCGTGTTAGCCAGGATGGTCTCACTGTGTTAGCCAGGATGGTCTTAATCTCCTGACCTCATGATCCGCCCACCTCGGCCTCCCAAAGTGCTGGGATTACAGGCGTGAGCCACAGCGCCCAGCCTCTCTTCCCCATTTTAAGGGCCTTTGTCATTGCACTGGACTCACCTGGATGATCCAGGATACACTCCCCTTCTCAAAGGCAGCTGATCAGCAACCTTCATTCTATCTGTGGCCGTGGTTCCCTTTTGCCATGTAACCTAGCATATTCACAGGTTCTGGGGATTAGGATGTGGACATCTTTGATGTTATTATTTTGCCTACAACATACACATTCCTTGCAGAAAATGTAGGAATGCAGAAAAGGCATAAAAGAAAGTACATGACACTTCCAATTCCACTTCCTGGAAATAACCACTGTTGATGGCTTAGTGTATATTCATCAAGTCTTGTTCAGTGCATATGTTTTTTTCTTTGTAAACTAGGTTTGTATGATAATATATATATAATCATTAATAGTAAATTATGATATATAATGAATGACTAAATATATATAGTATTTAATATTAGATTACTAAACACTATATATATTACTAAACACTATTATAATAGTGTTATATATAAACAGTGTTTAGTAATTTTTCTTAATAATATGCATATATTCCCATGGCACTAAATATTTTTCCACATTTCATTTAAATGGCTTATCCAGCATTCTACTGTGTGGAATGTACTGTAATTTATTTAACTAATTTAGTTAATTCTCTGTTAGTAAACACATAACTTATCTCTAGCTTTTCTTTAAGCCTGATACCCCTGTAGTGAACATCCCTAAATCTACATCTTTGTACATATTCTTAGGATATGTTCCCTAAAGGCACACCAAAGATTGGGTGACTATATCATTTATTCTCCAAAGCAGAATTCTTTGAGAGTGAAAAAGGATAATCTTAAAAATCCATAGTTATTAATAAATAACAATAAGCCAGGACTGTTCTGGGCATGACATACATTGGCAGACTGGCCTCCTGAAATGTTTACACTCCCACGGGCAGCTACCAAATGTACTTGCTCTAAGCCCTTGCTATTGCTGCCAGTCCTGTACCCCTACCCCCTCTCACCCTCTAGATCCCATCTTCCAAAAAACAACCACCACACACACTACAAATGCCATGACAGCCGTCACTGGAGAGGTGACAGTGTTGGTAGAGCTGTTTCTCATGGAAGGGAGAGGACTTTGCCTGTAAGTCAGTCTTTGTCCTGGTTAACAATGATTTGACTTTTGGTGAGTTCATTGTGTCTTCTGATCCAGGTACATCCACTGGATTCGTTTTAAGGCAGCAATGATCTACCTTCCTTACCCACACACAGACCCAGGTACAGGCTCAGCCAGAAGAGGAATCTCCCAGGAGGGCCTCTCCCCAGGCCCAGGCAGGAAAGCACTGTCATGAATAGCATCTGCCAGGACAAGCTGACCTGCACAAGAGACAGTCCACCATGAAGACCCAAGCATGAGCTGGCAGCTGCCGTCAGCTCAAATTGTCCAGTACACACACTTGGTCTTCAGAGGACTGACTTCCTCTTGGATAGAACCCTCTGAAACCATGACTGTCAAGAACACACCCAAATAAAGCAGCTGCCGAAACCGTAAAAACAGAAAGACTAGATTCATTGTGAACATGTTTTCTAACATTCAAATAGGGCTTTTGTTTTGTTTTGTTTTTGATTTTGGTGGAGGTCATTTGAGTCTTGTTATCAAGGTTACAAAGTGCTCTCTGGGAAAAGATCTGGGCCTATTTACTAGGCTGCCTTGCCTGGCTTTGCTTCTTGGGTATGAAATGAACATTGAGAATGCAGACACTAAAGAAAAGACCTCAGGTATTTTTGACTTTTTTTTTTTTTTTTTTTTTTTGAGACAGGGTCTCAATCTGTCACCCAAGCTGCAGTGCAATGGCGCGATCTAGGCTTACTGCAACCTCTGCCTCCCAGGTTCAAGTGATTCTCCCACGTCAGCCTCCTGAATAGCTGGGATCACAGGGGCGTGCCACCACACCCAGCTAATTTTTTTATTTATAGTAGAGACAGGGTTTCACCATGTTGGCCAGGCTGGCCTTGAACTCCTGACCTCAAGTGATCCACCCCCCCTTGGCTTCCTAAAGTGCTGGGATTACAGGTGTGAGCCACCGCCCCCAGCCGATTTTTGACTTTCTGAGTCAAGTAACCTGATGAAACCAGTCCCCTTGTCTACCCAGAATCCACTCAGGCTATACTTGATTCATACTTGTTTTTTTCAATTTTTAAACTTTTTTTAGATACAGGGTCTCATTCTGTTACCCAGGCTGGAGTATAGTGGCACAATCACAGCTCACTGCAACCTTGAACTACTGGGCTCAAGCAATCCTCCTGCCTCAGCCTCCCAATTAGCTAGGACTACTGGCACGTGCCACCATGTCTGGATAATTTTTTAATTTTTTGTAGAAATGGAGTCTCACTGTGTTGACCAGGGTGATCTCAAACTCCTGGACTCAAGCAACCATCTCCCTTTAGCCTCCCTAAGCACTAGGATTACTGGCGTGAGCCACCATGCCTGGCCTGATTCATATGCTGATTCACACACTAAAAAAGCCAACCCCAAATGGGCCCTGATAGAGCAATCTAGTTGGGGACAGTTTTACATGTAAGTAACTGGCTCCCTGGCCTATAGAATACAAGCCTTCAGAAAAGCTCAGCACCCTGCCTCTCTCCCCCAAATAATGTGCCAGGTGATATTCTGCAAGCACACCGGGAAACTTTGCTCTGTTTGTTAACCTAGAAAATCAAATGAGCAAGGGACAGAGCAGGCTGGCCTGGGACAGGAACCGGCTACAAACCAGATCTCCAAAGCTTGGGCTTATTCTCTGAAAGAAATGCTCTTTTTAATTTCAACTCTGATGTCTTGGTGGAGACATTCAACTGGAGATCTGGGGTCTTTGATATAAGCAAAGGCAAGCTTGTGGGATCACCACTGGCCACAGAAAGAAGCCCAGCTATTTGGGAAAGAAAATCCCAGGCTCAGAGAGTGAAGAGTGTGTCAGATTTCTCATGTCAAAAGTCAGCTTTTGTATTCAGAATGGAGCCAGAAGGTCCTGAATCCAGAATGGCCTAGAGCATCCCCACATGCTGTCCTGGTGGGGGCCTTAGCAGGTGGATTTTGATAAAGATACCTTTGTACGCTAAGCATAGAAAAAAGAGAAATGTTGGCTCTAGGCTGGGTATGGTGGCTCACACCTGCAATCCCTTGGGAGGCCAAGGCAGGTAGATCACTTGAGTCCAGGAGTTCGAGACCAGACTGGGCAACATGGCAAAATCTCATCTCTACAAAAAATACCAAAATTAGTTGGGCATGGGGTCACCCACCTGTAATCCCAGCTACTAGGGAGGCTGAGGTGGGAGGATCAATTGGGTCCATGAGATCAAGGCTGCAGTGAGCTGTGTTTGCACCACTGCACTCCAGTCTGGGTGACAGAGCAAGACCTTGTCTCAAAAAAGGAAAAAGAAAAAGTTGGCATTAGCACCTCGAACCCTAGATGACTTCCTGAGTGTCATATTCTTTGGCTGCTACTCTGGAGTCACATCTCAGAGAAGATCTGGACAGATGGCTTTGGTCTTTGTGTTTGCAGGTCCTTTTCCCCTCAGATACTCACCTGCCCTACTCTCTCACCTCATCCACGCCTCTGCACAGATATTAGCAGATATCTCTGCTGATAAAAGTTGCGATTGCACCAGGCACAGTGGCTCACACCTGTAATCCCAGCACTTTGGAAGGCTGAGGCAGGAGGATTGCTTGAGGCTAGGGGTTCAAGACCAGCCTGGGCAACATAGCAAGACCTTATCCCTGCAAAAAAAAAAACAAAAAAAAACCAAAAAAAAAAAAACAGTTGTAGCTCATCAATTACCCCATCTGAAATAGCTCTGAACTCCCTGCCTTATTTTCCTTTATTGCACTTGTTACTACATCCCATTATATTTTATATGAATGTGTTTAATATTTGCCTCCCTGGTTAAAATGTAAAGTGCATGAATGGAGACATTTTTATTTATAGTCAGGTCCGCAGATCTTAGGATAGTGCCTGGCACATAAGAGCACAATAAATATTTGTTAAATGAGTCTTAGAGTTGAGTCAAACATCAGATAGCAGGTATTTCTACTGGGCAACTGTGGACTCACCCCAGAGGTGTGTGGAAGAGAGTGCAGAGTCTGGAGTAGTTTAGGGTTAGGTGTGGGGGGAGAGGCGATAGTCTTGGATGGAAACAAAATGCATGACTTGTGCCCCTGCAGTTGCAAACACCATGAGTAGGAGGCGGTGGGGGGAGAGAGAGAGAGAGAGCGCGCGCGCGCACTAATTGTAATTCCTATTTATAGCCACAAGATAGAGGAGAGAGAGAGAGAGAGAGAGAGAGAGAGAGAGAGAGAGAGAGAGAGAGAGAGAGAGAGAGGGAGGGAGGGAGGGAGGGAGGGAGGGAGGGAGGGAGGGAGGGGGGGGGAGGAGAGGAGAGGAGAAAGCGCGCGCGAGCGCGCGCACTAATTGTAATTCCTATTCATAGCCACAAGATGGCACTATTGCTCAGAGTCTTTACTCTGTAAAGCCGAATCTAGCAGAATCTAGCAGGCTGCTTTGGGATTCCCTGCCTCTCTCCGTCTCCTAGCGTTTCTCTCTCCGCTTTCCTCCCTTTTGTCTTCCTCTCCCTCCGTTTTTAAACAGTGTTTTTATGGTGGACTTGAGCAATAGTATAGCAGAAGCCATTGGTGAAATTCAGAGAGAGATCCCCGAGATGGATATTTGGCCACAGTAAGCACAATGGTTTGCTCACTGGGCACGACCGGAAGGCCTGGGTTCACCTGCTTCCTCTGCTCTCTGGGCCAGAACCCATAGCCTTGCTATTCTGGACCGGCCTGTGGCTTGGGAAGCCTCCAGGGACAATCTTGCCTCTCCCTCCCTTACTCCGTCCTCCCCGCCCCCTAACATGCTTATCTGGGAAGCACCTGCCCTCAGATCTGGTTCCAGGGGGTCCTTGCTTTCCTCTTGAGAAACTGTAAACATGCACAGAATGTCTCCTGGTGGGGGTTCTGAGGCCTTTTCCTCCCTGGTATTTTAGCCTAAGGAAAAAGCATTCAGTGGTGTGGGGATGGTGGGTGGAGCTTGCGGTATTTTTCTAAGACTTTTGTAGTTGGGGAACAAATCTCCAGGGAAGGGGCAGGGCCTCGGGCTAATTCCAGTACAGTAGGATCGTGGCCATGAAAACATCACACAAAGGAAACTTCAAAGCTCTTTCCCAGTCTGAATGGGCAGGGCCTGCTGAGAGGTCAGATGTTAACTTGCTCTAAATGCCCTCTTGCTTTCAGGTGCCCCTGCAGGCCTGCACAGCCCTTGGGGACCCGCCCTCTCTCAGGTCAGAATTCCACAGGGCTCTGAAGCTTCCTCACCCATTGCTCCCCATCCCTGTGCTTGAAGCAAAGCCAGGGAGGGCAGAGCCCAGAAGTTGGGGTCTGGTTCTGACTGTTCTCTGGCCTTAGGAGTAGAGGCCAATTTCATCTCTGCAAAGTGAGGCTGGGGCTGAGGAATGAAATTACGCCTTCATCCTGCTCAGTCCCGCCTCATCCCCAAACCTTGTCAAACCCTGACACAGCTACTTTGCAGGGAGTGACGAGAATTAGGAATGCTGCAAGGTCACTTAGGGTGATCGTTAGGACAGTCATTAATTTCTGAGGCCCAAGAGTGACTCATTTATCTCTGATAGACACAGGGATCAAAGGAGAGTATTTATGGCTTAGAAACAAACCTCCCATTCTTTCCCCTGCTATAACAAATAATAAAAAGCTCCCAAGCCTCCCTCCCTTGTCCATCTCTTCCCTGCCCTTTCCTCTCTGTCTTAACTGTCCCTGCACAAAAATTAACCCTCCTCTTGCCTCTCTGTACTTTTCCCCTTCCTTCTGCAAGAACCAGAGAGGGGAAGAGAACTAGCTGGCCCTGAGAGCTTCAGCTGCAACTGTGCTGTGGAGTGAGGGGTGCTGATCCCAGGGGAAGACACAAGCCGGGCCAAGGGTGGGTGTCAGTTGGGCTCTCCCTGGGAATTGACCATGTTTACTTTGCCTAAGTAGGTATATCAGGGCCTGGTTAGGCTAGAAAGTGGACTGTCCCCAGGTTTATCAGCTGTGTGACCTTGAGCAAGCTACTTTTTTAAAGCCTCAGTTTCCCAATCTATAAAAGAAGGATAATAATAGCATCACAGACTGGCTGATGAGAATGACATAAGATAAAATATGCAAACTGCTCAGCACAGAGCCTGATGCAAAATAATGGCCACCACATTTACCGGGACCTCAATATCCTTATTTCCAAGAACTTGAGGCTGGAGTACAAACTGAGTCCTTCATGTTCTGTTGTAGCTCTGGGAGACGCCAAAGTGAGGATGGGTGTGGACTTCCCAGGACGCTGGGCCCCCACTGTAACAGGAAACAGATCACACAGGAGGGGTCCTCAGCCTTAAGGATGCTGTGAGGTGGGCCTAGGTCATAGCTTCTCACTGCGGCACTGTTGACAGACCATTCTTCGTGGTAAGGCTTTGTTCTGTGCATTGTAGGCTGCTTTGCAGCATCTCTGGCCTCTGTTCACTAGATGCCGGTAGCAGCCTTCTAGACATGACTATCAAAAATGCCTTTAGACAGTGTCAGATGTCTTCCGGGGGACAAAACTGTCCTTGGTTGAGAGGCACTGGTCCAGGAAGGTGGGAAACAAAGGGGCACCCTGGCAAGAAGGAGGAGGCAGGTGTGAGCCTGAGCACAAGAGCCCCTCATGCCCTGGGCAGGGCTGGGGCAGACCCTCAGCGCTGAGTGTGGAGATTGGCCCTGGAAGACGACGTTCGAGATCTCTAGCAAGGCCATGGCCTTGCTTCCTCAAGAGCTGATGCCCTGCTTGGACATGGACCCCTGGATTCCCCGCAGCCCAAACCAACATACATAACCCTGTCCAGCCCCAGGAGTGCTGGCCAAGAAACAGTGCCCTGGCGGCACAGTATGCTCACTAAGTGGACCCTGGGCCCATTCTCATCTCAGTGCAGAGCATGGAGCCAGGCTGGCCCTGCCACTCACTCACGGTGTGGCCCTGGGCAAATTGTTTCACCTCTCTGTTCCCCAGGATCCTTATCTGTAAAAATACCTGCCTCCGCAGGTTGTTGTGAGGATTAAATGACTTCATATTTCGAAAATACTTAGAAGAGAGCCTGGCTCATAGCAAGCATTAAGTGTTTGTTAAAGAAGCCAAAACCCAGAAAGAAGCTGCTGCAGACCAGGCGATGATGCAGCCTTCTGTATGTCAGAGGGTGCCCCAGCCGTGACCTCAGGTCCAGCAGTTGTTTCCAAGGGCCTCTGGCCATTTGTATCTGGGGGTGGTGGGTGTGTCTGGGATCCCTGCAGCATCTCCCCTGTGGAGGTGGTGGTTCTTAGGAAGGTTCATTTTGACCAGAGAGAATACTCAGTGCAGTGGGCTCCAGAACTTCCCACTGGACAGCCCCTGGGAATTTCTTTGACTTGAGGGTACTGGGAGAAAAATCTTTTCCTCTACCAACTTAGGTTTGAGGAGGGGGTTTGTGAAATGACTCACAATAGACATAGGAACAGGAAAAAAGACGAGGTTATTCATGTGTGGTAGCACTCAGTAATAAGTACCTTGCTGTACAGCCGGGGTAGAAGTTTAAATACCAACTTAGCAAAAGGGAGGCAATGAGAGCTTCGGAGGCTGGAAGGGCCTGATGGGGCTTGTTTACATAACGTTTTGGGAATGTCCCAGTGCCCAAGGCCAGTCACCTCCCTGACTGGAGACCTCTGGGGGTGGAGATAAGGAGATAAACTCTGTTTTAGCCAGCTAAGAGTTCAGTGGTGATTTCTTTTCTTTTTTTTTTTTTCTTTTCCTTTTCCTTCTTTTATTCTCAGACCTCACAGGATGGATCTTTCTTTTCCCTTTTTTCTTATTTTTCTTTTCTCACCCTCCCCCAATTCAGATTTCTTTTTGCATCTATTGTTGAAGCATCTGTTGTTGGATTTTGGTTGCTTAAAGGAAAGTACCTTCAATTTGCTAGGAAGAGAGAAGGAGCTGTGAGTGAGTTGCTGCGACTTTTTGGGAAGCCGAGTATTTCCTGTCTGGCAGAGGAGGCAAAACCCCAGTCCGGAAGCCTCCCCAAACACGCAGTGAGAAACGCCACTGAGAGTGGCCAGGTGCTTTGCATGAGTTATCTATTGCTATGTAACAAATTGCCCTAAAACACAGCAGCCTCAACAGCAAAACATGTGTCATCGCTAATGTTAACTTAGAGTCAGGAATTTGGACACGGCTAAGGTGGGTGGTTCTGGTTCAGGGTCTCTCTTGAGGTTGCGGTCAAGATATTAAACAGAGCTGCTCTCACGTGAGGGCTTGATGTGAGGCTGGAGGATTCATGTTGAAGATGGATCCTCACATGGCGTTGGCAGGAGGCCTCAGTTCCTCACCTCTGGGACTTCTGAGAGGGCTGCATGAATGTCCTTACAACACAGCAGCTGCCTTCCATAGCGAGCAGCCCAAGGCAGAAACTAAGGCAGGCTAATCACAGCCTCTTTCTTAAGCTAGCCTTGAAGGCATATGCCATCACTTCTGCTGTGCTCTGTAGGTCATGCAGACCGACCCTGATACAAATGTGGCAGGAGACCATTCAAGGGCCTGAAAACTAGGAGATCAGAATCACTGAGAACCTGGCTACAACAGGCTTTCAGTTCCCCTCCCAGAAGAATGTTCACCTGCTGACTGGCCCAGGTGTCAGCCAGGCTCAGGCACACGCTGGAGAAGCCCCTCAGACTGAAACCCCAATGGGCTGGGGTGGATTCAGTGCTGCTACCAACCGCCTCAGCCTGCCTCCTCGGTGAACACTGTACCCACTCAGAATCGGGCAAGGCATCCCCATGGTGGAATAAGAGCTCTGAGCACTGGGTGGGAGAAGCATTGACCTCTTGGGACCCTCTCCAAGTTAAGACTGGGAAAGGAAGTCTTCACACCAAAAAAGTTCGTAAGAGAGAGAACAGAAGGGAAACATGCGACTGTCAATAGGTAGAGCTGGGGGGCAGTGGGGGCTGGAACTTGATGTGGTGGGGCACCTGCTGCAGGCTTCAGGGAGAAGATAGGGCCTGAGTTCAGTCCGGAGCACCAAATCCAGAGATGACGAACTACAGTCAGCCTCCCAGTGCTTCACGCTCCCAGCCAGTGCCCACACTGTCCTCTCCAGCAGGAATACCTCTCCCAGTTCCTCCCATTCTTCTTGACTCCATTATGTTCCTCCAGACTCAGCTCAACGTGCTCCACCTCTAAGCTGTCTCTGACACCTTCCCATCAGATGCAGCCGTCTGCCTCCATGCCTCAAAGCACCCTCACGTCTCCATCATGCTTGATATCATTGCTTCCTCCCCACTAGACTTTAACCTCCTTGAGGGCAGGTGATAATATCAGACTCAAATCATATGGTGCCTAGCACAGTGCCTGGTGTGTACTCAGCAGTGATTTTATGTTTGACAAGGAAAGGAGGGAGAAGAGGAAGGAAGAGAAGAAGGATGGATTCAGGACACAGCAAATAATTCATCATCTATCTTTCTCCCCTTCATTCCCCAAGAGTGGGACTTCAAGCATTATCAGAGCTGTTGGCCAGAACCACTTGCCCCGTCCCTGCCACGTGAAAAATAAGCTGGACAGGCCTAGTCTGGGTTCTATAATATGCTGTTTGAGAAACAGCTTTTGGTTACTGAAAGCAGGCAGCAAAAGTGGACGGGAGGAGTGTGTGTTCCCAGGATATGCTGACTTTGCTGGAGAAGCCTGAGGTTAATAACAGATGGAAAGCACCCCATGGTAACAATCTTTGCGGGAAAATCTTGTGACCATCAACTTCCCTGAAAGCAGTCAGCAGTGCCTCAGGGAGACTGAATTTCTGTGAGTAAAGTGACTGAAGGCCATCACATGGGGTCACCCCAGAATGAGACCAGTCTTTTAGAAGTCATCGCCAGGGACTGAAGGTTCCAGGGCACCTGAGTCCCTCTGGAGCTGCCTGAGGCCACCCTCTGCCCTCACTATCCAAACCCCAGGGTGACCAACCTTGGTTGGTCACTGCCTGGCGCATATTAGACCTCTGGATAGCCACAGCCACTCCCTGGAGCTCTGTTTCCATTTGTGTTAAACATTAACTGATGTTTTGTTTTGGTTTAGTTTTTTTTTCTTTTTGTGGAGACTTCACGTGCTCAAAATGAATTAGCCTTACTTCTTGGTTCAAGGCATGCCATCTTTGTTGGTATATGCAGGGCTCAATTGTATTTTACTTCACCTTATTTTTTGGCCCCCTTCAGCCCATCCCCAATCCTCACTTTTCTTCTCTTACCACAGGACCCATTCCTGTGATTTTTGTGTGTCTTCCCTCCCAATCTGTAGTTTGATTTGCACGCAGGTCTGAGATTGGTGGGTTTTGGTGCATATTTTAAAAATATGTGGGCCAGGCACGTTGGCTCACGCCTGTAATCCCAGCACTTTGGGAGGCCTGAGCGGGCAGATCCCGAGGTCAGGAGATCGAGACCATCCTGGCTAAAATGGTGAAACCCTGTCTCTACTAAAAATACAA
The DNA here is from genome assembly GCF_037993035.2 of Macaca fascicularis. Classification (NCBI taxonomy): domain Eukaryota; kingdom Metazoa; phylum Chordata; class Mammalia; order Primates; family Cercopithecidae; genus Macaca; species Macaca fascicularis. Next base: position 59,521,118 of record NC_088387.1, read on the forward strand.
AAAAGTAGCCAGGCATGGTGGTGAGCGCCTGTAATCCCAGCTACTCGGGAGGCTGAGGTGAAAGGAGCTGGGCACATTCCTCAGCCCCGGGCTCAAAACTCCCTGAGCCTAGTACAAACACATCCCATCCTCCCATCCCACCACATACCGCCATATATCTCTCAAACTCCCTGAGCCCAGTACAAACACCACCTGGAAAGTCTCCGATAAGGAGACAGCCGTACAAGGTTACTGAAAGCGCGGGAGCCAAAAGAATTTCTTTGTTCCCCTGCAACTTTCGGGCTATAAAAAGCAAACGCTCGCATTGTTCGGGGCCCTCTTGTATACTGTGGAATGGAGGGACCAAGTTCGAACTTGTAGTAAAGATCCTTGCCGCTTGGCTTTGACACTGGACTCTGGTGGTCTTCTTTGGGGAACAAATGGTCTGGGCATTACATCTGGGGGCTCGTCCGGGATTCCCCAAGCCCACCAGACCCCTGGTCAACGGATCTGCTAGGATCGATCTACTGATAGGTGAGCTGGCTCGTCTCCGTTTGTCTGTCTGTGTCTGTGTGTCTGTTCTAAATCTGAATCTGTGACTCGCGAGGTCTGAAACTGGAGCTGGCACGGTCCTGGCGGACGTGCTACAGGACGGCCAGCGGAGACCGGTGGGAGACGTCCCCTGGCTCTCTTCTGATTTAAATTGCGATCTGAGCTGCCGGAGCGCGTTCGCGATCCAGGCAGCAGCTGACTCTGACCCCGACTGCCGGGGCGCGCTCGCGATCTGAGTTGCCGGAGCGCGTTCGCGATCCGGGCAACAGCTGACTCTGACCCGGGCTTCCAGCGCATGCGTGCGATCTGAGTTGCCCCGGTTCCTGGGCGCGCGCATGCGATCTGAATTGCCCCAGTTCCCGGGCGCGCCGATCTGAATTGCCCCGGTTCCCGGGCACGTGCGTGCAATCTGAATTGCCCCGGTTCCCGGGCGCGCACGTTTGCGGCCCCGGTCCCCGGGCTCCCGGCTTCCGGCGCGCGCGTTTGCGGCCCCGGTCCCCGGGCTCCCGGCTTCCGGCCCCAGTCCCCGGGCTCCCGGCTTCCGGCGCGCACGTTTGTGGCCCCGGGCTCCCGGCTTCCGGCACGCGCTTCTGGCCTTGGTCCCCGGGCTCCCGGCTTCCGGCGCGCGCTTCCAGCCCCGGTCCCCGGGCTCCCGGCTTCCGGCGCGCGTTTCCGGCCCCGGTCCCCGGGCGTGACTAGCTATCATTAATAAGTCAGATCAGATTTCCTTTATAGGGATTCTAACCCACATTCCTTTACAGGAAAGGACTACAAATCATTACAGGATGGGTAATACCCAGAGTACTCCTCTATCTCTCCTTACAAGTAATTTCAAAGAAGTTAGAGCAAGGGGCCATAATCTTGGTATGGAAATCAGGAAAGGAAAGCTAATTACTCTATGTCGCTCCGAATGGCCTGCCTTTGATGTGGGGTGGCCACCCGAAGGGACCTTCAGCTTGCTGTCATTACTAGGGTAAAATCCAAGATTTTCCTACCTGGGTGTGCGGGCCACTTAGATCAAATCCCATACATCCTCATATGGCAGGACCTTGTTGAAAACCCGCCTCCTTGGCTGTCCCCTTTCCAATTAGCCTCTGAACCCTGTAAGGCACTGGTTGCTCGACCACTAAAATCCAAGCAACCAACTGCCCCCCCCATCCTGTTCTACCTGATAGCGGGGACCCACTGTTCACAGAGCCCCCTCCGTACCCCTCCGGGCCCGAGGCCCCGGCCCCTCGGGCTGAGTCGCGGGAGAGAGCAGGCGGAGGGGAGGCGGCCGGCACTCACGGGCCCACTGATAGGGAAAATAACTTTGAAGGGCCGGCGGGGCGGACGCGAGGGCGCACTTCGTGGACTAGCCCCCCCCAGCCGCCTGACTCCACGGTGGCTTTACCCCTTCGGGAAATAGGACCCCCAGATGACACAGGCATCCCCAGGCTCCAGTACTGGCCATTCTCCACCAGTGATCTGTATAACTGGAAGACTCAGAGTGCTCGGTTTTCAGACAACCCCAAAGATTTACTGGCTTTACTGGATAGTGTCATGTTCACCCACCAGCCCAGGTGGGATGATTGTCAGCAGCTCCTCCGAATCTTGTTTACCACGGAAGAGCGAGAGAGAATACAGGTAGAAGCCAGAAAGCTGGTCCCAGGGGACGACAGTCAACCGACTGCCAACCCTGACCTCATAAACGCAACTTTTCCTCTGACCAGGCCAGCGTGGGACTACAACACGGCAGAAGGTAGGGGACGGCTACACCTTTATCGCCAGACTCTAATGGCAGGTCTCCGGGCAGCTGCTCGCAAGCCCACTAATTTGGCCAAAGTATATTCTATTCTACAGGGAAAGACAGAGAGCCCAGCTACCTACTTAGAGAGATTAATGGAAGCTTTTAGACAGTACGCCCCCATAGATCCAGAGGCTCCAGGAAGTCAGGCAGCTGTAGTAATGTCATTCGTAAATCAGGCAGCCCCAGATATTAAAAGAAAACTCCAAAAATTAGAAGACTTGGAAGGAAAGCGGATTCAGGACCTCCTTCAGATAGCCCAGCGGGTTTACAATAACAGAGATACTCCAGAGGAAAGGCAATTTAAGGCCACTGAAAAAATTACCAAGGTCCTGGCAGCAGTGGTACAGAAAGAGCATCTACAGCCAGAGTACACCCAACCTAGGCGGCCCCCCAGGCATGATAACCTGAGAAAAGACCAATGTGCCTACTGCAAGGAGGCTGGCCACTGGGTAAGAGACTGCCCCAAAAAGAAACAACGAGGACAGGGACCCCCTAGGTCTACACCCGTACTAGTCACTCAAGATGAAGACTAGGGAAGACGGGGTTCGGATCCCCTCCCCGAACCTAGGGTAACTTTGCAAGTGGAGGGGTCCCCGGTCCAGTTCTTGGTCGATACGGGAGCACAGCACTCAGTCTTAGTTAAAACTAATGGAAAATTATCCTCCAAGTCCTCGTGGGTACAAGGGGCCACAGGAGTTAAGAAATACCCATGGACAACACAAAGAACAGTAAACCTCGGAGCCAAGAATGTAACCCATTCTTTCCTGGTCATCCCTGAGAGCCCCTGTCCCCTATTAGGGAGAGACCTGCTAACTAAAATGGGAGCACAGATCCATTTCCTCCCTGAGGGGCCCGTCGTGACCAACTCCCACAATAAACCCGTGTCCGTCCTGACTATAACCCTAGAAGATGAGTACCGGCTCCACCAGGAGCAAACGGCCCCTGACCAGGACATAGCAACCTGGCTCCAGCAATATCCAGAAGCTTGGGCGGAAACGGGGGGCTTAGGACTAGCAAAACACCGTCCTGCTTTATTTGTTGAACTTAAACCTGGGGCAGACCCCGTGCGGGTACGCCAATACCCGATGCCCCTAGAGGCCAAGAAAGGAATTGCCCCGCATATCCGCCGGCTCCTTAACCAAGGGGTCCTTCGCTCATGTCACTCACCCTGGAATACTCCATTGTTGCCGGTACGAAAACCTAATAGTGGAGAATACAGACCTGTACAAGACTTAAGAGAAATCAATAAGAGGGTTGTGGACATACATCCAACTGTGCCTAACCCATATACCCTCCTGAGTACCCTAAACCCTAAACATCAATGGTACACTGTTTTAGATTTAAAAGATGCTTTCTTCAGTTTGCCTTTAGCCCCTCAGAGCCAAAAGCTCTTCGCCTTCGAGTGGAATGACCCTGATAGGGGCATAAGTGGCCAACTGACATGGACCAGACTGCCGCAAGGATTCAAAAACTCTCCTACCCTGTTCGATGAGGCCCTCCATGAAGACCTGGGTGAGTACCGACGCAAACACCCTGAAATAACCTTACTACAGTATGTTGATGACCTCCTGATTGCTGCTGAGACCCAAGAAGCTTGCATCCAAGGGACCAAGGGTCTCTTACAAGCTCTGGGAAATCTAGGCTACCGAGCCTCGGCAAAAAAAGCTCAAATCTGTAAGCCAGAGGTAACATATCTAGGGTACCTGCTTAAAGAAGGGCAGCGCTGGTTAACAGACGCCCGGAAACAAACTGTTCTGCAGATCCCCAGGCCACAATCCACCCGACAAGTGAGAGAATTCCTGGGGTCGGCGGGTTTTGCAGACTATGGATACTTGCGTTCGCGGAACTGGCTAAACCCTTATATCAGGCAACACGGGGGCAGCAGCCATGTAAGTGGACAGACGAAGCCGAGTCGGCTTTCCAACAGATTAAAACCGCCCTACTCTCCGCGCCTGCACTGGGACTACCTGATGTTACCAAGCCCTTCCATTTATACGTAGATGAGAATAAAGGTGTCGCCAAGGTGGTAATAACTCAGAACTTAGGCCCCTGGCGGAGGCCAGTTGCCTACCTGTCAAAGAAGTTAGACCCAGTGGCTGCCGGGTGGCCCCCTTGTCTCCGAATGATTGCAGCCACGGCTCTGATGGTGCAGGATGCTAATAAACTTGTCATGGGGCAAGAATTGCGGGTCGTTACTCCACATGCCATCGAAGGTGTAGTCAAACAGCCACCTAATCGATGGATGAGTAACGCCTGACTCACCCACTACCAAGGACTACTACTAAATCCTCTCAGGATAACATTCCTGCCCCCAACGACCTTAAACCCTGCCTCGCTGCTGCCTAACCCGGACCTGGACGCCCCACTCCACGACTGCACCGAGATACTAGCTCAGGTGCACGGAGTTCGAGAAGACCTGCAGGACCGCCCACTTCCTGACGCCAACCTCGTCTGGTTCACTGATAAGAGTAGCTTCATGCATCAAGGCCAGAGGTACGCTGGAGCGGCAGTGACTTCAGAGACTGAGGTAATCTGGGCGGAACCCCTGCCCCTGGGGACATCGGCCCAGAAGGCCGAACTGATAGCGCTCACCCAAGCTCTTACCTTAGGGGTGGGGAAAAAGCTGACGGTATATACAGACAGCCGATATGCTTTTGCAACGGCGCATATACATGGGGCCATTTACAGGGAGCGGGGGTTACTGACGGCTGAAGGAAAAGAGATAAAAAACAAGCAAGAAATCCTAGCCCTGCTAACAGCCCTATGGAGGCCAGAAAAGTTAGCCATTGTGCATTGCCCAGGGCATCAGAAACTAACTACTCCAACTGCTCAAGGCAACTTTCTGGCAGACCAAACTGCAAGAAAGGTGGCAAAGGCTCCCAGCCAACTCCTTGCACTCCAGCTCCCTGACCCGGGCCCCCGGGACTTGCCGTATTTCCCTGATTATTCAGAACAAGATCTCCAGTGGATTGACAAGCTTCCCCTAAAACAGATCCAGAATGGGTGGTGGACTGATACTAATGACCAAACCATCCTACCAGAAAAATTAGGACAACAAGTGTTAGAACACATCCACCGAACCACCCACCTGGGTGCTCGGCGGATGATAGACCTGATCAGACGCTCTAAACTCAAATTCAGACATACAGCCGAGATGGCCAGCAACATCGTGACAAGTTGCAAAGTCTGACAGCTTAACAACGCCTACCCCCAATCCCAGGCTACAACAGGAACAAGGCTCAGGGGAACCAGGCCCGGTATCTACTGGGAAGTAGATTTTACTGAGATAAAGCCAGGAAAATACGGGTATCAGTACTTACTTGTCTTTGTAGATACTTTTTCAGGGTGGACTGAAGCATTCCCCACCAAGAAGGAAACTGCTCAGGTTGTAGCAAAAAAAATCCTGGAAGATATCATCCCCAGGTATGGCTTCCCCGTCCAGATAGGGTCAGATAATGGGCCGGCCTTCGTCGCTAAGGTAAGTCAGGATTTGGCTTCCATCCTTGGGGCAAATTGGAAACTACATTGCGCTTACAGGCCCCAGAGTTCAGGACAGGTAGAGAGAATGAATCGGACCTTAAAGGAGACCTTAACTAAATTAACTATGGAGACTGGCGCTAATTGGGTGGTCCTTCTCCCCTACGCTCTGTTCCGGGCCCATAATACCCCTTACAGACTGGGCCTTACCCCTTATGAAATTATGTATGGCAGACCCCCACCATTAGTTCCCAGCCTAAAAGATAATCTGCTCAAGTCTGAAACAGAAAATGTCTCTGAACTCTTATTTTCCCTACAAGCCTTGCAGAAAATTCATCAAGAAATCTGGCCCAAGCTGAAGGAACTATATGAGACCGGTCCCCCGCCGACACCCCATCCATACCAGCTGGGAGACTGGGTCCTGGTCAAGCGACACCGACAAGAGACCCTAGAACCCAGGTGGAAAGGACCACTCCAGGTACTCCTAACCACACCCACCGCCCTAAAGGTAGAAGGCATCGCGTCGTGGATCCACTACACCCATGTCAAGCCGGTGGACCCAACCTCCAACCTCCTGGGACCAATCACGGTGGCGGCTGAAGCACCAGACATGTGGACTGTGGACAGAGCTAAAAACAACCCCTTAAAACTCACCCTGCGCTGGCAGCATAGCTCACTGCAAACATGCAGTTAGGTAGTCTAACCCTAACGTTAGTTGCCTTAGTGGCCGCTGGAGAAATCACAAAACCAGCTCTTAATCCCTTTGTCTGGAGATTCTGGCTTTATGAAAACCGAACCCACCCTGGACAACCTCATAAGCCCGGAAAATTATTGGCCAGTGCTGATTGCCCCTCCTCAGGGTGCAACAGCCCAATTCTACTAAATTTTACTGGTTTCCAAATAGCCAAATCTATGACACCAACAATATGCTTTGAGTTTGATCAGACTAAATACAATTGTAAACACTATTGGTGGCACCAAAATGCCGGCTGTCCTTATAACTATTGTAACATCCATAGACCCCATTATTGGGGAGAGAGAAAACAGTTAGACCCTAAGTGGCCCTTCCATCGTAGACGGGATGGAGACTTTTCATATACATGGATAGTTAGAGACCCCTGGAACTCCCGCTGGACCACACCTCAACATGGGGCTGTATACTACTCCCCCTCCTCCACATGGCCTAGCAGTCACCTCTATCTGTGGCGAGGCCTAGTGCAAGTACTGCCCCTGGTCCACAGGAATATCCAACGACAAGAAAACAGACTAACACAAGACTTACGTCCTTTCTCCTGGTTAAAGTTATTACAGGAAGGACTAGAACTTGCTAACCTTACAGGACTTCACAGCCTGTCTGGCTGCTTTCTGTGTGCCACTCTAGGGTGTCCACCGCTAACCGCTGTCCCTCTGTCATGGGGATCCTCTACCTTTGCCCAAGCTAACAACCTCCGAAACCTCTCATATGCTCCTATCCTAAACGTGCCCCTATACCTAAACTCCAGTCAGGAGAAGTTTCCCTACTGTTTCTCAGGAACCAATTCCAGCCTCTGCAGCATCACTGCAACGCCCCCTAATATCACCTTAAGGGCTCCATCAGGCATATTCTTCTGGTGTAATGGAACCTTATCTAAAAACCTATCAAGCCCCTCTGTCACCAACCTACTGTGTCTTCCTGTCACATTAGTTCCCCGGTTGACTCTACTTACTGCCGGCGAGTTCCTAGGGTATACCGGTAACTGGACTAGTGCTGTTATTCACCCAGACCCTAGACTGAGACCTGCACGAGCCATATTTCTCCCCCTCATTGCAGGAATCTCCCTCACCGCATCCTTCATTGCGGCCGGACTGGCGGGGGGAGCCCTAGGTCACACCCTCATAGAAAGCAACAAGTTATACCAACAATTTGCCGTTGCTATGGAGGAGTCGGCTGAGTCCCTTGCCTCCCTTCAGCAGCAGCTCACGTCCCTAGCTCAGGTAACCTTGCAGAACCGGAGGGCCCTAGACCTACTCACTGCAGAAAAAGGTGGTACATGTATATTTCTAAAAGAAGACTGTTGTTTCTATATAAATGAATCAGGGCTTGTAGAGGACCGGGTCCAACAGTTACGCAAGTTAAGCACTGAAGTAAAAACACGGCAGTTTGCTTCAGCTGCAGACCAATGGTGGAATTCCTCTATGTTTTCTCTGTTAGCCCCCTTCCTTGGACCCCTGCTAAGTCTACTATTTCTGCTTACCGTAGGACCTTGTGTTGTTAACAGAATTTTACAATTTGTTAGAGAGAGATTTGACACCGTACAACTCATGGTCCTCAGAGCCCAATACCAACCTGTAAACACTGAGACAGAATCAGACTTATAAGACCCAAGATTGGCTCTAAAGATACCTGAAAAGAAGGGGGGAATGAAAGGAGCTGGGCACATTCCTCAGCCCCGGGCTCAAAACTCCCCGAGCCTAGTACAAACACATCCCATCCTCCCATCCCACCACATACCGCCATATATCTCTCAAACTCCCTGAGCCCAGTACAAACACCACCTGAAAAGTCTCCGATAAGGAGACAGCCGTACAAGGTTACTGAAAGCGCGGGAGCCAAAAGAATTTCTTTGTTCCCCTGCAACTTTCGGGCTATAAAAAGCAAACGCTCGCATTGTTCGGGGCCCTCTTGTATACTGTGGAATGGAGGGACCAAGTTCGAACTTGTAGTAAAGATCCTTGCCGCTTGGCTTTGACACTGGACTCTGGTGGTCTTCTTTGGGGAACAAACGGTCTGGGCATTACAGAGGCAGGAGAATCGCTTGAACCTGGGAGGCAGAGGTTGCAGTGAGCCAAGATCGCACCACTGCACTCCAGCCTGGGTGACACAGTGAGACTGTCTCAAAAAAAATAAAACAAAATAAATAAAAATATGGGCAAGTGGTCTTTGGTATACATCTCATTCTGCTTCTCACCCTTTTCCAGTCAAAGTTATGTTTTTGAGATTGATCCAAGTTGATATAAGTGGATGTGGCGAGAGCATTCCTTTTATCTGCTGAATTATTATCATCATTTGCATATAACACATTTTATCTATTTTCCTATTAGTAAATTTCTAGGTATTTTCAAATTGTCCCTATTATAAACAATTCTGCAATGGACTTCCTCTTGTAAGAGTTTCTCTGGGCTCAGCATCTAGGAGTGGATGGAATTGCTGGGTGGGAAGATCTGTCTGTATTTAGTTTCTCTTACTATTTCTCATCTTCTTCCCGGAAAGGTTATACTGGTTGACATTCCCGGAGGGTTTCTGTTTTCCTTCACCTTTGGCAGTACTTGATATTAGCCAAGTTTTTAATATTTGCCAATCTGATAGGTATAAGATCTACAGCTATATCTTAACCACATTCTCCTGGTTTTCCTTCCCATCTCTGCCTGTTTCCCCAAAGTGTCAGCCTGTTCTGTTCTCACTCCCTCAGGGAAGGGACATAATGACAGAAAGTAGGAGGCAGGAGGGAGAAGTGTTTCTTTCTGGCTTTTGAGTTTTAAAACCCTAGATTCTTGGGGGACCAAAGAGGATCCATGGCACAGAAAAAAAAGATCTGGGAAAAAAATACATGGAAAATTGAGGCAGAGCAAGCAACCCTCCTTGTGCCAGCCCCACTTGACAACAGGACTTGGGCTGGGTGTAGGAGAGTGCTAGGAGGAATGTGAGGCAGTCCATAGCAGGACTGTGACCCCAACACTTAGAGGCCGAGGCGGGTAGTGTCAACACAGGAGTGAGCCAGGTTGAAGTGCCCCCGGGAGTGGTCTGGACTATGGCTGCCTTAGGCCTTCCTCGTGATCCTTTTCAACTCTGGCTGGTTGTTGCCCTGTGGAAGTTGGCCTAGTGTTACCACATCTTTCCATTTTTTTCAAGAGAATCTAAAATCAGAATTTTTTTTGAGGAAGTTCCCCTTAAAAAATAAGTTATTATTAGCTGCTAAAGGCTTACAAAAAACAAAGTTAATGAAAACTTCAAACATATTTAAAAATAAGCAAAAGAGTATAATGAATCCCCGTGTATCCACCACCAAGTTTCCACAATTGTCAACTACGGCCAATTTTGTTTCATCTATAACCCCACCTATTTCCCTTCATTCAGAATTATATTGAAGTGAATCCAATTCATCATTTTCTTGTAAAGATAAGAACTCTTATTTCTTTTCTTTTTTCTTTTTTTTTTGGGGGGGGGGGGGACAGAGTCTCCCTCTCTGTTGCCAGGCTGGAGTGCAATGGTGCGTTCTCAGCTCACTGCAACCTCCACCTCCCGGGTCCAAGCAATTCTCCTGCCTCGGTCTCCTGAGTAGCTGAGATTACAGGCACACGCCACCACGCCCAGCTAATTTATGTTAGTAGACACGGAGTTTCACCACGTTGACCAGGATGGTCTGGATCGCCTGAGCTCATGATCTGCTCACCTCGGCCTCCCAAAGTGCTGGGTTTACAGGCGTGAGCCACAAGCCACCATGCCCAAAGAATGCTTCTTTTCTTTTTTTTTTTTTTTTTTTTTTGAGATCGTGTCTTACTCTGTCACCCGGCAGGAGTGCAGTGGCACAATCTTGGCTCACTACAACCTGCGCCTCCTGGGTTCAAGCAATTCTCCTACCTCAGCCTCCTGAGTAGCTGGGATTACAGGCGCCTGCCACCACACCCAGCTAATTTTTGCATTTTTAGTAGAGACGGGGTTTCACCACATTGGCCAAGCTGGTCTCAAACTCCTGACCTCAGGTGATCCACCCGCCTCAGCCCCCCAAAGTGCTGGGATTATAGGCGTGAGCCACTACGCCCAGCATAGAACTCTTATTTCTAACCATGACACATATAATAACTAAATAAAATCCCAATAATTTCCTACCATCAAATAACCTGTAGTGTTAAAATTTATAATTTTCTCACAAAATGTTTATTTAATATTATTTTACTTTGTATAATGTGTCTGAAACAGGATCTAAACCCAGCCCACACCTTGAGAGTGACTGGTAGGTATATTTTTAAGTCTTCTTTAATCTGTAGGTTTGTGCTCCCACCTTTTTTTCCCTTGCAATGTATTTGTTAAAGAAGCTAGGCCTTTTGTCCTACAGAGTTTTCCACGGTCTGGATTTTGCTGGTGTCATTTAACATGCTCCTCTGTCTTCTGTGTTTCCTGTATATTCATATTTGGATCTAAAAAGCTAAAGCCAGCCTGGGCAACATAGTGAGACTCCATCTCTACAAAATAAAAATAAAACAATTAGCTGGGTGAGTGGCATACACCTGTAGTCCCAGTTACTTAGGAGGCTGAGGTAAGAGGAGTGTTTCAGCCCAGGAGGTGGAGGCTGCAGCAAGCCATGATCGTACCAGTACACTCTAGCCTGGACAACAGAGCAAGACCCTGCCTCAAAAAAAATAAATAAATAGACTGGGTGTGGTGGCTCACGCCTGCAATCCCAGCACTTTGGGAGGCTGAGGAGGGTGGGTTGCTTAGGTCCAGGAGTTTGAGACCAGCCTGGGCAACATGGCAAAACTCCATCTCTACAAAAAATACAAAACTTAGCCAGGTATTGTGGCATGTGCCTGTAATCCCAGCTACTTGTGAGGCTGAGGTGGGAGGACTGCTTGAGCTCTGGGGGCAAATGTTGCAGTGAGCCGAGATGCTAGCCTGGGTGACAAAGTGAGACTTCATCTCAAGAATAAATAAATACGTATACACATAAAAATTTAAAAAGTAAAAATAAATAAATAAAAAATAAAAAACTAAAGCTCTTATTCTTAAAAAAGTTCATAATCTTTTCAAAATAATCTTTAAATACTGTCTGAGCCAAACAAAATACATATGTTCTAGCTCTTCAAATATTCTAGTCTTTTGTCAGATATGTATTTGGCAAATATTTTCTCCCAGTCATTGGCTTGCCTTTTTATTTTTGTAGCCATGTCTTTTGAAGAATAAAAGTCTTAAATTTTGATGAAGTCCAATTTATTTATTTTGTAATTTATGCCTCTTGTGCATCATATTTAAGAAGTCTTGCCAAACTCAAGGCTACTAAGATTTTCTACTGAATTTTATTTTAGAAATTTTAATTTTTGAATTTAGGTCTATTTTCCACTTAAAATTAATTATTATTATTTTTGAGATGGGGTCTTGCTCTGTCACCCAGGCTGGAGCGCAGTGGTGCAATCGTGGCTCACTGCAACCTCTGTCTCCCAAGCTCAAGCAATCCTCCCACCTCAGCCTCTCAAGTAGCTGGGACCACAGGCACATGCCACTACGCCCAGCTAATTTTTTGTATTTTTTGTAGAGATGGGATCTTGCCATGTTGCCCAGGCTGGTCTCAAACTCCTGAGCTCAGGTGATCCACCCATGTTGGTCTCCCAATATGCTGGGATTATAGGTGAGAGCTACTGCACCCAGCCTTAAAATTAATTTTTAAGAAGCTTTATGTTGAAATAAATTTAGCTTTGAAAAGAAGCCACAAATATAGTACAAAGTATTCACATATTCCCTTCATCCTGCCTCCCCGAATGTTAACAACTTATATAACCATAGTACAATTATCAAAACTGAGAAATCAACATTAACTAAGCTACAGACTTTATTTAAATTTTGCCAGTTTCCCCACAATGTACTTTTCTGTTCCAAGAGCCAATCCAGGATCTCATATTGCATCCATTACTGTGTCCCCTTAGTCTTCTTCAATCAGTTCCCCAGTCTATCCTGTCTTTCATCTTAATTTTTATGTATGGTGTGAGGTAAAGATTGAGATTTGTTTTTTGCATATATCTCTTCAATTTTTCTAGCACCATTTGTTTAAAAACATTATCCTTTTTTTTTCATTGAATTGCCTTGACAACTTCGTTGAAAATCAATTGACCATATATGTGTGAGTCTATTTTTGGACTCTCTGTTCTGTTCTGTTGTGATATCTATTTGTCAATTTTTACAGCAATACAACACTGTCTTGATTTCTGTAGCTTGATGTTTAGTCTGAAATCAGGTAGTGTTAGCCCTCCAACTTTTTTTTTTTCCTAAGGTTGTTTTGGCTATTCCAGGTTCTTTGAATTTACAGACAAATGTTAGCATCAGTTTTTCAATTTCTACAAAGAACCTTCTGGGATTTTGATTGGGATTGCATTGAAACAGCAGATGAATATGGAGACAATTGACATCATAATAATATTGAGTCTTTTGATCCGCGAATTCATAGTATCTTTTCACGTACTTAGTTCTTTAATTTCTCTCAGCAACGTTTTGTAGTTTTCAACGTACAGGTCTTGTCCATCTTTGGTCAAGTTTATCCCAAACCGGCCCGCCAGGTGAGTTTGATGCACTCACGTCTTAAAGTTGAGAATCATGTCTCTACCTCACACCTGTTACTTAAATATGGTGCTGGAAAAGTAAATATTAGAACAAAATATGCAAGAAATATCAGTAATTCAAGCACAATTGGGAACTTTAAAAATCCAAGGCAGGGGTTGTAATTCATATGAATTAATAAAACAGTTGAGCAAAGTAGATGAATATAAGATAGTGTATACTCAAAACACAATTCAATTCCTTTAAACTGGTTAGAAATTTTAATTAAAAATAAGATCCCTGCCAGGCCCGGTGGCTCATGCCTGTAATCCCAGCACTTTGGGAGGCTGAGGCGGGTGGATCACCTGAGGTCAGGAGATTTGAGACCTGCCTGGCCAACACAGTGAAACCCCGTCTCTACTAAAAATACAAAAAAAAATTTAGCTGGGTGTGGTGGTGCATGCCTGTAATCCCAGACACTCGGGAGGCTGAGTCAGGAGAATCGCTTGAGCCCGAGAGGCGGAGGTTGCAGTGAGCAGATATCGCACCATTGCACTCTAGCCTGGGCGACAGACTGAGACTCCATCTTCAAAATAAATAAATAAAATAAGATCCCCTTCTCAATAGTAACCAAAAATAAACTGAATAAGAAATTCAATCATATTCAGTGATCTAATATATGGTTTGTTTTTTTTTTAAAAAAAAAACTATATGTGGCTAGTTACATCAGCTCATGCCTGTAATCCCAGCTCTTTCGGAGGCCTAGGCAGAAGGATCATTGAGCCCAGGAGTTCAAGACCACCCTGGGTAACATAGTGACACTCCTGTTTCTACAAAAAATTTAAAAATTAGCTGGGCATGGTGGCTATGCCTGTGATCTCAGTTACTTAGAAGATCGAAGTGGGAGGATCACTTAAGCCTGGGAGGTCGAGGCAGCAGTGAGCCATGATTGTGCCACTGCACTCCAGCCTGAGTGACAAAGCAAGACTGTGTGTCAAAAAAATTGTTTTTAATTGTATATGTTTCTATGTGTTTACAAATATGTATGTAAATGAATAGAAAAAAAGCCTGGAAAGCTGAGACAAGTGATTTTCCCAAGGAAAGGAAAGAGGATGAAGGGAAAGTAAGGGAGAGCTTGTCTGCCTCCTTTGAATTTTTTTCCATGCTAATGTGTTCATGTAGTACTTATGTAACGAAACAAAACCTTTACAAAGAAGCATATGATTTCATTTTCTCAAATTATTGACACATTGATGTGAAAATGTCTCAAAAGATTATCACACAAACTTAATAGCAATTATGTACATATGGTGGCATTTCAATAGCTTTCACTGTGATTTTTCATTTTTAGTGTTGCTCACTGTTTTATAATGAGCATGTGTTATTTTTGTAATAAAAAAAGTTATGGTCAGAGGTGGCGCCTCACGCCTGTAATCCAGGCATTCTAGGAAGGGGAGGCAGGCAGATTACCTGAGGTCAAGGGTTCAAGACCAGTGTGGCCAACATGGTGAAACCTGTCTCTACCAAAAAGTATAAAAATTAGCCAGATGTGGTGGGACACACCTGTAATCCCAGCTACTCAGGAGGCTGAGGCAGGAGAATCGCTTGAACTCAGGAGGCAGAGGTTGCAGTGAGCCAAGATTGTGCCATTGCACTCCAGCCTGGGCAACAAGAGCAAAACTCCATCTCAAAAAAAAAAAAAAAGAAAGAAAAAAGAAAGTAGGAGAAACAGAATATAAACAAGCACAAAAATAGTGTTCCTATTTATAATTTATAGTATATTCACATAAAACATAACAAAGGTAAATATTCCCAGGTTATAAATAGATCAGTTAATATCAATTAGCCTTTCAAAACAAAAGACTTCCTGTTAAAATATTTACTCCACTCTCCTATTATGAAGCCTACTGATCACAGCGAAACAAATGAAAAATAGGGAAAGAGGCCTCCGTTTTCTTCTTTTTTTTTTTTTTTTTTTTTGAGACGGAGTCTCGCTCTGGCACCCAGGCTGAAGTGTGTGGTGTCCAGTGATGTGACCTTGGCTCACTGCAACCTCCGCCTGCTGAGTTCAAGCAATTCTCCTGCCTCAGCCTCCCGAGTAGCTGGGACTACAGGCGCGCATCACTATGCCCAGCTAATTTTTTGTATTTTTAGTAGAGACAGGATTTCACCATGTTGGCCAGGCTGGTCTTGAACTCCTGACCTCGTGATCCGCCCACCTCAGCCTCCCAAAGTGCTGGGATTACAGGTGTGAGCCACTGCACCCGGCTGAGGCCTCTGTTTTCAATGAGACAAATAACTACAGAACCAAACCAGAGCCCATAAAGCAAACCTGCTGTTACTGTAAGATGGGAACTGTAACAGGAGAGAGATGCCAGGTGCCTCCTTGGACCGAGGGTAGGACACAGATTACTCCAAAAGTCCGTGATAGAAGCTTGGCTGATAACGCTTGGAATCTATTAATATCTCAGCAATACCTAGCACAGGCTGGTCCCCAGAGACTGGGGAAGTCCTGTAGAGAGCTCACAGGCACTGCAGAATGGCAGGGGAGGTGGGCCTGCAGGAACTACCTTGCTAACCTCGCCTCCAGAAAGGCAGTCATGCGAGAAGGATGAGTGGGGAAGGAGGATGTGGAGGTGGGACCGCCGGGTTGCACCCAGGGACCTGTAAGTCTGGGCCACATGGACTTCCTGAACACCAAAAGCTGTGGGGAGATGACCCCCAAGAAAAAGGAAGTAAATGAAAGGCTGTTTGAGATAACAAAACCTATTGAAGCTGAAGGATTCCTAGATTCTCTCCAACATCCCTAGCCCTTTCTCCACTCCTTATACTGCTATTCAGCCAGTAGTGGATCCCATTCAAAGATAAACAATAACCCAGGGAACCATATTGGATTTACACATAGAAATTGCAGAGGAAGGAAATATACACAAAAGCCTGATGAATAAAATAAACACCGCAAGAATAATTACCCAAGGAAACAGAAAATATGTTCAGATAAATTCTCCATATTCTCAAAGAAATTTCAGACAACACTATTTCTAGAAAAAGGCTGCAAAGACAAGACATAAGAATTCAAAAAAGAGATTCTAAAATGAGAGAAGATAAAAAGCAAGCTAATAAGTTCAGGATAAAAATGGAAGAATAAAATCTGATAGAGATGGAAGCTACATTAGAAGCCAAAAAAACAAAAAACAAAAAAAACCCCCACAAAAAACAGTTAAAAAATTGATGGCAGGCACAGTGGCTTACACCTGTAATTCCAGCACTTTGAGAAGCCAAGGTGGGCATATCACTTGAGGTCGGGAGTTCGAGACCAGCCTGACCAACATAGAGAAATCCTGTCTCTACTAAAAATACAAAATTAGCCAGGCATGGTGGTACATGTCTGTAATCCCAGCTACTCGGGAGGCTGAGGGAGGAAAATTGCCTGAACCTAGGAGGCGAAGGTTGCAGTGAACCGAGATGGCACTATTGTACCAGCCTGGGCAACAAGAGCAAAACACTGTCTAAAAAAAAAGAAAAAACTGACTCTAGTTCAATATCTGGTGGGCAAAAACCAGGAAATCACACAAAACGAAATGAATAGCTGGGTATGGAGGCACACACCTGTGGTTCCAGCTACTTGGGAGTCAACCTGACTGCACCCCAGCCTGGGCAGCAGGGCAAGACCCTGTCTCAAAAAAAAAAAAAAAAAAGAAAGAAAATTATTATTCTTATGGGAGACCAATAAAAGAGATCTCCAGCAGCTTGCAGTGAGCTGAGATCGCGCCACTGCACTCCAGCTTGGGCGACAGAGCGAGACTCCATCTCAAACAAAAAAAAAAAAAAAAGAGAGATCTCCAGCATTTCTGAAGGAGAATAAACATTTCTGGAAAAAAAAAAAGAGAACAAATGAAATTAAGTATAAATTATTTCAAAAAATAATAGAACTTTCTTGAAATAAGGATGATTTCACTCTGCTGATCAAAAGGGCATAGATGTTCCAAGAAAAATTGACGTAGACTGTTCAACATCAAGATATATCCTACTGAAGTTATGAGACACCAAGGACAAAGAAAACCTCATGTGGTTAACCATGCAAAAAAGCATTTACAAAAGGAAAAACCAGATCAAATTTCCTCAGGTTTTTTCACAATGCCAAAAGACAGAGGACCAACATTTTTAAAGTTCTGAAGGAAAGAAAACATGACACAAGAATTTTCTTTTTTAAAAACTTTTTCTTTTAGGTTCAGGGGTACATGTGCAAGTTTGTCATATAGGTAAACTCACGTTGTAGGGCTTTGTTGTACAGATTACTTTGTCACCCAGGTACTAAGCCTAGTACCCAATAGTTATTTTTTCTGATCCTCTCCCTCCTCCACCCTTCACCCTCAAGTAGACCCCAGTGTCTATTGTTCCCCTCTATGTGTCCATGTGTTCTCATCATTTAGCTCCCACTTATAAGTGAGAACATGCAGTATTTGGTTTTCTGTTCCTGCATTAGTTTGCTAAAGATGATGGCCTCCAGCTCCATCCTGTTCCTGCAAAGAACATGATCTTGTTCTTTTTTATGGCTATGTAGTATTCCATGATGCATATGTACCACATTTTCTTTATCGAGTCTACCATTAATGGGCATTTAGGTTGATTCCATGTCTTTGCTATTGTGAGTGGTGCTGCAGTGAATATATGCATGCATGTCTCTTTATGGTAAAGCCATTTATATTCCTTGGGGTATATACCCAGTAATGGGATTGCTGGGTTGAATGACAGTTCTGTTTTTAGCTCTTTGTGGAATCACCACACTGCTTTCCACAATGGTTGAACTAATTTTACATTCCCATTAACAGTGTATGACTGTTCCTTTTTCTCCACAACCTCACCAGCATCTGTTTTTACATTTTTTTTTTTTTTTTTTTTTTTGAGATGGAGTCTCACTCTGTTGCCCAGGCTGGAGTGCGGTGGTGCTATCTCAGCTCACTGCACCCTCCGCCTCCCAGGTTCAAGCCATTCTCCTGCCTCAGCCTCCCAAGTAGCTGGGACTACAGCCGCTTGCCACCACGCCTGGCTAATTTTGTGTATTTTTAGTAGAGATGGGGTTTCACCATGTTAGCCAGGATGGTCCACCCACCTCAGCCTCCCAAAATGCTGGGATTACATGCATGAGCCACCGTGGCCGGCGTTAACTTTTTAATAATAGTCATTCTGACTGGTGTGAGATGGTATCTCATTGTGGTTTTTATTTGCATTTCTCTAATGATCAGTAATACTGAACTTTTTTTCACATGCTTGTTGGCCCCATGTATGTCTTCCTTTGAAAAGTGTCTGTTAATGTCCTTTGCCTACTTTTTAATGAGGTTGTTTTTTTCTTGTAAATTTGTTTAAGTTCCTTATAGATGCTGGATATTAGACCTTTGTGGGATGTATAGTTGGCAAAAATGTTCTCTTATTCTCTAGGTTGTCTGTTTACTCTGTTGACAGTTTCTTTTGCTCTGCAGAAGCTCTTACATTTAATTAGATCATCAATTTAATTAGATTGGTCAATTTTTGCTTTTGTTGTGATTGCTTTTGGCATCTTTGTATGAAATCATTACCTGTGGCCGGGCACGGTGGCTCAAGCCTGTAATCCCAGCACTTTGGGAGGCCGAGACGGGCGGATCATGAGGTCAGGAGATCGAGACCATCCTGGCTAACACAGTGAAACCCCGTCTCTACTAAAAAATACAAAAAACTAGCCGGGCGAAGTGGCGGGTGCCTGTAGTCCCAGCTACTCGGGAGGCTGAGGCAGGAGAATGGTGTGAACCCAAGAGGAGGAGCTTGCAGTGAGCTGAGATCCGGCCACTGCACTCCAGCCTGGGTGACAGAGCAAGACTCCGTCTCAAAAAAAAAAAAAAAAAAAGAAATCTTTACCTGTTCCTGTGTCCAGAATGGCATTGCCTAGGTTGTCTTCCAGGGTTTTCATAGTTTTGGGTTTTACATTTAAGTCTTTAATCGATCCTTAGTTGATTCTTGTATACAGTGTAAGGAAGGGGTCCAGTTTTAATCTTCTGCATATGGCTAGCCAGTTATCCCAGCACCATTTATTGAATAGGAAATCCTTTCCTCATTGTTTTTGTCAGTTTTGTTGAAGATCAGATGGTTGTAGATATGTGGCCTTATTTCTGGGCTCTCTATTCTGTTCCATTGGCCTATGTGTTTGTTTTTGTATCAGTACCATGTTTTTCTGGTTGATGTAGCCATTAACCAGAAATAGTTTATACCAGTAGTATAGTTTGAAGTTGAGCAATGTGATACCTCCAGCTTTGTTCTTTTCGCTTAGGATTGCCTTGGCTATTTGGGCTCTTTTTTGGTTCCATATGAATTTTATTATTTTTTATTTTTATTTATTTTTTGAGACAGAGTTTCACTCTTCTTGCCCAGTCCGGAGTGCAACAGTGCAATCTCGGCTCACCACAACCTCCGCCTCCCAGGTTCAAGCAATTGTCCTACCTCAGCCTCCCGAGTAGCTGGGATCACAGGCATGTGCCACCACACCTGGCTAACTTTGTATTTTTAGTAGAGACAGGGTTTCTCCATGTTGAGGCTGGTCTCGAACTCCTGACCTCAGGTGATCCACCTGCCTCAGCCTCCCAAAGTGCTGGAATTACAGGCATGAGCCACCGTGCCCAGCCCCATATGAATTTTAAAAGTTTTTTTCTAGTTTTGTGAAAAATGTCATTGGTAGTTTGATAAGAATAACATTGAATCTATAAATTGTTTTGGGCAGTATGGCCATTTTAATGATATTGATTCTTCCTATCCACGAGAACTGGAATGTTTTTCCATTTGTTTGTGTCATCTCTGACTTCTTTGAGCAGTGTTTTGTAGTTCTCGTTATAGAGATCTTTCAACTCCCTGGTTAGCTGTATTCCTAGGTATTTTATTATTTTTGTGGCAATTGTGAATGGGATTGCATTCCCGATTTGGCTCTCGGTTTGGCTGTTGTTAGTGTATAGCAATGCTAGTAATTTTTGTACACGAATCTTGTATCTTAAAACTTTGCTAAAGTTATTTATCAGCTGAAAGAGTTTTGGGGTTGAAACTATGGGGTTTCTAGATATAGATTCATGTCATCTGCAAACAGGATAGTTTGACTTCCTCTCTTCCTATTTAGATGCCCTTTCTTTCCTTCTCTTGCCTGATTGCCCTGACCAGGACTTCCAATACTATGTTGAGTAGGAATGGGGAGAGAGGGCATCCTTGTCTTGTGCTGGTTTTCAAGGGGAATGCTTTCAGCTTTTGCCCATTCAGTAAGATGTTGGCTGTGAGTTTGTCATAGATGGCTTTTATTATTTTCAGGTATGTTTCTTCAGTACCTAGTTTATTGGAAGTTTTTAACATGAAGGGATGTTGAATTTTATTGAAAGACTTTCTACATCTATTGAGATTATCATGTAATGTTTGTCTTTAGTTCTGTTTATGTGATGAGTCACATTTATTGATTTGCATATGTTGAACCAACCTTGTATCACAGGGGTATACAAGTAGGGGTATTCATGATCAAGTAGGCTTTATTCTTTAAGTCCATTCCTTTGTGAACTCTTGATTTTCTAAATCCTCTTCTTTTCCCTTTTATTTTTTCTGGTATGGTCCTGAAATGTCTTCTGTGGTCTTCCTTCAAAGTTCAGCTTCCCTTTCCAATTAAATTTTCATTCACGTTCCCACATTAACCTTCAAAATTACACTCAAGGCAAGGACTTCCCCTGTTTTCAACAAAGAGATGGGTATCAATGGATTTCCAAAGCATCCCTCTGTTCTACACATATGTATCTTTTTTCCCCAACTAAAATGTAGAATTATTGGGAACAGGGTCTGTTTTTAATTTCCTTTTTATCTCCCTGCCTTACAGCACCTGCTCTACAAAGTAATTCTCAATAAGTAATCACTTCTGACCACATGTAGAGATTTATAATTCATAAATGTATAATTCCATTGAATGGAAACGGAAATCCTTAGATTGGGGGTGGGGTCACCATTGTTACTGCTAACATATATTAGCAGTTATTAATCCAGCATTTCATGTAATCCTCATACTGAAACCACCTTTGGGAAATTATGACAGTAAGAGAAATCTACATGGCTGACTCCATCTTGCTTCTAGCCTCTCAAGTTGACTCTCTTTGCTTATTATGCCTTGGTGTGAGAGAAATTTATAGTTTAAATGATAATAGTCCTTCCCAAAAATGAAATTGTTCCTGTAAAACTAATAAACCGCCACCAAGTTAGGAGGATGAGAGGGTCTTGAATTCTAAATAATTACCAGCCATTATTCCAGAAATCATAAGATTTGCAACTTCCCCAGTTACTCTTGCAGATACTATCACTATTGTATAACCTAAGATTGGCCTTTTGAAATGTCTTTTCAGGATTTTGCCTTTCTGACAACCACATGACCCCATCTGGACCCACCAACCAGTCCTGTTGCCCCAACCCAGCAACTGTCTTAGCACAAGAGGACGGCTTTGATTCCCTATGATTTCATCTCTGACTCAACCGATCAGTATGCTCCCTGCCCACCAAACTATCTTTGAAAAACCCCTAACCTCATGCCTTTGGGGAGACTGATTTGAATAATAACCCCATTTCCTATGGGGAGTGACTGGCCTCGTATCAGTTAAACACTTGTTACTACAATGCTATGGTCTTGGTGAGTTGATTTTGTTCGTGCAGCAGGCGGGAAGAACACACTGGGCTGGCCACGCACAGTGGCTCACGCCTGTAATCCCAGCACTTTAGGAGGCTGAGGTGGGCGGATCACCTGAGGTCAGGAGTTCGAGATCAGCCTGACCAACATGGAGAAACCCCATCTCTACTAAAATACAAAAAGATTAGCCGGATGTGGTGGTGTGCGCCTGTTGTCCCAGCTACTTGGGAGGCTGAGGCAGAATTGCTGGAACCCGGGAGGCAGAGGTTGCAGTCAGCTGAGATCCCACCATTGCACTCCAGCCTGGGCTACAAAAGTGAGACTGTCTCTAAAAAAAAGAGTGGGCAGTCAGGCGTGGTGGCTCATGCCTGTAATCCCAGCTACTCAGGAGGCAGAGGCAGGAGAATCACTTGAACCCATAGACAGAGTTTGCAGTGAGACAAGACCGCACCATTGTACTCCAGCCTGGGCAACAGAATGAGACTCTGTCTCAAAAAAAAAAAAAGAGTCGGCTGTAGGCTGGGTGCAGTGACTCACACTTGTAATCCCGGCCCTTTGGAAGGCTGAGGCAGGTGGATCACCTGGGCCCAGGAGTTCAAGACCAGCCTGAGCAACATAGTGAAACCCTGTCTCTACAAAAAATACAAAAATTATACTTCCATGTAGTATGGGAAATAAAATTTAAAAAACAAAAATATAAAAATTAGCCAGGCGTGGTGGCATGTGCCTGTGGTCTCAGCTACTCAGGAGGCTGAGGTGGGAGGATCACTTGAGCCCAGGAGGTTGAGCCTGCAGTGAGCCGTGATTGTGCCACTGTACTCTAGCCTAGGTGACAGAGTAAGACCTTGTCTCTTAATTTAAAAAAAAAGTGGATTGTCTTGTTTATAGAATAGCATGTGACAGAACTGACAATGTATGACTTTTGAGACTAAGTTACAAAAGGCATTGTGATTTTCTTCTTGCTCTCTCTTAGTCACTCACTCTGGGGGAAGCTAGGTGCCATGTTGTGAGAATACTCAAGCAGCTCAATGGCAAGGTCCATGTGGCAAGGAACTGAAACCACCTGCCAATGGTCAACAGGAAACCGGCACCTTATGTCAACAGCCATGTGAGTGAACCATCTTGAAAACAGATTATTTAGCCCCATTCTTCAGATGACCACAACCCTGAGTTTTTACTGCAACATCATAAGACACCCTGAGCAGTCATCCAACTAAACCACTCTTGAATACCTGACCCGTACAAACTGTGAGATAACAAATAGTTGTGTTACATTGCTAAATTTTGAGGTAATTGTTTACACAGCAATAAATAATTCAACAGGTTATCGTCTAAATGAGTAGTTCTTACATTTTGGGGGGACAGGGACTTCTTTGAGAATCCGATAAAAATTATAGACCCTCACTTAAGAAAAATGCCAGAAATAGGCCGGGCGCAGTGGCTCACGCCTGAAATCCCAGCACTTTGGGAGGCCGAGTCGGGTGGATCACGAAGTCAGAAGATCGAGACCATCCTGGCTAACACGGTAAAACCCCGTCTCTACTAAAAATACAAAAAATTAGCCGGGCGTGCGGTGGGCGTCTGTAGTCCCAGCTGCTCGGGAGGCTGAGGCGGGAGAATGGCATGAACTCAGGAGGCGGAGCTTGCAGTGAGCCGAGATCCGGCCACTGTACTCCAGCCTGGGCGACAGAGCGAGACTCCGTCTCAAAAAAAAAAAAAAAAAAAGAAAAAAGGAAAAAGAAAAATGCCAGAAACAAAATCATGTAGCTCACGGTTTCTGGAGAATCTTATATCCCAGTAAAGCCCATTCACAGATCTCAGGTTAAAAATTCCTTCTCCAAACACTAGAAGAGTCCACATGTAAATTCTTTCCTTAAAAAAAATCCCTTTCCTGTGGAAGACTAATGTAAAGCAATTTTTATTCTTTGCTTCAGTTTGTTTTTCCTTGAGATGGAAGAACCAGTTTGATTAAAGAGGCATTTCCCCCACCCCCAATTCCCCCAGGCTGTTTCCACCAGCACATTTCAGAGGGCAAAGGGGTCAAACTAACTTTTCTCATGGTTCTATTTTTATGACTGAATTCTTATGGAAAAGGGAGTCAAGGAAATTGGTGAGATTTCCAGAAAAGTCAGAAACCGTAGTTACTAGAAATACAGGAAGGAAATGTGTTCTTGAAAGATTAACGCTCCAAGGTTTAGAGCTAAATGTGTTGGCTTCATTTGTATTCTCCAGACACAGTAGGGCATTTGGGAGAATCCTACTGAGTTCATTCTTTATCCACTTGAGCCACCTCCACCTTTGTTTTTACACATACGCATCTCCAGGCTGACATTATGTGCAAAGGAGAAGCACAGTGATTCCTCTCCATTTTCTACCAGAGGAGATAAAGACCTCTAAGCGGACACAGACATAGGAGAGAGAGCCATCAAACTTGCGTTTGAAGTTAGTATCTGCTAAATCCTCAAGGCCATATTTTCTGATCCAACCAAGGAAAGTATAATTGCAATTCTCAGAGTCAGCTTCCCCTTTGGGAACCCCAGAATGGATCTGCATTCCTGAGCACTGTTCCCTGGGCTGCAGAAGACGTGTCAGGAAATACAACCTAGGAAGAGAAGCAGAACTTGGGGGCATAATGGTATATTCAATTTGGGGGAAATTCAGTTTGGAGAACTTTTAAGAAAATTTAGTTTGGAGAATTTTTAAGACATCCCCTAGGGGTTAGGTATATGGTACATGAACTCAGGAAGAGGTCTGCATTCAGAGACATTTTGGGAGTTAAAACATGAGCTCGCTGAGAATGGACCTTTGCAAACTTATAAATAGGGAAGGAAGAGAAGTCCCTTAAGGAATGAAGGAAAACGATAGGAGAGGTTGTGAGATGAGCTGGGAAAGATGTGAGAGAAATCCACAGACAAGGGATTAAATTTTTTTTTTTTTTTTTGAGATGGAGTTTCCTCTTATTGCTCAGGCTGGAGTGCAATGGCATGATCACAGTTCACTGCAACCTCCACCTCTTGGGTTCAAGCGATTCTCCTGCCTCAGCCTCCTGAGTAGCTGGGATTATAGGCGTAAGGTACCACACCCAGCTAATTTTTGTATTTTTAGTAGAGACAGGGTTTTACCATGTTGGCCAGGCTAGTCTTAAACTCCTGACCTCAGATGATCCACCTGCCTCGGCCTCCCAAAGTGCTGGGATTACAGGCATGAGCCACCGTGCCTAGCCAGGATTAAATTTTTTAAATATAAATATAATTATTTGTATTTTTACAAATATAAATATAAACAAAAAGGGAATGTTAATTTCACATGCAAGTTTAAGCAGAGGCATTAGGTAAATGACAGGTGGACCATGTCAATTCTTTTTAGCGTGACCCGGCTTCACAGGTAGTTGTGGAAGGAGCATATCAGTGCAGCAGAAGGGGCAGAAGCTTGATTGGGACAGGCTGAGGAGAGAGTCAGCAGAAGTGGCTCACATAAAAATGGCCACACACAGTCACCCAAGATTCAAGACTGAATAAGGCAGAGGCTCCTCTCAGTCCCTCTGGTGAGGTAAGAGGCAGCTGGAAGAGATTGGTGAAATACATATTCATTTTGCTATTTGTTCATAGTCTACGTTCACTGAAGGAATAAAATCCCATTGTTAATAAACAGAAGTAGCTCCCTAGAGATATAAACTTTGGTGTGGAAAAGTTGGCATATAAAAGAAAAGCAATAGCCATCTGCCCAAATTAGAACTAGCAGGGAAGAAATGGCCTTGCCAGGCACGGTGAAACACAAGAAGCAGATCGCAAATCAAAGAACTGAAAGTGTTATGAGGGTAGGCATGAGGTCCTACCTTCACAACATAATCCACAGGTTAGGGCAGTGGGTGAGAGGATAGTCTCTGCTGTCTTTTCCAAATGGACAGAACCTCTTAGACACCCATCCTCCCTGAATATTTAAATCAGCACCAATCATAAGTGTAACTGGAGAGCAAAAATGAGACAGGTGAACAGCAACAGACAATTCCAGGACTTAGATTCCAAACATGCAAAACCTATGGCTTGTAGTAGCATTTTCTTTGAAATAATTGAGTTCCTGTATATTTTCATGAATAATTCTCTTTGTGTTTCATATTAATCTTTCTGGTAAATAAATAAATAAATAAATAAATAAACATTTTCCAAGAAGGTCCCCCAGGCTGCTGGCACAGGCTGCGCTGATAGGCTCCTGCTGTGTTTCCCTGTGGCTTCACTGAAGGCCCACCACCTGCCTCTACTACTATGTTATGATGACAACCTGTTTAGTGGGTCTGTGCCTTGGAGACACTGGCGACCTTGATCCCGATTCAATTGGCAGAGCCTTGTGTGCAGGTCCTACAGGCTACACTCCTGCAGGCCTGCATTTAGGCTTAGATAACTCCCCTAGGATTCAAACCCCAAAGGAAGGGCTTGCCCAGGCCACAATCCTGTTCTTGCTCCAGACTTTCCTGCCACTGCCCCATACTTGTCTCTGTACCTATGGCAGCTGAGCTGGCATCTCCTCCTGGGACACCTGATGTGTTTCACAGGCTAGAAACATCAAATGCAGGCACTAGCACCAACTTTCAGGAAGTAAAGCCAAAAGCCCATGACCCTTCTGTTATGTGCTCGATGCCACAAAACCCAGCTGCCTGTGTGCTATGTTGTCAGAAAACACCACGGTTTCCTGTTAAAATACAGGAAGAGAAGTAATAAAAAATAAATTTCCTGCCAACCACTGGGGACAACTAGATAGAAGAGGAACAATAAAATATGAATACAATGACAACCAGTATGTAGACACCCAGATGACTTTCCTGTTGAAAAGTCTGGCTTAGAGGATGAAATTGAAGGAGTCCAAGAAATGCCACCCCAAAATATCATGCTTTGGTGTGCTGATTGCATTGAACCGAGGGCATGTGGGGAACAGTGGATGCAGACAGAGGCTTTTTCTGAGCTCCCTTTAGCTGCCTAAAGACCTTCCTCCAAATGGAACTCAATTGTCCTGAATCCCCTTTGCAGGAATCTCATCCACCAGGGAACATTAACTGGGATGGATCACAGGAGAGAGCCTGGAGGTGGAAACTATGCCTAGACAGAAACCACCTATTCTCCTAAGGGCGACTCCCAACAACCTTTGTTACCTGGGAGACTTTTATCTGCATAACAAGAAGACCTTTATTCACCACACGTTTCCTCCCCTCACCCATAACTTGTGTGGCCACCACTTCCCAGAAGCCCTAAGTGCTCCCATTCCTTTCTGTATCTCAGGATGCTCTATTAGCTTCAGGCATCTGCCCCTTCTTCAAGTCTGGTATTTTGTAAGACTCCTGTGCATGCATAGGTAATTAAATATGGCTTTTCTCCTGTTCATTAGTCTTACATTAATTTAATTCATAGCCCAGCCAAGGAACCTAGAAGGCTATAAGAAAGTCATTTTCTACTCCCCTACAGAAGCAGAGTTAGTGATGTATTCCTGGGGCCTTCAGGAATCAGTTCTCATCTCTGAGGCTGGCTCCTCCACGTTCTATTTTCTTTCTTTCAAAAAACTTTTTATTTTTTATTTTTATGGACACATAATAGTTGTACAGGTTAGGCATGGTGGCTCACACCTGTAATCCCAGCACTTTGGTAAGCCAAGGCAGGAGAATTACTTGAAGCCAGAAGTTTGAGATCAGCTTGTACAGCATAGTGAAACCTCATCTCTACAAAAAATATATAAAACTTTAACCAGGCGTTCTGGCACACACCTGGGGTCCCAGCTACTTGGGAGGCTGACATGGGAAGATCACTTGACATGGGAGGCTGACATGGGTTAGGGGGTCAGGGCTGCAGTGAGCTGTGATCATGCCACTGCACTCAAGCCTGGGTGACACAGTGAGACCCTGTCTCAAAAAAAAGTAGTTGTACATATTATGGTGTTGTATTAATTTATTCTCATACTGTTACAAGGAAATACCGGAGACTGGGCAATTTATAAAGGAAAGAGGCTTAATTGACTCACAGTTCTGCATGATGGGGAGGCCTCAGGAAACTTACAATCACGGCGGAAGGAGAAGCAGGCACCTTCTTCACAAGGTAGCAGGATAGAGAGAAGTAAGCAAAGTGGGGAAGAGCCCCTTATAAAACTATCAGATCTCATGAGAACAAACTTACTATCATGAGAATAGCATGGGGAAAACTGCCCCCATGATCCAATCACCTACAATTCAATGTGAGATTTGGATGGGGACACAGAGCCAAACCATATCAGGGGTACATGTGATATTTTGACAGAAGCATGCAATGTGTAATGATCAAACCTGGGTAACTGGGATATCCACCTCCACAAACATTTATCATTTGTGTTGGGAATATTCTAAATCTACTCTTCTAGCTATTTTGAAATATACAATAGATTATTGATAGCTACAGCTGCCCTATTGTGCTACCAAACACCAGATCTTATTTCTTCTATCTAACTGTATTTTTTTTTAAGATAGAGTCTTGCTCTGTTGTCCAGTCTGGAGTTTAATGGTGCAATGTTGGCTCACTGCAACCTCTGCCTCCTGGGTTCAAGTAATTTTCCTGCCTCAGCCTCCTGAGTAGCTGAGATTACAGGTTTACATCACCATGCCCAGCTAATTTTTTGTATTTTTAGTAGAGACGGTTTCACCACGCTGGGCAGGCTGGTGTTGAACTCCTGATCTGAAGTGGTCCACCCTCCTCAGCCTCCCCAAGTGCTGGGATTATAGGCGTGAACCACCACGCCCAGCCTATCTAACTGTATTTTTGTGCCCATTAACCATCCCCTTTTTATCATGCCCTCTCCATTGCCCTTCTAGTCTCTGGTAACCGCCATTCTACTCTCTACCTCCTTGAGGTCAATTATTTTAGCTCCCACATATGAGTTAGAACATAAGACATTTGTCTTTCCATGCCTGGCCTGTTTCATTTAACATAATGTCTTCCAGTTCCATCCATGTTGTTGCAAATAACAGGATTTCATTCTGTTTTACGGTAGAATAATATTCCATTGTGTGTACATAACACCTTTTCTTTATTCATTCATCTGTTGATAGACACGTTGATTCCATATCTTGGCTATTGTAAATAGTGCTGCAATAAAGGTGGGGGTGGAGATATCTCTTTGATATACTGATTTCGTTTCTTTATTTCTCTTTTTTGAGATAGGGTCTTGCTTCGCCACCCAGGCAGGAGTGCAGTGGCACAATCATGGCTCACTACAGCCTTAAGATCTCAGGATCAAATGATCTTCCCACTTCAGTTTCCCAAGTAGCTGGGACTACAGGTACATGCCACCACATCAGGCTAATTTCTTTAAAAAATTTTGTAGAGACAGGGTCTTGCCATATTGCCCAGGCTGGTCTTGAATTCTTGGACTCAAGTGATTCTTCTGACTTGGCCTCCCAAAGTGCTGGGATTACAGACATGAGCCAACATGCCCAGCCCTTTCTTTTGAATATATACCCAGAAGGATGATTGCTGGATCATATGGTAGTTCTATTGTTAGTTTTTTGACAACTCTCCATACTGTTTTCCATAGTGGATATACTAATTTATATTCCCACCAACAGTGTATGAGCATTCCCCTTTCTCTGCACCCTTGACAACTTTTGCTATTTTCTGTTTTTTTAACAATAATCATTTTAACTGGGATATCTCATTGTGGTTTTGATTTGCATTTCCCTAATGATTAGTGATGTTGAGCATTTTTTCATATACCTATTAGCCATTTTTATGTCTTCTTTTGAGAAATATCTTCAGATCTTTTACATATTTTTAAGTCAGGTTATTTGTTTTTTTGTTATTGAGTTGAGTTCTTTCTATATTTTGGTTATTAATTCTTCGCCACATGACTTGTTTTCAAGTATTTTCTCGCATCCTGTAAATCGTCTCTTCACTTTGTTGATTCTTTTATCTGCTGTGCAGAAGCTTTTTAGCTTGATCTAATGACATTTGTCAACTTTTGCTTTGGTTACCTGTGCTGTTGAGGTCTTGCTCAAGAAATCTTAGCCCAGCCTATTGTCCCTGAAGCATTTCTCCAATGTTTTCTTCTAGTAGTTTCATGTTTTACATTTAGGTCTTTGATTCTATTTTATTTTATTTTATTTTATTTTATTTTATTTTATTTTATTTTATTTTATTTTATTTTTTGAGACAGAGTTTTGCTCTGTCACCCAGGCTGGAGTGCAGTGGCATGATTTTGGCTCACCGCAACCTCCACCTCCTGGGTTCAAGCGATTCTCCTGCCTCCGCCTCCTGAGTAGCGGGGACTACAGGCGTGTGCCACCACACCCAGCTAATTTTTGTATTCTTAGTAGAGACGGGGTTTCACCATGTTGGTCAGGATGGTCTGGATCTCTTGACCTTGTGAGCCACCGCTCCTGGCCCAGTCAACTCATTCTTGACAAAGGCACCAAGAACATACATTAGGGAAAGGATCCCCTTTTAATAAATGATGTTAGGAAAATGATAGTCATATGCAGAGGAATGAAACTAGACCCCTATTTCTTACCATATACAAGAATCAAATACAAATGGATCAGGCTGGGCATGGTGGCTCACGCTTATAATCCCAGTACTTTGGGAGGCCAAGCTGGGTGGATCACCTGAGGTCAGGAATTTGAGACCAGCCTGGCCAAAATGGCAAAACTCTGTGTCTACTAAAAATACAAAAATGAGCTGGGCATGGAGGCACACGCCTGTAATTCCAGCTACTCAGGAGGCTGAGGCAGGAGAACCACTTGAACCTGGGAGGCGGAGGTTGCAGTGAGCCGAGATCGCACCACTGCACTCAAGCCTGGCATCAGAGTGAGACTCCGTCTGGAAAACAAAAACAAAACAACAACAAAAAAATGACTTGAGGCCGGGCACGGTGGCTCAAGCCTGTAATCCCAGCACTTTGGGAGGCCGAGACGGGCGGATCACGAGGTCAGGAGATCGAGACCATCCTGGCTAACACGGTGAAACCCCGTCTCTACTAAAATACAAAAAAAAACTAGCCGGGCGAGGTGGCGGGCGCCTGTAGTCCCAGCTACTCGGGAGGCTGAGCCAGGAGAATGGCGTGAACCCGGGAGGCGGAGCTTGCAGTGAGCTGAGATCCGGCCACTGCACTCCAGCCTGGGCACAGAGCCAGACTCCGTCTCAAAAAAAAAAAAAAAAAAAAAAAAAATGACTTGACTATAAATGTGTGCATTTATTTCTGGGTTCTCTATTCTGTTTCCATTGGCCTGTAGGTCTGATTTTATACCAGTCCCACATTGTTTTGGTTACTACAACTTTGCAGTATAAAGTCAGGTAATGTGATGCCTCCAGCTTTGTTCTGGCTCCTCCATTTTTTCATTGTTGGGAACTAGCCTGTTACTTTCAGTTTATGGCAGTAGCTCAAGATGTTTTGTAGTGGGTAAGATTCAGCTGCTCATTTCCTACCTTGCTACCAACTTGTAATAAAAGCAAGCCCCAGGCCAAATTCTGCCCCATGCAAAGACATTTATTAAACCAATATTCATGGACCATTAGGCACAGAACATTTTATACAACCCACTCGGTAGGTCCAGCTTATGTCCTTTTAAATGATTTAATGACTACATGACATGAATGATCTGCAGGAAAAGAACCAACATTTTAGAGACAGGATTTAATTATCTTTGTGGTCAGCATCAGGCAACCAGAAACTCTTCTAAAGCAACATCTGGATACAGGAGTGGTTCAGGGTCCAGGGTCTTGCACCATCTTTACAGGGGCTTGCTAAAGGCCTCAATAGACTCTTACACCCTGTTCAGGCAAATGAGCAGAGCCTCTCAAATATGTTAGCAAATTCACGTATCTTGATTGTCTTTAATTTCATCAGTGAGCCCTTTTCTATCATTTTCTTATGCTAATTACTAAGCCTCTGATTTCGCCACAAATAAAACCAATTTCTGATATTTATGTGCTGATTAGCAAAGTATCTGCTATGAATCAAAATACAGATTACTCAAGCAACTTTTAAGGGGCACATTGAATAGCCTTTCAGATATAACACTAGCTGACACCCCTGGGGTGTAGCTTGCCCTTGGAATTGAAGCTTAATTTAACTAGCAGGTACACAGCATTCCGTTGTCAATGCTGCAGTATTTACAAGTGTGAAATGAAAATATCTTGGGCCCCCAAAATCACTAAGGAAAACTCAAGCTGGAAACTGCTTAAGGCAAAATTGCCTCCCATTCTATTCAAAGTTATTCCTCTGCTTACTGAGATAGATGCATATCTGATTGCCTCCTTTGGAAAGGCTTATCAGAAACTCAAAAGAATGCAATCCTTTGTGTCTCACCTATCTGTGACCTAGAAGCTCCTTCCCCATTTCCTGCCTTTGCTTCAAGTTGTCCTCCCTTTCCAGACGGAACCAATGTACTTCTTACATATATTGATTGATGCCTCATGTCTCCCTAAAACGTATAAAACCAAGCTGTCCACCAATCACCTTGGGCACATGTCGTCAGGACTTCCTGAGGCTATGTCACAGGCTGCCCACAACCTTGGCAAAATAAACTTTCTAAATAAACTGAGACCTGTCTCAGATTTTTCGGGTTCACACAAGTAAATTACAGCCATTAAGACACTTACTAAGACCTAAGAGAAAAAAAACCAATTATTTTAATTAAGTACTGTGGGAAGCAAGTCAATACCAGAACACTTGTCTCAAGCTTTGTGACTATTTCATTCAACTTCTGTCTGAGAAGGAGACAATTAATGTGAGATATAACTGAAATCTGTGAGATTGTACTGGGGACTACAAATTCCTAAGCATTCAAGTAAGGAAAGATTCTTGTTATTCAACAGAGTTTATTTCAGTACAAGTAAAAGGAAATATTCCATATGGCTCTTAGGAATTGGTTATCCCAAAGGTAGTTCAGGCTGCAAACAAACAATTTATTCTGGGCTAAATCAAAAGTCACAAAGTGGCACCCCAGAAAAATGGGTGGCCTGAACCCATTTGGTCTGAAAAACTTTGTAAAATTATGGAATTTGAGCCAGTACTTAAAAATCAGTTGCCATCCCCATAAAAATCTGGATTTCTGGTTTCTCTTGAAAAAAATCAGAAGATCTGACAATATTAAGTCTATATTTCCTGCTGACATAAGGCAGCTGGAATCGAGTAATCACTATATCCCATAATAGGCATTTTCAATTGTAGAAAGTAAAGTAGAGGTTCCTCTTCAAAGGGACTTTCCTCCCTGTCTAATTAGGAATAAATAGTAAAATCTCTTAGAAGCAAAATGTATTCAAAGACCTGGGCTAACATTCTTAGATATCTGCTAGCTGTAATAAAAAAATCAATGTACTTTGTGTTCTTAGCTCCCATATTTTAGCCTAGATATTTGCCCTGGCATGCTTATACTGGTCCAAGCAAGCATTAGGTCACAGCCTGGTCCTCTTCCTTATTTGGAGGTGTTTTTACCTTTCTCAGCATTCCACAAGTTGCTTCCACCTTCCTTTGTCCTCTGCCTTTGCCTCTTTTGGAAAGTTCTAAGTTACTAGCCAATCAGGACAAGTACAGAATGTGAGGTCCCATTCCATCCAATGGACACCAGACACAGCAGCAGGGTGGCCGCTTCAGGTTATAAATGACCCTGTCTCCTTTGTTTGGGTGTGCTCTCATGGCAAGACTGCTAGCGAGCAGTACCCTTTCTGCAGAAAGTAAACTAGCCTTGCTGAGAGATCCTTTTTCTCAGTGTTGAGTTTTGTGACACCAAGCACCTGTTCCCAACACTCTCCAGCTTGCTACAGTCCACACCATGCCCCATTACTTCCCAACACTGAGGTCCAGTGCCAGTTACACTCCTTAACTATCCTCACCAGTCGAGCCTTGAAACATAATCCTAGGTGGACCATGGAACTGAATTTCTGCCCAAATCCTGCCTTGGGATAAGACGATATTCCTGCCTCAACAGACTCTTCATCAAAAGACAACATATGTTCATGAAAAGACAAACCACAAAATGGGAGAAGATATTTGCAACACATATAGCTACAAAGGAGTAGTACTCAAAACAATACAAAGAATTTCTACAAAATGATAAGAAAAAGACCATCAATCCAACAGAAAAGCGGGCAAAGAGATGAACAGGCAATTCACAGAAGAAACAGGAATGCTCTGTAAACATAGGAAAAGATGCTCAACTCCATAGTGATCCAGAAAATAAAAGTTTTTATCACAATAAAATGTTATTTCACATTCACTATATTGGCAAAAATATAACAATACCACCATCACCAAGAATTCTATGCATCACCAGTTGAATTTTGATTGGCCCAGTCTCTCTGAAGAATGGTTTGAACTCTCTGGAGAAGCTATTTATCCAAGGTACCAGAAGTTTCACTCTTGGGAATTAACTCTAGAGAAACCCTTGCAGAAATTCACAATGAGACAGGTACAAATGTGTTCATGGCCATTTGGTTTGTAATAGCCCCAACTGGTAACAACCTAAATATTTGTCAGCAGAATAAAGTAGGATATATTCATACAATAGGGTAATATAAATATAGTTGCCATACACATCAAGAATGATTCTCAAAACACGTTTGACACAAAAATCAAGCAGCATAAGAAAATACACTATGATGCCATGTATATAAAGTTGCATGCAAAGCAATACTACATATTGTTTGGGGATACATTTATTAAAAATATGAGAAAAATAAATGCCAACTTTAGGATATTGATTACCTCTGTAAGGAACAAAGGGGAATGAAATCAATATGGGTCTACAAGATTCTTTGGCTGTATTAGAAATGCTTTATTTCTGCCAGGCATGGTGGCTCACACCTGGAATCCTAGCAGTTTGGGAGGCCGAGGTGGGAGGACTGCTTGAGCCCAGGAGTTTGAGACCAGCCTGGGCAACATAGCAAGACCCATCTCTATTCTTAAAAAAAAATAGATAAAATAAAAAAGAGATGCTTTATTTCTTAGGTTGGGTGGGTAATACTACCTACTTGTGTGTTAGATTAGTCTTTTTTTTTTTTTTTTTTTTCTTTTTAGGCAGAGTCTCACTCCATCACCCAGAATGGAGTGCAGTAGCCTGATCATAGCTCACTGCAGGCTTGAACTCCTGGGCTCAAGTAATCCTTTTGCTTCAGTCTCCCAGGTAGCTGGGACTAGAGGCACGTACTACCACACCTGGCTAATTTTTATATTTTTTTTTGTAGAGACAAGGTCTCCCTATGTTGCCTAGGCTGGTCTTGAATTTCTGGCCTCAAGCAATCCGTCTGTCTCAGCCTCTCAAAATTCTGGGCTTACAGATGTGAGCCACTGTGCCCGGCTTGTTGTATTAATCTTTATACTTTTTTGTATTTATTAAATATTAAAAAACAAATTTTAAAATAAATGGCATTTATTAATATCTAGTTTGCAGTTTTCCTCTTTTATTTCAGAGTTAATAAAAACTTTTTCTAGGCTGTATTAGTTTCCTGTTGTTGTGTAACAAATTACCAAAAATTTGGTGGCACACAAATTTATCTTGGAATTCTGGTCCCTTCCTCTATCTTTAGAACCAGCAGCAGCATCTGGAAATCTCTCTGTCCTCTACTTCTGTCATCACACACTGCCTCTGAATCTGACCCTCCTGTCTTCCGCTTAGAAGGACCCTTTTGATTACATTGGGCTTACCCAGATAATCCAGGATAATCTTCCCACTTTTCAAGATCCTTAACTTAATCACTTCTACCAAATCCCTTTGCCATGTAAGGTAACATATTCACAGGTTTGGGGGATTAGGACGTGCACATCTTTGCAGGGGCAGTTTTCTGCCTGCCACATAGGCCTTAAACACTTTTGTAGGCCCTAGTGCTATGCCTATTGTGTGGAGTGGAAAAACCCCTGCCCTGCTTAGCTCTTAGTAAATATCTGTTTTGGTTTCCTTGCCCTGGTAGAAACCCAGATGGTTACAAAGCAGCCAAAAGCTTAGCCCTGGAGGTGTGGGTGTGGGGATCGGGGAGAGAAAATCAGAGAGGCTGGAAATTCCCAAGCTGGAGAATGGATCCACAACTACCAAGAGTGGTTCTGAATTAGAACAGTTAGGTCTCAAAATTCCTCAGAGCAGCCACACGGAATACTCTACAACAGAAATCTGATCAGTCTCCTATGTAAAACCCCGTTATGGCTTCCCCTTGGCTTTAGAATAAGGAACAAAGTCCTTCAAGTGGTCCTAGAAGAGAGTTTCTCAACCTCAGCACTACTGACATTTGGGGGTGGAAAATTCTTTATTGTCAGGGGCTATCCTCTGCATTGCAGGATGTTTAGCAGCATCCCTGGAGCATCCCCCAACACACTTGTGACAACCTTGCCAGATGTCCCTGGAGGACAAAATTGCCCTCCATTGGGAACCATTGCCCTAGGCGGTCCCACAGGATCTGGCCCTGTCCGTCTCCCCGGGCTCATCTGCTCCCCAGGGGTCGCCAGCCTGTGCTTTCTTCTTTAGCCGCCTAAAGGGCAACTCTCAACTGGACACCACATCCCTCCTGCCTCAGGATTTCTGCACAGGATCTCTTCCTGGGCCGCCCCTCCCTACCTGTTTTCACCTGGCAAACTCCTTGTGTCTCAGCATAAAGGTTTCCTGCTCAGGCCCCCTGCCCCACCCCGCCTCCAGAGCCCTACACTGTGTCCTGTGGCAACCCCACTTCTCTGCCACATGCTGCTTCCTGCCACCTCCAAGAGAACAGGGACAGTGACTATCTGGTCCTCCCACAGTGCTAGTATCAGCTACTTGGTCCTTATCCTTATATTGTCCTTATATTGATGCCAATCATAATAAGGACAATATGATTGGCAGATACTGTCTCCTACCCCACATCTGTCCCACATTAGATGCCCAGAACCAGAATTAGATGTGAAGCCAAGTAAGTCCCCAAGGAAGAAGGGCTGAGATTACTTGTCTGCTTCTTATTGCGTCTGGACTATGGTGCTGGCCCTATTAAAGATTAAACAGTAACTTAGGCTGTGATCTGAAAAAAGGCTCTTCCTAAGGGCAGTGAGCCTAGGGTTCCCAAGGCTACACATCAGGAATCCTTTGCCCGAGGGCTCCTGTTAAATTATGCCCTCCCTAGGAGAGGCCAGTACCATGGGCCTGGCACCAGCTGCCAAGTGTCTGGGATAGGAGCCACACAGTGGTCACCCTGCAGACAAGGACAGCCCAATGAGGAGAAGCCAGTGCTCTCAACCAAGAGACATTGCTTGAGGCCAGGAGTTCAAGACCAGGCTGGGTAACTCCTATGGTTTGGATTTGTGTCCCTGCCCAAATCTCATGTCAAGTTATAATCCCCAATCCTTCCCAGTCTCTAGGAGGGGCCTGGTGGGAGGTGGTTGGATCATGGGAGTCTGTGAGTCCTTGGGAATCCATGGGAGTCTTTATAGTCTGTGAGTCCTTATGAGACCCAGTTGTTTAAAAGGGTGTAGCACTTCCCCCTCTCTCTCTTCCTTCTGCTCCAGCCATGTAAGACATGCCTGCTTCCCCTTCACCTTCTGCCATGATTGTAAGTTTCCTGAGGCCTCTTCAGCCATGCTTCCTGTACAGCCTGCAGAACTGTGAGCCAATTAAATCTCTTTTCTGTTTTTTTGTTTTTTTGCTTTGTTTTGTTTTTTTGAGATGGAGTCTCACTCTGTCGCCCAGGCTGGAGTGCAGTGGCACAATCTCAGCTCACTGCAACCTCCCAGGCTGGAGTGCAGTGGCACGATCTCAGCTCACTGCAACCTCCGCCTCCTGGGTTCAAGAAATTCTCCTGCCTCAGCTTCCCAAGTAGCTGGGATTACAGGTGCGCAACACCATGCCTGGCTAATTTTTTATTTTTAGTAGAGATGGGGTTTCACCATGTTGGCCAGGCTGGTCTCAAACTCCTAACCTCAGGTGATCCACCAGCCTTGGCCTACTAAAGTCATGGGATTACAGGTGTGAGCCACCGCATCCGGCCTAAACCTCTTTTTCTTTATAAATTACCCAGTCTCATATTGCTATTTCTTTATAGCAGTATGAGGATGGACTAAAATGGCAACATAGCAAGACCCCTGACGAAGTTTCCTCTTGTCTACCCGATCCTGGCAAGGTAAATAACACATCACCAAAACTCAACCTTGACCTCAGCAAATGATCGATATGTCCCTGATTAAAAAGTTGTAACCGAGACTCTGAAATGGAATCCTGTGAACAACACTGAAAGGACAGAGCTCAGCTGCTGGTTGGCGGCAGCTACAATGTCCCAGGACAGGAAGTCCATCTTGGATCCTTCTGTGCTTGCATTCAGTTGTCCCCTCTTCTCCCACACAGCCTCCCAAAGCAAGCCCCACATTCTCCCTCAGTTGCTATTTTGTGAGTTGGGTTTCCCAACTTTAGTCAACATGTTGACAAATATATTCCTTGTATTATTATTCACTTAATATGTTCTTTTAAGTGCATATACCTCTTTCCATAATAAAAACACTTTTTTTCTGTCAGGCATGGTGGCTCGCACCTGTAATCCCAGCACTTTTGAAGGCTGAGGCAGGCATATTACTTGAGGTCAGGAATTCGAGACCAGCCTGACCAACAAGGCAAAACCCCATCTCTACTAAAAACACAAAGATTAGCCAGGTGTGGTGATTTATACCTGTAATCCCAGCTACTCAGGAGGCTAAGGTACAAGAATTGCTTGAACTCAGGAGGCGGAGGTTGCAGTGAGCCGAGATCACGCCACTGCACTCCAGCCTGAGCGAAAGAGTGAGACTGTCTCAAAAACTAATAATAAAAATAATAATAATAAATAAATATAGTTATTTTCTGATTATGTAACTCAATGTATGCTCATTATAACAAATGCAAACAACACAAAAAAGCATAAGGAAGCCAAAAACCACCTGAAATCTCATCACCTAGGGAAAACCACCATCAACATTTCGATTCCTCCTTTCCTACATGTCTTTCTCCAAATATACACACAAATGTGATTTTACAGACATAAGGCATACTTTTTTGCTTAAATAAATGTATTCAAAAGGAAATGCTCTACTGGCATCATTAATAGCAAACTGCCATCACTTGCAAGAATAGAAAGTAACTCCTCCCAAATAAATACAACAAAAACAAAACAATGTGGCCGGGCGCTCACGCCTGCAGTCCCAGTACTTTGGGAGGCCGAGGCGGGCAGACCACCTGAGGTCAGGAGTTCAAGACCAGTCTGGCCAACATGGCAAAACCCCATCTCTACTAAAAAATACAAAAATAAGCCGGGCATGGTGCCAGGCACCTGTAATCCCAGCTACTCGGAAGGCTGAGGCAGGAGAATTGCTTGAACCCGGCAAGCGGAGGTTGCAGTGAGCCAAGATTGTGCCCCTGCACTCCAGCCTGGGCAACTCAGTGAGACTCCATCTCAAAAAACAAAACAATTGACTAAATATCTGGTCAGATACCATAACTCACCAAGGCTCCCAAGCCTGAGGCCCAGTCTCTAGCGGATAACAGAGGCAGATGAGCAAGTGTTGTCAGGGAGGGGCTTTATAGGTTAGCTTTTCTCCCAGGTGCAATTAGAAGAGAATGAGATGGCCGGGCGCAGTGGCTCACACCTGTAGTCCCAGCACTTTGGGAGGCCGAGATGGGTGGATCACGAGATCAGGAGTTTGTTGACCAGCCTGGCCAACATAGTGAAACTCCGTCTCTACTAAAAATACAAAAATTAGCCAGACGTGGTGGCACGCACCTGTAGTCCCAGCTACTGGGGAGGCTGAGGCAGGAGAATCGCTTGAACTCAGGAGGTGGAGGTTGCAGTGAGCCGAGATCGTGCCACTGCATATCAGCCCAGGCGACACTGCGAGACTCTGTCTCAAAAAAAAAAAAAAAAAAAAAAAGAGATTGAGAAGAGGAAAAATTTTCTCTACTTCTACTGCTGAGTCCACGTCCGTGCAGTAGGTTAAACTTTCTAGGGTGCTCTGTAAGTGCCTTCCATATTCTGTGGAGAAGGCAGGGGGCAGAACCACAAGTACCAGGCACTCCAGGGTTCGTTCCTGACAGCGCAGAGGGGAGAGGCCATGTAAGTACCAGCGTCCTGCCCCCAGAAGCCTCAGAAAACTGTGAAGCCTCAAACAGCACCTCTGGGGCACAAGGTTCCTGACTCTCACCCCGAAAGGTCTCACCATAACTGCCCTATTCCCAGGCACCCCTCCTAACACCTCCAGAGCTGATAGGAAATTCCAGAGTTCCTTTTCCTCCTTCACAAAGCCTCTTCTGTATCAGGAACCAACACTCCTAAGCAGGAGACACAAAGTCTTGTGTGTGTCGGGGACTGTCAATGACAAGAGAAGCCCCCTCACCTTGGGCTGGATTCCCAGGTGCGGAAAGCAGCAGCCGGGCCAGGCATGCAGGGAGAGGCAAGCGAGGTGCCCAGGGTGCAAAACTTAAGCAGGTGTTCACTCTCTGCTGCTGGCCATGAACTTGCACAACCCTGAGAACCAGTGCTTTGTTGTTGCCTCACCCTGGGCAGTGGAGTTGACCTATGAACCATTCAATACATGGTGCCAGGACAACTGGGTATCCACATGGAAAAAGATCAAATTACATCCTTACCTATGCCATACACAAAAATAAATTCAATATGGGTCAAAGACTTAAAGGTAAAAGGAAATTATTAAAACTTTTAGAAAATATAGAATAGGTTTATGATTTAAGTGTAGAGAAGTCCTAAAAAAAACACCAAAGAACAAACCATAAGTAAAAATGTTGATGGCCGGGAATGGCAGCTCACACCTGTAATCCCAGCACTTTGAGAGGCTGAGGCAGGAGGATTGCTTGAGCCCAGGAGTTCGAGACCAGCCTGGACAACATAGCAAGACCTAGTCTTTACAAATAATCATAATAATAAATTAGCTAGGCATAGTGGCATATACGTGAGGGCCCAACTACTCCGGAGGCTGAGGTGGGAGGATTGCTTGAGCCTGGGAGGTAGAGTCTACAGTGAACCATGATCATGCCATTGCACTCCAGCCTGTGTGACAGAGAGAGACCCCATCTCAAAAACATAAATTAAATTAATAAAAATTAAACTAGGTTACAGTTATCTATGACTAGTTTTTTAAAGCCACCATAATAACCCAAGTGCAAAGACAAACTAGAAAAGTACATTTGCATCGCAAATAACTGACAAAAGGTGAGTATCAGAATTTGTAGGGGAATAAAACAGATTTTAAAATACATAAAGAAGGCCGGGCGCAGTGACTCACACCTATATCACAGCACTTTGGGAGGCTGAGGGGGGCAGATCATCTGAGGTTGGCAGTTCGAGACCAGCCTGGCCAACATGGAGAAACCCCATCTCTACTAAAAATACAAAATTAGCCAGGTGTGGTGGTGCATGCCTATAATCCCAGCTACTTGGGAGGCTGATGCAGGAGAATCACTTGAACCCGGGAGGCGGAGATTGCGGTGAGCCGAGATCACACCATTGCACTCCAGCCTGGGCAACAAGAGTGAAACTCCATCTCAAAAAAAAAAGAAAAAAGAAAAATGGGCTGGGTGCAGGGGCTCACTCTTGTAATCCCGACACTTTGGGAGGCCAAGGCAGGAGGATCACCTGAGGTCAGGAGTTCGAGACCAGCCTGGGCAATATAATGAAATCAACTGCACTACTAACCAAGGAAATGCAAATTCAAATTAGTACAATGACATGCCAATTCCTAACCATCTCATTGGCAAAAATGTAGAGGTCTGACAATGCCAAGTGATAGATTATGAGGAAATAAGGACTCCCTTAGCTTGCTGGTGGGACTGTGAATTAGGGAGGCAGCCTGGTGCTGTCCAGGAAGTGCAAAAGGTGTGTGCACATGTGGTCACTACTTAGCTGGCTTCTTTTCCATCCTCAATTCTTCTGAAACATCGCTTCCCCTTCCTCTTCCTAATGCTCAGCTCTGAACGTATCCCTTTCCTTCTTTAGATGCCTTCAATGACTCCCTATTGCCTATGAAGAAGTGCCAAACTCTTTAACTGGACACTTTGGCCTTCAGTGATGAAACCCCAACCCTTGTTTTGGTGTATAACCCCTCCACCCTACATTCTTACAGCTCTACCTGTAAAACTAACAGTATAGACTGAAAACTCTCTCTTACATCCTTACCCACATGGAATGTTAATAAGAGAGAAGAGTTGGGGGTAATCTACTTTAACACCTTATTATATTACAAAAGAGGATGCTGAGGCCCAAGGAGACTGAATGCTGTACCCAAAGCCACACAGCAAGATAGGGGACCAGAGACCTCAACTTTTCTGATCCCGGATAAGGGCTCTTACCATTGCGTATCTCTTCCTGGGCTGAAGTATCAGGCCCAGCTATGGGGGTGCAAGCAGATTGTGCCGAATTGACACAGCCCAGGAGTGACAGCTACCATTTGTCACAAAGCAAAAGTATCTCAAGATGCTGGAGCAGGAAAGTACTTCCCGTGCCGGCAGCCCACCGGTCCGGAAGCACCACAGTCCCCGAAAGGGGATGCCCTTGTGTTCACCTTGTCAACAGGGAGCAGCCAGATCTCTCTCTCGCTGTAATTGGGTTAGTCTTGTGGGTTGGCTGCCCTCTCAGTTGTCAAAAGAGATTATCCGGAAATGTACTGCTGCAGACCAGAGCTCAGGTGCAGGCTGAGGCTGAAGCAGGAGGGAATTTTCAAATGCATTCGTTAATCACCTTAAGTACCTGCTTGTTGCCAGCTGCGCGGCTTTCTCCCTACTGCAGTCAGTTTTGCTCCAAAAAGAACTCAGAGGTTTCTCTGTAAACTGCAGCTTCCTCAGGAAGGTCCGGAAGCTGGTGAGGGTCTGTACTCACCTTGTCTGTATCCCCATGCCTGAAGGGTGCATGATATTAAATCACAAATTAAATCCCATGTCCCACTGTGACATGGGAGGCCACAGAAGAAAGGAAAAAAGCTTTCCTCCCGTGTTTTGAATAAGGGCCCTGCATTTTCATTTTGCACTGGACCCCACAAATTACAAAAGTGGCCCTGACCCCAGCCCAGAAGTTTCTAATGTCTAATGAGTGAGAAGGGGAACATTCGTTTTCTTAAAACCCCAGGGGAGTTGCTCTGGTTGAGGCCTGCACTGACCCAGGGTGGGGACCCAGGAAGCCCAGCCATGAGGCCCCTGCGTTGGCACCTGAAGTCCTCTGTGGACTCGAGTCTGTGAAGACCTCTGACAATCCACCGTCAGAACCCAGAGGTTCTCCACTTCAGCAGGCAAAAAAAGTACCCGGAGAGCATGTTAGAAATGCAAACTCTGCTGGGCGCGGTGGCTCATGCCTGTAATCCCAGCACTTTGGGAGCCTGAGGTGGGTGGATCACTTAAGGTCAAGAGTTCAAGACCAGCCTGGCCAACATGGTGAAACCCTGTCTCTATTAAGAATACAAAAATTGGCCAGGCACAGTGGCTCACACCTGTAATCCCAGTACTTTGGGAGGTCCAGGTGGGTGGATCACAAGGTCAGGAGATCGAGACCATCCTGGCTAACACGGTGAAACCGTCTGTACTAAAAATAAAAAAATTAGCCGGGCGCGGTGGCGGGCACCTGTAGTCCCAGCTACTCAGGAGGCTGAGGCAGGAAAATGGCATGAACCCAGGAGGCAGAGCTTGCAGTGAGCCAAGATCGTACCACTGCACTCCAGCCTGGGCAACAGAGCGAAACTCCATCTAAAAAAAAATAAAAATAAAAAAATTAACCAGGCGTGATGGCTGGTGCCTGTAGTCCCAACCACTCAGGAGGCTGAGGCAGGAGAATCATTTGAACCTGGGAGGTGGAGAGTGTAGTAAGCTGGAATCACACCACTACACTCCAGCCTGGACAACAGACTCTGTCTCAAATAAACAAACAAACAAAAAGACCAGCTTGGTCAATATGGTGAAACCCTGTGTCTACTAATAATACAAAAATTAGCTAGGCATGGTGCTGCATGCCTGTAGTCCCAGCTACTCAGGAGACCGAGGCAGAAGAATCGCTTGAACCTGCAAGGCAGAGGATGCAGTGAGCCAAGATTGCGCCACTGCACTCCAGCCTGGGCGACAGAGCAAGACTCCATCTCACTCACACACACACACACACACACACAGACACAGACACACACACAGAAAAAAAAAAGGAAAGAAAGAAAGAAAAGAGAAATACAAGTTCTCAGATCCCTGTTCCAGAGATTCTGACTTAGTAAGTCTGTGTGAGGGGAGTTGGAGGGGGATGGCTGAGATTTGCATTTCTAACTTCCTTCAGGTGCGCCAAAAAATGAGGCTATGGTCTGTGGTCTACGCTTAGAGTCACACTGGTATCCCCGTCGTTTCACAGATGAGGCAACAGGGACCAGGGATTGAGGTGCCCACCCAGTGATCTCAGTACTCCTGGACAGGCACCATGGAGGCCCACTCTGCACACTAAGGCAGCACCTCCCA
The DNA here is from genome assembly GCF_037993035.2 of Macaca fascicularis. Lineage (NCBI taxonomy): Eukaryota > Metazoa > Chordata > Mammalia > Primates > Cercopithecidae > Macaca > Macaca fascicularis. The sequence goes on from NC_088387.1 coordinate 59,565,276, forward strand.
CTGTGTCATCCCAGCTCTCAGGGAGTCTGAGGAAGGATGGCATGAGTTAGGATCATGGTCTGAAAGTTTCCATAAATGCTTGTAGAGACAATGTGTAGCCTAGAACTGAATGCTCCCCTCCTCACGTCTCCCTCTGATATATTAGGTAAGACAAGCAGCACTGGGGAACAGAAAGATCACCCTTCATCTGCTTTGAGTCTCATTTTCCTTAATAAGAGCCAATATTCATTAACACTTATCAGGCATTTCACATGCGCTAATCCTCTCCACAAGCCTATGGGACAGGTTCTATTATTATCCTCATTTTACAGAGAAGGAAACTGAGACTCAGAGTTTAGGTAATTTGACTAGAGTCATGTATCAGTGTGCAGAGGCGGGGTCTGAACAGATGCACTATGACTCAATAGCCCCAGCTCCTCTCCACCCTAAAGAAACTATGTTGTTGGAAGCCAGTGACTAGGGCTGTCTTGCTGGAGGCCCTCCCATTGCTGGTGCTTTAGCCCTCCCACATTCCTGGCCCAGCTCCACCCACAGCTCCCAGAGAAGATTCCTATCAGGTGTGCTGCAGCGCTGCCCTCTGGCCCTCCTCAGGCAGCCCTCTGGGTCGGTTCCCATCACCTGGCCCTCAGCCAGTGCTCCTTGAGTGGAGCGCTGGCCTCCATGGGTGAGGGGCTCCTGGCCTCAACTCTGTGCTCTAGAGGGCTTTGCTCCACCCTTTCCAGTGGGGTGGAGAGTCTGTGGAGGGCCAAGGACCTGAAGCCCCTCCTCTAGAATGCTCTGGGTACCTGGGACCCTAGAATTCCCTGCACAAATGTCCCTGAGCTATTTCCAGGGCTTGCTGGGGTTTGTCCCCTGCCCACCTTCCCAAGAGCAACACTGGGTTCATGGGTAGCACTCACCAAATGTGCACACCCTCTAGACCTGTGTCCAGGAGTGTGGAGTGGAGTGTGGGGTGGGCAGAACTGACATGAGAGCTGGCGTGTCCACAGAGATGGACATGAGGCCCTTCCAGGTTCAGGATGAAGAGCAGGTAGGAAGAGAAGATGGCTGGACCACTAACTGGTGGCCACTTTTCCAGCAGTGCCATTATATTAGTTACCTATTATTGCGTAACAAATGACCACCAATTTACAGCTTAAAATGGTACATATGTATTATCTCACAGTTTCTGTGAGTTAGGAATCTCAGCAGGGCTTAGCCAGGCTCTCTGTTTTAGAGTCTCTCAGGAGGTGTTGTCTGGGGCTGCAGTCTCATCTCAAGGCTCAACTGGGGAAGGATCTGCGTCCACATCCATGTGGCTGTTAGCAGTATTTCAGTTCCTTGAGGGTTGCTGGACTGAGGGCCTCAGTTCCCCACTGGCTATTGGCTGGAGGCTGCCCTCATTCACTAGTAATATGGATCCTTGGAACAAGGCAACTTGCTTCATCAAAGCCAGGAAGGGTGGGTGTCTGCTAGCAAGAGAGAAGCCACTGTCTTATATAACCTAATCATGGATGGAACATGTCATTACCTTTGCCATATTCTGTAGGTTAGAAGCAGCTCATGGGTCTTGCCCATACTCAAGAGGAGGGGATTACATAAGGATGTAAATGTCAAAGGTGGGGATCACTGAGTGTCATCTTAGAAGCTGCCTGCCACAGCCATATCCAAGCACAGAACTCCAAGGAATCAGAAAGAGTTCTACATTCAAACCTGGCTTTCTTAATTCATTATGAAGTTATATATATAAAGGGGAGAGAATAGATAATATTTTAGTCAACAGTTTCTTATCTTGAGTTACACCTTTTAAATATTTATAACTGTGTACATTTAAATATTTAAAAATATTAAGGCCAGGTGTGGTGGCTCACACCCGTAATCCCAGCACTTTGGGAGGCAGAGGCAGGAGAGTAAATGATTTTGATTTGGGGGAAAGAAGAATAGGTGATAGCCTGTGACAAAGTCCATCTGGGCATGGTGTCAATCTCGTCTCTTCTGTGATGTTGTTAATCTTCCCTGGTTGATGAGATCCCCAGGAGGTGACTAATGACAATTGAATTTCTTTTTGGAGGATGTATCTTTAGACAGATGAGGGAACTTCAGAGAAAGTCCCTCTCTGTACTTCGGGGAAGAAAGAGGGGTGAGAGGCAGGAGAGCAGAAGAAGGTCAGAGAGGCCTTGCTTCCTCTTTAGTTCAAAGCACTCAGCATGCCCAAGCACCATACTTCGGGGTATGATTTTCTGATTTTGTTTTTTGGTTTTTTTTTTAGAGTTTTACTCTCGTTGCCCAGGCTGTAGTGTAGTAGCACAATCTTGGCTCACTGCAACCTCCGTCTCCTGAGTTCAAGCGATTCTCCTGCCTCAGCCTCCCAAGTAGCTGGGATTACAGGTGCATGCCACCACACCCAGGTAAATTTGTATTTTTGGATTGCTTGAGCCCAGGAGTTTGAGACCTGCCTGAGTAACATGATGAAACCCCATCTCTACAAAATACAGAAAAAAAAAATAGCAAGGCATGGTGGCACATGCCTGTGGTCCCACCTACTTGAGAGACTAAATTGGGAGGATTGCTTGAGCCCAGGGAAGTTGAGGCTGCTGTAAGCCAAGATTGTGCCACTGCACTCCAGCCTGGGTGACAGAGTGAGACCTTGTCTCAAAAGAAATTTAAATCAGGCAGAAAAACAGGGAAGGTTAAAAAATTTTTTTAATTAAAAATAAAATAAACAAATATTTAAATATGTAATAGTGAGCTTACACTGATACTTTCATGCTGGCTCCATAAATGTTAAGGACAGGCCTGCTTCTGTGTACATGTCTTGGCCACCACCTCAGACAGGGAAGACCTGTGGGCAGAGTCCTATCTGCTGACTTTTTGCCAACAACCCAAAGCCTAGCACAGTGTTACTGGGGCTCAGAAAATCATACCCCAGCTGGGTGCGGTGGCTCACGCCTGTAATCCCAGCACTTTGGGAAGCCGAGGCGGGCAGATCACGAGGTCAGGAGATCAAGACAATCCTGGCTAACATGGTGAAACCTCGTCTCTACTAAAAGTACAAAAATTAGCCAGGTGTGGTGGCAAGTGCCTGTAGTCCCAGCTACTCGGGAGGCTGAGGCAGGAGAATGGCGTGAACCTGGGAGGCAGAGCTTTCAGTGAGTCGAGATGACGCCACTGCACTCCAGCCTGGGCAACAGAGTGAGACTCCATGTCTTAAAATAAAAAAAATCATAACCCAGCCAGGAGCAGTGGCTCATGACTGTAATCCCAGCACTCTGGGAGTCTGAGGCGGGCAGATCACCTGACATCAGGAGTTCGAGACCAGCCTGGCCAACGTGTTAAAACCCCATCTCTGCTAAAAATACAAAATTACCTGGGTTTGGTGGCATGCACCTGTCATCCCAGCTACTTGGGGGGCTGAGGCAGGAGAATCGCTTGAACTCAGGAGACGGAGGTTGCAGTGAGCCATGATTGTGCCACTGCGCTACGGCCTGGGCAACAAGAGTGAAACTCTGTCTGAAAAAACAAACAAACAAACAAAACAAACAGAAAATCAGAAAATCATACCCCGAAGTATTGTGCTTGGGCATGCTGAGTGCTTTGAACTAAAGAGGAAGCAAGGCCTCTCTGACCTTCTTCTGCTCTCCTGCCTCTCACCCCTCTTTCTTCCCCGAAGTACAGAGAGGGACTTTCTCTGAAGTTCCATCATCTGTCTAAAGATACATCCTCCAAAAAGAAATTCAATTGTCATTAGTCACCTCCTGGGGATCTCATCAACCAGGGAAGATTAACAACATCCCAGAGGAGACAAGGTTGACACCATGCCCAGATGGACTTTGTCACAGGCTATCACCTATTCTTCTTCCCCCCAAATCAAAATCATTTACTCTCCAAGTTGTCCACATTACCCCTCATTCTCCCATATGAAGACAGTATATAAGCTTCCAACCCAGGTGCGATGGTTCATGTCTGTAATCCCAGCATTTTGGGAGGGTGAGGCAGGAGTATCACTTGAGCCCAGGAGTTCAAGACCAGCCTAGGCAACATAATGAGACCCCCATGACTACAAAAAATTTTAAAAATTATCCAAGTGTGGTGGTGTGTGCCCGTGGTCCCAGCTACTCAGGAGGCTAAGGCGGGAGGATCACTTCAGCCCAGGAGTTCAAGACCAGCCTAGGCAACACAGTGAGACCTCCATCATTACAAAAAATTTAAAAAATTATCCAAGCATGGTGGTGTTTGCCTGTGGTCCCAGCTACACAGGAGGCTGAGGAGGGAGGATTGCTTGAGCCTGGGATATCAAGGCTTCAGTGAGCCGTGATTGCACCACTGCACTCCAGCCAGGGCTACAGAGTGGGACCCTGTCTCAAAAAATAATAAAATAAATAAATAAATAAATAAGAGATTAAGTCCCTGCTTAAAAAAAAAAGAGAGAGAGAGAGCAAGTAAATAAGCTTCTAGATCTCACTGGGTTTGGGAGGTACTCACTTTTCTTTCATGTGATACCCTGTCCACATAATAAATTTGTATATCTTTTTTTCTGTTAATCTGTCCACTGTCAGTTTATTTCATAGCCTCAATTATGAAACATTCAGGGGATAGAGGAAAAGTTTTCTTCTCCCCTACAGTGTCCTCATATGAGAGACAATCAGTAGAGTTTGCCTGGGCATCCACTGGCAGCTGCCCAGCTCCAGTGGTAGCAGTCCCCAAAGCCTCTCCCATGAGGCAGAGGGGCTGATATTGAAGGCTTAGTGGTTGGGCTTCCTCCTGAGCAAGAAGAGAGGATACCAAGTGGCCAAGGAAGGGAGAGGCACAAACGCCACCACACCAGCAGGACAAAGCCGACTCCCTCCAGTAGAGGGAAAGTTTGTCTCTAGATAAAAACAGGATTGTTAGGTTTCTTTCTATGTTTTATTTTATTATAAAAATATTAAATTATAAAATATTTAACACTTATAAAAATAATGAATATGGTTATATTTTTCAAAAGAAAATAAGAAATAAAAGAGAGATAGTTTTACCATCTAAAGTCCCTTTGTTGTGCGTGTGTGTGCATGTTGTATGTTTTAATTTCCTTACCTAAAAAATGTTTTCTATGCAAAGCTCATTTTTCTTTTTAAAATTTCTGTGGTTTGGGGGGTTTAAAAAAATAGAAGAGATTGCCAGGTGTAGTGGCTTATGCCTGTAATCCCAGTACTTTGGGAGACTGAGGCAGGCAGATCACCTGAGGTCAGGAGTTCGAGACTAACCTGGCCAACATAGCAAAACCCCGTCTCTACTAAAAATGCAAAAATTAGCTGGGCGTGGTGGCGCGCACCTGTAATCCCAGCTACACAGGTTGAGGCAGGAGAATCTCTTGAGCCCAGGAGGCAGAGTTTGCAGTGAGCAGAGATCATGCCACTGCACTGCACTCCAGCCTGGGTGACAGAGAGAAACTGTCTCAAAAAAAAGAAAAAAAAAAGTAAATAAAAAAATTTAAAAAATAAGAAAAAGAAGAGATCATATTGTCTAGTTATGTACCTACTTTTTCAGAAAACTAACTTTTTTTTTAAAGAGGTAGAATTTTAAAATAACTTTTTTTTTTTTTTTGAGACAGGGTCTCACTCTGTATAGCCCAGGCTGGAGTGCAATAGTGTGATCTCAGCTCACTGCAGCCTCAGCCTCCCAGGTTCAAGTGATTCTCCTGCCTCAGTCTCCCTAGTAGCTGGGATTACAGGTGCTCGCCATCGCACCCAGCTAATTTTTATATTTTTAGTAGAGACAGGGTTTCGCCATGTTGCCCAGGCTGGTCTCGAACTCCTGACCTCAAGTGATCCACCTGCCTTGGCCTCCCAAAGTGCTGGGATTACAGGTGTGAGCCACCACACCCAGCCTAAAATAGGATCACGAGGTCAGGAGATCGAGACCATCCTGGCTAACACGGTGAAACCCCGTCTCTACTAAAAAATACAAAAAACTAGCCGGGCGAGGTGGCGGGCGCCTGTAGTCCCAGCTACTCGGGAGGCTGAGGCAGGAGAATGGTCTAAACCCGGGAGGCGGAGCTTGCAGTGAGCTGAGATCCGGCCACTGCACCCCAGCCTGGGCGACAGAGCAAGACTCTGTCTCAAAAAAAAAAAAAAAAAAACAAAAAAAACATTAATAATAGATTCACAAGGTCCAAAAAGTACACAGTGAAAAATCTTCCTCCCACTCCCTAAGTTGACATACCTGGCAACAACCAATGTTAACAGTTCCCTCTGCATCCTTGCAGAGATAGTTTATGTACATATATAAATATTTTCTTTTTCTTTTCCATTTTCTACATAGTGGTGACACGCTATACAGATACTTCTCGACTTACAATTGAGCTATGTCCTGATAAACTCATTGTAAGTTTTAAGTGTCCTAAATCAGAAATTCATTTAATACACTGAACCTACCAAATATAGCTTAGCCCAGCCTACCTTAAATGTGCTCAAAACACTTAGTGCACAGTTGGGTAAAATCATCTAACACAATGCCTATTTTATAAAAAAGTGTTGAATATCTCATGTAATTTATTGAATACCGTACTGAAAGTGAAAAACAGAATGGTTGTATGGATACCATTATAAAGTCAAAAATCGTAATAAGTCAAGCCACCATAAGTCAGAAGCCATCTGTATACACTACTCTGCATTCAATACATCTTGGAGATGGCTCCATATCTTTACATATTGGCAATTCACAACCTTGGCTGAACATTAGAATTACCTGGGTAGACTATTAAAATCCTAGATGGCCAAGCCATATCCTAGACCAATTAAATTAGAATTTCTGGGGTTGGGCCCCAAGCATCTGAATTTTAAAAAACTTATTCAGGTACAGTCAAGGTTTTGTACCACTATTATCTAAAAAAAAAGCTTCCGATGCTGAGAGAGGATCACTTGAGGCCAGGAGTTCTGGATCAGCCTAGGCAACACAGTGAGACACCTTCTGTAAAAAAAAAATTTTTTTAATTAGCTGGGCATGGCCAGACACAGTGACTCCCAGCACATTGGGAGGCTGAGGTGGGAGGACCACTTGAGCCCTGGAGTTCGAGACCAGCCCCGGTAACATAGGGAGATCTCATCTCTACAAAAAATAAAAAATTTATCTGAGCATGGTTGTATGCACCTGTAGTCCCAGCTACTTGGGAGGCCGAGGCAGGAGGATCACTTGAGCCCCAGGAGGTCAACGCCACAGTGAGCTATGACTGCACCACTCCACTCCAGCCTGGGTGACAGAGCAACACCCTATCTCTAAAATAGATAAATAATAAAAACTTCCTCAGGAAAAAAGTGGAGCCAGCTGTGGTGGCTCACGCCTGTAATCCTAGCACTTTGGGAGGCCAAGGTGGGTGGACCACTTGAGGTCAAGAGTTCAAGACCAGCCTGACCAACATGGTGAAACCCTGTCTCTAGTAAAAATACAAAAATTCGCTGGGCATGGTGGTGGGCACCTGTAATCCGAGCTACTCAGGAGGCTGAGGCAGGAGAATTGCTTGAAACTGGGAGGAGAAGGTTGCAGTAAGCCAAGATCACACCGTTATACTCCAGCCTGGGCAATGGAGCAAGACTGTCTCAAAAAAAAAGAAAAAGAAAAAAAAAAGGAACAAAGAGGAACTACAATAATTGTATCATTTCTTACAGTAGAAAATTTCAGTGACCAATGGTCCTGATTTTCCATGGATTGAGGGGTTTCCCACAATGAGGCACTTTCAGTGTAGAAGCCAGGAAATTCCCAGGGAAACTGGAATTAGCTGCTCATCCTATAAAGAAAATTGACAGATATGTCTAAAGAAACAGAAGATTAAGAGTATTACCGAAACTGTAGTTACCAAATTATAACTGAGAAAATGATTACAGTGAAAGAGATCTGACTTAACCAACTCCCTCTTGGTTCTAACCTCCAAACTGTCCTTGTTCATTCCTTGGCATAAGCCAAACTAACTTTGGGAGTAACTTAGTTTATAGTTTAACTCTGAAACAAGGATGACGATGTCCCTTCCCAAACAAGGACAATGCCCTTCCCCTTCTGACCTGGGGACTAGACTGCCTTTGTAGGACTAACAAACTAACCACAAGATTAGAAATTATGGTTTAGGAGTCACACAGATGGAGGCTACAAGATTCTGGCCCTCCTGGGGATGATATTACTATTGTAAAACCTAAGCTCAGTGCTTGAGATATTTTACAGACCCTGCACTTGATGGATCAGCTGGCATCACCCAGATCAATAAACTGGCTCATCTGGTCTCGTGGCCCCCACCCAGGAACTGTCTCAGCACAAGAGGGCAGCTTTGACTCCTTAGGATTTCATCTCTGACCCAACCAATCAGTACTCCTGATTCACTGGCCCTGCCTATCAAATTATCCTAAAAACTGCCATCCTCGAATTTCAGGGAGACTGATTTGAGTAATAATAAAATTCCAGTCTCCCATACAGCTGGCTCTGCATAAATTAAACCCTTTCTCTTTTGCAGTGCCCCTGTCTTGATAAATCAGCTCTGTCTAGGCAGCGGGCAAAGTGAACCTGTTGGGTGGTTACATTACCACTAATTAATAATTATCTAATTAATACTAAGACTATAAAAAGCAATTTTGTACTTCATTGAAAAACTGCATTTTCTGGTCCTGTTCATTGTCTTTGAGCTTTTTTGCATCTCCGTAAATTGTAGGTGACTGACAGATACACAAACTATATTATCTAGAAGAGTTTCCTTTGATTTCTTTCCCTTGTGGAGAAACCAGTTTGCCTCCATTTGTAATTCAATCTCTTTGTCCATTTAAATTTGTGTTCCTTTTTTTCCTTTGAAACAGTTATAATACCTGCCTGGTTCCCTTGCTAATTAAGGAGAAAAATAAAATCTTCAACACATGTTCATTCTTGCATCTACATGAGAGTTATGTCTTCATCATTTTCTAAAAATTATTTCTTAAAAAAGTGATAAAGGTAGCTAATAGAAAAAAAAATACACGCCTTTCAAATTATTACTAAAAACACAAACAATAATAAAGCAAAGATAATAGACCAACACATCATCTGCTAAAAGACATTCTCATATTAAATCACAAAGTAAAACAAAATGATTAAGAAAGGCTGTGGCCAGGTGTAGTGGCTCACACCTGCAATCCCAGCACTTTGGGAGGCCGAGGCAGGCAGATCACCTGAGGCCAGGAGTTCAAGACCAGCCTGGCCAAACAAAGCAAAACCCCATCTCTATTAAAAATACAAAAATTAGCCAGGTGTAGTGGCGCATGCCTGTAATTCCAGCTACTCAGGAGGCTGAGGCAGGAGAATAACTTGAACCTGGGAGGTGGAGGTTGTAGTGAGCCCAGCTGGTGCCACTGTACTCCAGCCTGGGCGACGGAGTGAGACCCTGTCTCAAAAAGAAAAAGAAAGAAAGAAAGGTTGAATACAAAAGGCTGAGAAAATGTGTTTTTAACCAAGCAAGTGTAAAAGTTTAGCAGAGATTAGGCCGAGCACAGTTGCTCATGCCTGTAATCCCAGCACTCTGGGAGGCTGAGGCAGGCCGATCACAAGGTCAGGAGATCGAGACCACTCTGGCTAACCCAGTGAAACCCTATCTCTACTAAAAATACAAAAAAAAAAAAAAAATTAGCCTGGCATGGTGGCACATACCTGTATTCCCAGCTACTCGGGAGGCTGAGGAAGGAGAATTGCTTGAACCTAGGAGGCAGAAGTTGCAGTGAACCAAGATTATGCCACTGCACTCCAGCCTGGGTGACAGAGTGAGACTCCATCCCAAAAAAACGTTTAGCAGAGATTATGATCTTAATACTAGACTTGGGTGAATTCTGTTAAAAAGAAAAATCATTAAATGAGACAACAGTTCTTTAATAATAAAGTTGGGAAATTCACACAATTTATATTTTTATTAATTCTTATTAATATCTAAGTAACAATACTTGTCAGCGGGCAAGGTGAACCTGTTGGGTGGTTACATTACCACTAATTAATAATTATCTAATTAATATTAAGACTATAAAAAGCAATTTTGTACTTGCTCTTTATAGAAACACACTAGTTAGGGAATTTAATTTACCTCTCTTTTAGGCCATGGTCATAAGGTACACCCAAATAACATATTTTTTTCAATAGAGCCTTTTTTTGTATATCAAATTTATAATCTAAAGACTAAAAACTTATTTTATTGTTAGGTATCTATGGAACGTTTTCAAAATTAATTGACTGCCCAGTAATTATGTCACGACAACTTCAATAAATCCCAAAAGTAATTACATTGCAAAAGGAATAAAGACACCTCTCTCTTTCTCCCTTTCCCCACTCTCCTGTCTCTCTCTTTCTCTCTAGAGTCTTACTCCTTCACCCAGGCTGGAGTGCATCAGTGATGATAGCTCACTACAACCTCAAAGTCCCAGGCCGAAGTGATCCTCCCACCTCAGCCTCTTGAGTAGCTGAGACTACAGGTGTGTGCCAGCACACACATCTCGATAATTTTTTTTATTTTTAGTAAAGGCGAGGTCTAACTGTGTTGCCTAGGCTGGTCTCAAACTCCTGAGCTCAAGCAATCCCCCTGGCTTGGCCTTCCAAAGTACTGGGATTACAGGCACTAGCCATGATGCCTGGCCTGAGACACCATTCTCTAATCATGATGTAATAAAATGAAAAATTAATTATAGAACCAGAAAACAAACAAACATCACCACTTGGACTTTTTTTTTTTTTCCTTTTTGAGACAGAGTCTCGCTCTGTCACCCAGGCTGGAGTACAATGGCGCAATCTTGGCTCACTGCAACCTCCACCTCCCAGGTTCAAGTGATTCTGCTGTCTCAGCCTCCTCAGTAGCTGGGATTACAGGCGCCCGCCACCACACCTGGCTAATCTTTTGTATTTTTAGTAGAGATGGGGTTTCACCATGTTAGCCAGGATGGTCTCTATTTCCTGTCCTCGTGATCTGCCTGCCTCAGCCTCCCAAAGTGCTGGGATTACAGGTGTGAGTGAGCCACAGTGCCCGGCCTACCACTTGGACTTTTATAACTCTCCCTGACTTAACACTAGGTCCAAAAAGGAAGAAGAAGAAGGAAGAGAAAAAGAAGAAAGTATAAAATATCTCAATGAAGGGGATCAGAAAAGGCACCTCAAAATGTATAACTTTAGTATAAGGATTATTTTTGAGCAGAAGCAGCAGACACAGAAGCTCTCTGCCCTCCTCCTATCTGACTACAAGCAGGTCATAGATTTCCTTTCTGCAAAGAAAATTCCCATTTGTAAAGGTCCCCCCACCCATACCAGGAAGAGGAGAATGGAAAATTAATGTTATCTCTAGAGATAGCACTAAATGAGTCTGCATAAACAACCCTTATCTGCCATTAGCTTCCCCCAGACTTTTTCTCATCACCTTCCTACAATTTAACCCCTTAGAAGTCCAAGTCTTCTTTTTCTTTTCTAGTCATTTCTCCAGTTTATCACTTTGTGTTAAAATGGCATATAAGCCTTCAAATCCAATCATCTCTTTGGATTTTTCACTTGTTTTCTGTGAAGCCGGGTGCAGGTACAAATATTAACATAATAAAGTTGTATGCCTTGGCTGGGCGCAGTGGCTCACGCCTGTAATCCCAGCACTTTGGGAGGCTGAAATGGGCAGATCATGAGGTCATGAGATCGAGACCATCCTGGCTAACATGGTGAAACCCCATCTCTATTAAAAATACAAAAAAATTAGCCAGGTGTAGTGGCGGGCGCCTGTAGTCCCAGCTACTCTGGAGGCTGAGACAGGAGAATGGTGTGAACCCAGGAGGTGGAGCTTGCAGTGAGCCGATATCACACCACTGCACTTCAGACTTCAGCCTGGGCAACTGAATGAGACTCTGTCTCAAAAAAAAAAAAAAAAAAAAAAAAAGGTTGTATGCCTTTTCTCCTGTGAATGCGACTCTTGACAGGTTGCCAGGTACTAAAACTGAGAGGGTAGAGGAAAAGCTTTTTTCTCCCCTAAGTAGACAATAATGTTAATGAAAGCTATATGTATCAGAACCCATAGACTATAGCTAAAACAGTTCGTAGAGGAGAAAACTATGTTAAAAATAACTTTTTTTTTTTTTTTGAGACAGTCTCACCTCAGCCTCCCAAACTGCTTGGATTATAGGAGTGAGCCACCACCACGCCTGGCCCAGATGATTTCTTTATGACCAGTTTTTACATGGAAAGGTGGAGGAAATTAGAGTAATATTTGATAATTTCCATATTATCTAATTATTTTGGTGATAACTGGAGTAAATTAGAGTAATATTTTTAGGTTTTATGACTAGCTCTGGGGGAAAAGGGTTCTGATTTTGATGACCCGCCTTGGGGAAGAGGGATTCTAGTTTCTATGGCTGGCCTCTGGGGAGAATGGGACTGAGAGACAGGAGAGCATGAGAAGGTCAGAAGAAACTTTTTGCTTCTGAGGTTGCTGCTGATATAGAAGTTAAGAAGAAATTACTTAGGCAGATAGTGAGGGTACAGGAAACCTCAGTAAGGATTTCCTTTTAATGGAAAGCAGCCCCCAAATCATTCTCTTCTAACAGAGAGCAGCCTGTAAAATTGAGCTGCAGACATAGACAGGATGGAAGCTTGTACAGGTGAGTGCCAGCAGTTGTGCTAATAGGCAAAGGCTACCTGGGACTAGCCATGTTCAAAATGGTGGCTTATCTTTGCCAAACCATGTGTACAGTAAGGAAAAGATAATATGGTGCCAGCCAGGGAAAGACTCAATTTGCATAATAAAATTAGGGTGGGGTGACCAGCCTTCCCTGCGAGCTATGCAAACGTCACACCTGGTCCAACCAATCTGTGGGCCCTATGTAAATCAGACACCCCCTCCTCAAGCCTGTCTATAAAATCCGGCACAGTCCCCCATGGGCCGACTTTTCCCTTTCAGATGCCCCCTCTTCCTCACATGAGAAAGAGCTGCTCTTCTTTCTCTTTCTTTTGCCTGTTAAACCTCTGCTCCTAAACTCACTCTTCACGTGTGTCTGTGTCCTTTATCTTCTTGACGCCAGATGACGGACCCCAGGTATTTACCCCAGACAACAATGTCCCTTTGCTGCTGAGGTCTTCTTCTTGGGGTATTGTTTTCTGAGTCTCAACAGCATGCCAAGTACTTGGAACTAAAGAGCTTGGAAGGATCTCAGAAGAAAGATCTCTCTGACCTTCTCCCATCCTCCTGTCTCCTGCCCTTCTTTCTCCTCCTAAAGGGAGTTATAGAAAGGAGAATTCTTCTTCTAAGGTGAGTCATAGAAACCAGAGACCCTCTCTCCAAAAGCAAGCCATAAAACCTAGAAATGTCACTCTCTCCTTTCTCCCTTGAAGGCCCTTATTCCAGGGGAGTCTTGCCCCACACCTGGGAAGGGTAGAGTGAGGCTCCACAGAAAGGCCAAGACGAATCTGGACAAGCCTTGCTGGGTTTTCCCCCTCAGTCTATTCCCATTCGCTTGTACCTCTTTGTCCAATCACATTTCTATAAGGCTGTCCCTTCTTAATCAAACCTAAGCAAAAAATAAATGGTTTTCCCTAAGTTGTTGGGCCTTCATTTCTGAAGACTCCTGTGTCACATAAAACTTTGATTAAATAAATTTGTTATGCTTTTCTCTTGTTAACCTTTCTTTTGTTATCAGTGTTGGCCATGTGCCTTATGATGGGTGAGGAAAGGTATCACACTTTTCTGCCCCTACACTATAATAAAAATGTTTAAAAACCCAAGTGTTGGCAAAAATATGGAGAAATTGGAACCCTCATATTGCTGGTGGAAATGTAAAATGGTACAGCTGCTTTGGAAAACAGTTTGGCAGTTCCTCAAAAGATTAAACATAGAGTTACTATTGGATCCATCAATTCCACTCCTAGGTCCATGGCCAAAAGAACTGAAAACATATGTTCACACAAAAATTTGTACCTGAATGTTTATTAGCAATACCATTCATTATAACAAAAAAGGAGAAACAACCCAAATGTCCACCAGCTGATGAATGGATAAACAAAATATGGTATACAATGGAGTATAATTCAGCAATAAAAAGAAAGGAAGTATTGATGCATGCTAGAATGGATAGACCTTGAAAACGTTATGCAAAGTGAAAGAAGTCAGTCACAAAAGATGATCCCATAATGAATAATTTAATTTATATGAAACGTCCAGAATAGGCAAATCTATAGAGGCAAGAACAGATTAGCAATTGCCTATGAAAAGGCAATGGGAAAATGGAAAATGACTGTTAATAGGTATGAGGTTTCTTTGGGGGGTAATGAAAATATTCTACAATTGGCCGGGCACGGTGGCTCATGTCTGTAATCCCAGCACTTTGGGAGGCTGAGGCAGGAGGATCATGAGGTCAGCAGTTCGAGACCAGCCTGGCCAACATAGTGAAATGCTGTCTCTACTAAAAATACAAAAATCAGCCAGGTGTGGCAGTGGGTACCTGTAATCCCAGCTACTCTGGAGGCTGAGGCAGAAGAGTGGCATGAATCCAGGAGGTGGAGGTTGCAGTGAACCAAGACCACACCATTACACTTCAGCCTGGGTGACAGTGAGACTCTGCCTCAAAAAAAAAAAAAAAAAAAAAAAGAATAAAAAGAAAAAGTTCTACAATTAATCCTAGTGATGGTCGCATAAATTTACCAAGAATATACCGAAAAACCATTGAATTGTGCATTCTAAATGAGTTAATTGTATAATATGTGAATCATATGTAAAGCTGTCATTTTAAGCTGTGCTGAGATACCACCTTTTTTTTTTTTTTTTTTTTTAGATGGAGTCTCGTTCTTTTGCCAGGCTGCAGTGCAGTGGCACGATCTTGGCTCACTGCCAGCTCTGCCTCCCGGGTTCAAGTGATTCTCCTGCTTCAGCCGCCAGAGTAGCTGGGACTACAGGAGCGCACCACCATGCCCAGCTACTTTTTTTTGTATTTTTAGTAGAGACAAGGTTTCACCATGTTGGCCAGGCTGGTCTCAAACCCCAGACCTCGTGATCCACCCTCCTCGGCCTCCCAAAGTGCTGGGATTACAAGTGTGAGCCACCATGCCTGGCTGAAATAGCACCTTTTTAATGGTTAGGAAATCCCACCACCCTTATGTTCACAGAAAAGTCTAACTACAAAGGACCACCTTGCCCCGACATGTCCAAAATGAGACTTGCCTCCACTCTTTCTCAACGACTCCTTGTTTTATCAAAATCCAAGTTTGGGCTAGGCACAGTGGCTCATGCCTGTAATCCCAGCATTTTGGGAGGTCCGGGTGGGTGGATCACCTCAGGTCAGGAGTTTGAGACCAGTCTGGCCAACGTGGTGAAACCCCGTCCCTACTAAAAATACAAAAATTACCTGGGTGTGGTGGTGGGCACCTGTAGTCCCAGCTACTTGGGAGGCTGAGGCAAGAGAATCACTTGAACCCAGGAGGCAGAGGTTGTAGTGAGCCAAGATGGCACCACTGCACTCCAGCCTGGGTGAAAGAGCGAGATTCCATCTTAAAAAAAAAAAAAAAAAAAAAAAACCACACAAGTTTGCTTCCTCTTTTTTGAGACCTTTCTCATTAATGAATGTTCTTCCTATTGCACTACCCAAAGTTAAATGGTCTTCACTAATGGGTATATTTTGTCCCAGAGGTTATTTAGAGGGTGCTCTTTGCAAGGATTGGTTAGATTTTGAAAACTAGATAATTAATGGAATTGTCAGTGGTCTTACCTTGGGATCACGGGTCTGAACAAATTGGTGTTGAGTATTGAGTTTTGATAGTGTATGAAGCACATCATAGCTTCTGACATGACTGGTCTGGCAAAGTCAATCTGTTCTTTGAGTCAGGATATGCTTGGCAAGTTGTGGCTTCCACTCCAATTCTCAATTGTCAGCATTTAGACTAGTACCTGGTTCATGGTAGGTGCTCAATACATGTTTACTTAAAGAATAATAAATCGGCTGGGTGCGGTGGCTCATGCCTGTAATCCCAGCACTTTGGGAGGCTGAGACAGGCAGATCTCTTGAGGCCGGGAGTTCGAGACCAGCCTGGCCAACATGATGAAACCCTATCTCTACTAAAAATACAAAATATTAGCTGGGCATGGTGGTGGTGTAGCAGGGCAAGCTGCAGACAAAACCCCTCAGACACCAAGTTAAAGAAGGAAGGGTTTTATTTGGCCAGGAGCTTCGGCAAGACTCATGTCTTCAACAACCGAGCTCCCCGAGTGAGCAATTCCTGTCCCTTTTAAGGGCTCACAACTCTAAGGGGGTCCACGTGAGAGGGTCGTGATTGATTGAAGAGGCAGGGAGTATGTGACTGGGGGCTGCATGCACCGGTTATTAGAACGGAACAGAACAGGACAGGGATTTTCACAGTACTTTTCTATACAATGTCTGTAATCTATACATAACATAACCAATTAGGTCAGGGGTCGATCTTTAACTACCAGGCCCAGGGTGTGGCACCAGGCTGTCTGCTTGTGGATTTCATTTCTGCCTTTTAGTTTTTACTTCTTCTTCCTTTGGAGGCAGAAATTGGGCATAAGACAATATGAGGGGTGGTCTCCTCCCTTAGCGGGGGCCTGTAATCCCACCTACTCGAGAGGCTAGGTAGGAGAATCGCTTGAACCCAGAAGGTGGAGGTTGCAGTGAGCTAAGGTTGCACCATTGCACTCCAGCCTGGGCAACAAGAGTGAAACTCTGTCTCAAAATATATATATATATATCAATATATAGTTGGCAGCAGACCAAAAATAGTTCACCTTCTTTGTTAGTTACAGTTTGGCAAAATCTGTAAGAAGATACAGGCACACATACCTTTGACCTAGCAATTCCACTTCTGGGAATTAATTCTACAGAAACTTGCACATTGCACAGAACCACCTGATAAGGTTACTCACTGCAATATTGTTTGCAATCACAAAAGAACAGATGTCTCAGAAATCTCCATTAGGAAGAGCCTGCTTAATTCAACCATGGTGCACACATACAATGGAATAAGATGCAGGTGTAAAAAGAATGAGCAAGTTCTCATGATACAGAAGATCTCCAAGATATATTCACTCAGTTTCAACCACAACTGCTTTGTTCCTCATAGCAAGTTCCTTCCACTCCATGTGGAGGGTTTGAAGGCTTTGAAGGTTCAAATGCAGATATCTGGATTCAAAGCAGAGGAAACCTGGCTCACTCTCTCACTTTCTTCAGGCTTTGACAAATGTTTCACTGACCACTATAGGAGAATAAAAATAAAATTTTCGGCCGGGCGCGGTGGCTCAAGCCTGTAATCCCAGCACTTTGGGAGGCCGAGACGGGCGGATCACGAGGTCAGGAGATCGAGACCATCCTGGCTAACATGGTGAAACCCCGTCTCTACTAAAAAATACAAAAAACTAGCCAGGCGAGGTGGCGGGCGCCTGTAGTCCCAGCTACTCGGGAGGCTGAGGCAGGAGAATGGCGTAAACCCGGGAGGCGGAGCTTGCAGTGAGCCGAGATCACGCCACTGCACTCCAGCCTGGGTGACAGAGCCAGACTCCGTCTCAAAAAAAAAATAAAAATAAAAATAAAAAAATAAAATAAAATAAAATTTTCTTCAACCCTCATAGGTTTTTGATTGGAAAAGACCCCTGTAGCAAAAGATGGGAGAAAAACAAACTGAAGTTTAACATGTATATTTCATGTATACATGGAACATACCCAGAGAATGAGTAGTCCTCAAAGAGGTGGCTTTGAATTCTAGCTTATGTAGCATTGTCAACAAAGAACAATGAATATTTAGAGAAGTGACAAGGCAAAGGAAAAGGATTTTGAGTCTCTAGGGGCAGCAACTTGTAAGAAAGCAAATAAATGGCAGATATAGGCTGGCTAGTAAGGCCTATTCATGTGGCTTCCTCTGGTGCCATCTCCAGGCTGATAAGGGTCCAAAGTTAGACCTTCAGTGCTTATCTTTGTTTTTCCTGGAAGAAGGGTAGCAGGGCAGGATACCTTTTGCCTTTGTAAATCTATGTCCTGCTTTTAGGCAAATAGAAGGAGGGCAGAGAGATTTCCTGCATCTGTTTCTTGTCTTTAGCTCAAAAATCCTTCATATTTTTGGGTGGCATATTCTGGTCTCCCACACCACCCTATCATAAAATAACCACAACTCACTCACCACCACCCTCACCACACACACATGCATGCATGCACACACATCTATCCCCTTACCCTGTTTTGCTCCATAGCACTTACCACTTATCACTATATATCACTTGTTTATTTATATTCCACAAAAATGTAAGCTTGGTCAGCACAGTGGCTCACACTTGTAATGCTAGCACTTTGGGAGGGCAAGGAGGGAGGATTGCTTGAGCACAGGAGTTTGAGACCAGCCTGGGCAACATGGTGAGACTCCATCTCTACAGAAAATCTAAAAATTGGCTGGGGGTAGTGGTGGGTGCCTGTAGTCCCACCTATTTGGAAGGCTGAAGCAGAAGGATCACTTGAGCCCAGGAGGTCGAGGCTGAAGCAAGCAGTGTTCACATCACTGCACTCCCGCCTGGGTGACAGAGTAAGACCTTGTCTTGGAAAAAAATAAATAAATAAAAATTTAAAAAAAAAAAAAAGTAAGCTCCAGGAGGGCAAGAAATGTATTTGTTTTGTTCACTACCAAATTCCAAATGCCTAAAAGAGTGCTTGACACATAGTAGGTGCTCGGTAAGTGTTTCCTGAAGAAGTGAAAACAGTAAATGAAAAAAGCCAGAGGCGTTTGAGCCCAGCCTCAAGCTCCTGGGCTGACTATCCTTATAAATGCTTCTATGTGCATGAAATGTCTTTAAAACGTTAGAGAGGAAATACGCCATGCTGGTTGCCTGTAGGTAGGTGAACTTGGTGACTGGGAGAGAGAATAGAAGGAAGGTTTTTCATTATACAGTATTCTGTTTGTAGATTATCATGCAAAAAATAAAAAGGAAAACTTCTGCATCATTCCTTTTTTATATCTCCAGAGTATGCTGTCCTGTGGATGTACTAGAAGTCATTTCATCTATCTTCTTTTAATGAGCAAGTTAGTTTTTTCCAAACTTTTGCTATTGCAAATAAGGTAGTCTGGATATTACTTTTCACGTCATAATAAGTAAGATGCTGAGGTCTTTTTATAACCCCTTAACTTTGGTTATAAATCTTTGCAGTTGAAAATGTAACCAACATCCCCAAGTAAACAAAACTTTACTGCAGTTAAGTCCATTTGCATTTGGTGGCTGGCAGTGGGGCAGCCTCAGGAAGCAGAGGCTTCTGGGAAATGGATAATTTAATTAGCATTCCTGCAATCTCACTGGTAAACTCACCCAATCCCTAAGTCTGTATCCTGATAATTTATCAGGATAGGGCTGACTTACAAAGGAGGGCAAAAAAACAAAACAAACTTCTAACCAAGATGTGGCTCACACCTGTAATCCCAGCACTTTGGGAGACCAAGGCGGGTGGATCGCTTGAGCCCGGGAGTTCAAGACCAGCCTGAGCAACACGGTGAAACCTCATCTCTACTAAAATAGAAAACATGAGCCAGGCGTGGTGGCATGCACCTGTAGTCCCAGCTACCCAGGAGGCTGAGATGGGAAAATCACCTAAGCCCAGAAAATTGAGGCTGCGGTGAGATGTGATTGCACCACTGCAATCCAGCCTGGGCAAGGGGAATGAGACCCTGTCTCAAAAACAAACAAACAAAAGAAAAGTGAAGACAGTTCAGTATTCCTAATTCACACAATGGAAACGATCTGAACTGAAAATTGAGAATCCTGGTTCTGCTACCGAGAAGCAGTGTGACCTTGAGGAAATCACTTCTCTTCTCTGGGCCTCCATCACCTGGTCTGTGGAATGCAGCCTTTGTCTCCCTCCCTCTCGCTGGAGACTCAAACATTATGTTGGGTGATTTGAGGCAGCTGCTGAATGGTAGCAGATCTGCCGGGGCTGTCACTTTGTGGTGGTTCTGTAGGTAAATAGGGCACTGTGCTGGGAGAGAAAAACAAACAGAGAAGCAGCTGCCTTCTTTTCCAGAAATGACACCAATAGCCTGCAACTACTCAGACTGATGGGCATGCAGCCGCCCGATGACTCCAGGGGTGCAGGGGGAGGCAGCAGAGCATCTGAAACAGGGACATCAGGACCCAGTGACTGCTCTGGTATGACTCAGGGAGGCTGTCAGGGTTGAGCTCTCTGCCAGGGACCCAGAGTGTCCCAGGAGGCCGTCCCTTCTGAAGAATCTGACAAGGCCCAGGCTTCCCAGAATGACTCTGCCCTGTTCTCCTGCCTCACCTGAAAACAGACTCTGGGGAGAAGGAGGCTGATTGACACAATTTCATCACCCCCAACACTTGCAAGTGCAAACAGAGGCCACGTACATTCTTATTCTTTGGATCTATGATTAGATCCTCATTTGGTAAAAAATATGAAGTTGCAGGAATTGCATTCAACTCTTCAAGTTATGAATTTAATGAGAATAATTTTCTTGCTTATTTTTACAGCTTCATCAGCATTAAAACCTCATTGAAAAAGAATCTGTGGCTGGGCATTGTGGCTCACACCTGTAAACCCAACACTTTAGGAGGCTGTGATGACAGCTCACTGCACTCCAGCCTGGGCAGCAGCAGAATCACTTGAGGCCAGGAGCTGAAGACCAGACTGGGCAACATAGCTAGACCTCATCTCTACAAAACATAAAAAATTAGTTGTGTGAGGTGTATGCACTTATAGTCTTAGCTTGGGAGGCTGAGGCAGGAGATTTGCTTGAGCCCAGGAGTTCCAGGCTGCAGTGAGCTATGATAATGCCACTGTACTCTAGCCTGAGCAACAAAGCAAGACCCTGTCTCAAAAAAGAAAGGAAGGAAAGAAAGGAAGGAAGGGAAGGGAAGGAAGGGGAAGGGGAAAGGGAAGGGAAGGGAAGGGGAAGGGGGAGGGAAAGAGGGAAAGGAAAGGGAAAAGAAAAAGAATTTGTTAAGTTCTGTTTCTTACAAATTTTATGAGAGACCTCAGCAGAAAACTGTTCATTTTCAGTGTTGCCAGTTTTTAAAAATTGAAGCCCGATGCCCTTCTGAATACTTTTCCTTTTTTGGCTTTTTTTTTTTTGAGCTCCACTGTCATATTTTCTAAATTGATCCTAACTCAACTTGTATGCATTCCTAGTGATCTAAGAGTTTACAAAATAAAGTTGTTTTTCTTCTAAAACATTCAACTTTTTTTCTTTTTTTTTTTTTTGAGACAGTGTCTTGCTCTGTTGCCCAGGCTTGAGTGCAGTGGTATGATCACAGTTCACTGCACTCCATCCTGGGCAACAGTAGCCTCGACCTCCCAAACTTAAGCAATCCTCCCACCTAAGCCTTCCAAGCAGCTGGGACTACAGGTGCTCACTACCATGCCCAGCTAATTTTTTTAGCTCTCTCTGTCGCTCTTTCCCCAGCTCCAACAGGGGTCTCACTATGTTGCCCAGGCTGGTCTCAAACTCCTGGGCTTAAGTGATCCTCTCATCTCAGCCTCCCAAAGTACTGGGATTATAGGCATGAGTCATCATGCCTGACCAAATTATTAATATTACAAAGCAAAATACAAAAATTTAAATAGTAAATTTTAAAAATAAAGTTATTTAAATAAGGCTAATTTTTTTATACTTGATAATTAAATCTTATTCAATATTATTATAAAAATAAAACTTCAGCCGGGTGCAGTGGCTCACACCTGTAATGCCAGCACTTTGGGAGGCCAAGGCGGGTGGATCACGAGGTCAAGAGATTGAGACCATCCTGGCCAACATGGTGAAAACCCATCTCTACTAAAAATACAAAAATTATCTGGGCATGGTGGTGTGTGCCTGTAGTTCCAGCTTCTCAGGGGGCTGAGGCAGGAGAATCACCTGAACCAGGGAGGTGGAGGTTGCAGTGAGCCAAGATCACGCCACTGCACTCCAGCCTGGCGACAGAGCGAGACTCCATCTCTAAATAAATAAATAAATAAATAAAACTTCACAATTCTGGGTTTTAATGTCTGGTTAATAAGCAAAGCAAATAATCTGTATCATGTTTCAAATATCCTACAACTACATGTATATAAATGTAAGACAAATACAAATTCTTTTTTTTTAAGACAAGGTCTCACTCTGTCACTCAGGTTGGAGTTTAGTGGTGTGATCATGGCTTTCCACTTCCCAGGCTCCAGTGATTCTCCCACCTCAGGTTCCCAAGTAACTGGGACCACAGGTGCGCACCATCACACCCGGCTAAGTTTTTGTATTTTTGGTAGAGACAGGGTTTCACCCTGTTGCCCAGGCTGGTCTTGAACTCCTGAGCTCAAGCGATTCACCTGCCTTGGCTTCCCCAAGTGCTAGAATTACAGGTGTGAGCCACTGTGCCTGGCTGAAAAATATCAATTGTTCGGCCTGGCAAAATGTTCCTCAGGCACTGTGGTATATTGTTACATAATGGTCCCCAACACGTCTTACCTCCCTGCATCCAGCCCCTTTGCAATATAATTTTTGCCACGTCTCTCATGGAGACATAGAGTCTATATCCTTCCAACCCCTGGATCTGGGCATCCCTTAAGGCTTCATTTGCACCATAGACTGAGACAGAAGTAACATGGTGCAACTCCCACAGCTAGCCCTTAATTACATTCCACATTTCTGCCATTATGTGAAAATGCCCCGTCCTTTCCTAAAGGAGGAAAGACCATTTGAAGGAGAACTAGGGCGCCCCAGCCAACAGCCAGCATAAATATCAAGCACATAAACAAAGCCATCTGGGAACATCCAGTGGCAGCTGAGCCGCTGGCTGACTGCAGCTGTATAAGTGACCCCAAAGGAGATCAGCAGAAAAATTGCCCAGCTGAGCCCAACCTAGAATTACGAGCAAATAAATTGTTGTCGTTTTAAGCCACCCAGTTTTGGTGTGGTTTGTCATGCAGGAATAGATAACTGACACAGCCACCACGTGCGACTCCTGTGAACACTAAGCTAATTCTTGAATGCCTCCAGAATCATGAATTAGGACAAATTAAGAAGAAAATAGGCCCTTGGCACTATTGAGAAATAATATTTGGTTATGCCAGGACCTCTTGAATTCATGCTGAGAGAAGGGACACACATATGAGCCAATTTCATTCCTTCTCCGTCCAAAGCAGTGTCTGTCTTCAGTGTCAGCAGGGGCACGACCTGTAGACCTTCACAGTGTTTGGGCTCAGCAGGCTTGTTTTGAGAACACAGGAGGGAAATGTGGAGAGTGAGGGTGTTCATCTCACGCATCGGTGCTCACAATCACAGGTCACACTGTGCCGGTGATATGTCCAGGATTCCAGGTGACAAAAGCTCCCATGTGGTCTTCAGTAAATGTAATTTTTGTGTTTGTGATATGCAAGGCCCTCCAAAGAGTAGAGGTCCTCTTGCCTGGTCTAAGGACAATATTGCACTGTCCCCAGGTTCGCGGAAATGATTGAGGCCTTGCACGGGGATTTGTCTATGAATAGTGACTGAGGAAAAGCACTGATGGCTATTGAAACTTGATGTTTATCTCTCTCTCTCTCTCTTTTTTTTTTTTTTGAGATGGAGTCTTACTCTGTCACCAAGCTGGAGTCCAGCAGCGCGATCTTGGCTCACCACAACCTCCGCCTCCTGGGTTCAAGAGATTCTCCTGCCTCACCCTCCCAAGTAGCTGGGATTACAGGTGCACGCCACCACGCCCGGCTAATTTTTGTATTTTTAGTAGAGATGGGGTTTTGCCATGTTAGTCAGGCTGGTCTCGAACTCCTGACTTCATGATCTGCTCACCTAGGCCTACCAAAGTGCTGGGATTACAGGCGTGAGACACCACGCCCAGCCGATGCCTATCTCTTGATACATCAATCCAGCTTTAGAGAAAATATCCTATAGAAACAAAAGAACTAATAGAGAAGGGTAGCTATGCAAAAATGTTTGTCACAAACATCGCTTAATATAGGAAAAAAGTGAAAAACAACATATACATCATTAACGAGATGGTTTAGTTAATTGTGATCTATTCGTATTAGCACATGTTATACAACCATTGAAAAGGTTATTATATTTACGTTTAGTGACTTGGAGAGATTTCTTTATTGAACATTTCCTGAGCATCATCTATGAACCTAGTACTATTCTAAGTGCTAGGGATACAGCAGGGAACAAGACAAGGTTTTCTGCTCATGCATTTCACATGTTAGTGGAGGAAGACGGGCCATAAACAAATAAATAAGTATATAGTATCAGTTGGTGAGAAATGCTATGAAGAATAATGGCGGTGAGTTGGGGGATGGAGCCTGGAAAGAAATGAGGGAAGGAACGTTGTGGCCCTCAATCAGGAGGATGGGCATTCCATCCTGAGTGTCAAGGCCCTGATTTGGGAATGTGCTTAGTGTGATCTAGTAGCATCAAGGAGGCCAGGGTAGCAGGAGACGGGGATGGGAGGGAAGGTCAGAGAGGAGAGCAGGGGTGTGTGGGGGAGCGGGGGATGTATACACATGGTGCAGACCATGTAGGGCCCGGCAGCTCCTGGTGAAGACTTTGGTTTTGGTTTTTTTGGTTTTTTATTGATGGGGTCTCACTATATTGCTCAGGCTGGATTTGAACTCCTGGATTCAAGCAATCCTCCTGCCTCAGCCTCCTGAGTAACTGAGACAATGTGTATACTCCCCCCACCTGGCTAAGACTGGTATTTACTCTGAGTAGAATGGAAAGCCAGTTAAGATTTTTAAGCTGAGAAGCAACGTGATCTGACAGATTTCAAAGGGTCCCTCTGGCTGCTGTGAGGGGAACGGACTGAAGGGACAAGATTGGAGCAGAGAGGGGTGTGGAGGCTGCTGTAGTAATCTAAGTGAGAGAGACAGAGGATCGGGCTTGCACCAAGTGGAAGTCACGAGGTGGGGAGATGTCGTCTGATTCCGGATGGATTTTGAAGGTGGAGCCTGCAGGATGTCCTAATGGAACTGGATGTGGGGCATCAGCAAGAAGCCAGATGGCCATTTAATAGTGTTAATGACTAAAGCTAGTTTCAGAGGAAAGAGAGTATAGCCCAATCCCATTTTTGCTCAAATAAACATCAAATAAAACACACTCTCCCTGTGCACGGATCTTTGTGTATACTAATAAGAGTCTATTAGTTGGCTAGGGCTGCCATCACAGAATACCACAGACTGGGTGGCTTCAACAACAGAGATTTATTTTCTCAGTTCTGGAGGCCAGAAGTCCAAGATCAAAATGTCAGGGCTGCTTTCTGGTGAGGCCTTTCTTCCTGTCCTGTAGACAGCTACCTTCTCCTATGTCCTCATCTGGCCCCTTCTTTGTGCTTGCTTAGGAGAGAAGTGAGGGCTCTCTAGTATCTCTTTCTCTTCTTATAAGGATGTCGGTCCTTTTTGGCTTTAGGCTGCACCCTTGTGACCTCACTTAATCTTAATTAGCCCTGCCTCCAAATACAGTTACACTGGGGGTTAGGGCTTCGCCGAATGAATCTGGAGGGACACAATTCAGTCCATAACAATGAATACAGAGAAAGCTGCAAAAGGAGATTCATAAGCCATTGCACTCCAACCTGGGTGACAGAGCAAGACTCCGTTTCAAAAAGAAACCAACTTTCTAGCAAAAAGATCCAGAACATACAATGGTGAAGAGAGTTTTTTTTCTAAACTCCTCTTATCTGCCTAAAAGCAGAGCCTCCCAAAAGAATGCAACCATCATAGATCCCCTTCCTAGAGGTTTCCCAACCTGGGAAGAGTGACTGACTGCCTTCACGAGAGAGGAGAAGCCACAAGGCTATAAAAACCCTCCTAGGCCAGGCACTTTGGCTTATGCCTGTAATCCCAGCACTTTGGGAGGCCGAGGTGGGTGGATCACCTGAGGTCAGGAGTTCGAGACCAGCCTGACCAACGTGGAGAAACCCCGTCTCTACTAAAAATACAAAATTAGCCGGCCATGGTGGCACATGCCTGTAATCCCAGCTACTAGGGAGGCTGAGGCAGGAGAATCGCTTGAACCTGGGAGGTGGAGGTTGCGGTGAGCCAAGATCGCGCCATTGTTTTCCAGCCTGGGCAACAAGAGTGAAACTCCATATGAAAAAAAAAAAAAAAAAAAACTCTCCTAAATATACGTGATCACAAAACTATCATATCTCCCTCATATCTATTCACCTAAGGGCCCATTTATCTTTTCTAAAAGTCATTGGTTTTCCAGTCCCCTTTCTCTCCATCCCCTCCTCCTATTAAGAGTGTATATTGTGTCATAAAATGTCAGAGCTACCACCAAAAGACAAAGGTCTTTCATCTGAGAGCCTGTGAAAAAGATATATAAGCCCCCAATTCTATTCACCTCTTTGAGCCACATTTTTCTGTGAATTACCATGTATATATGTGAATAAAACTTCTGTTTTTGTTTTGCCCATCTGTCTTTTGTCAGTTTAATTCACAGGCCTCCAACACTGAACCTAAGAGAGTGGCGAGAAAGTGTTTCCTTTCTCACAGCTGTCACCTCCTCAGAGGGGTTTTTCCCTGGCTATTCTATCTCAACTGGGCCTCTTTCTCCTTTTTGTTTCCCACAGCATTTATCATACCTTATTCTGACTTCATTTGTCTGTTTACTAGGTTTTGGTCTGCCTTTCACTAGAATGTAAGCTGCATGGAGACATATAATACAAATTCGTTAACTACTCAGTGAATGAATGGATGAGGAAATCCGTTGTCCTTGGCTCAGGTATTTACTGGTGAGTCTGCAAGCGGCAGCTCAGTTCAGCACTCACTCACTGAGAACTTATTAGGTGTCACCATGGTGCTCGGTGTTAGGAACACACAGAGACCCACCCACTCCCTGTCCTTGAGGAGCTTAAAGGAAAACAAGCAGCTATGCTGGGCCCTGGGAGGGGCAGGTATGAGCAGGAGGACTTTACTCTTCCCTCAAGAAGTTTACTGGTATAGGAGGCAGGGAAGAGAAAAAGGAAAACACGTGATAAGGAGCTTGGAAACAAACACAACTTCAAGTACAGTTATTTAGTACACAAATAAAACAGAGACGGTTAAACTATTCTCTTGGCCTTTGTTTAGGGAATAATTCACATCATTCTGCTAATTACAGAGTTGTGAGAATAACAACAGTGTTGGATGGGGCTCATGGTATTTCTGCTTCATTTAGACAAATCTGTCTAAGGAGAGCCCATCCCCTGCACACACAGACCCGCTGACAAGCATCGCTGGTTTCTCTTGGAAGCTTTCCAAGTGGCAAGCCTCGTGCCTAGGACAGTCTTGGAGCCTCTAAAAAGCCTTTCAGGGCTGCCTCCCTCCCTCAGTCAGGGCCCCATTAGCTATAAAGGCCAAAGATATACTGAAATTAACTACCCCACCCCTCAAAGAGCACATAAATAAAAGGGAGAATTTATTGAAATTATTTCAATGCACAGGAACCCAAGAGAAACTGAATAACTAGGCCAGGCCTAGTGTTCTCAGAAAATGTTCTCATTTCTTCAAAATCCCGAGTTTAAATTTCCATATTCCCCTATCTTCCCTCAGGTCAGGTGTCCCTGCTTGGGGTACAATCATCCCACCCCTGTATAAAACAAGGCCCCCTAGGCCAGAGGAGATAACTCCAAAAGACAACCAGATGGGTGGAGTGATCAACCTTTGTGGCTTGTCTGGGACTGAGGGATTTTATAGGAAGCATGGCTTTTAGAGCTAAAACCAGGAAAGTTCCAGACAAACCTGGAAAAGTTAGTAATCAGTTCAGCCAACGTCACATGTGTTTCATGCCCATACATCATTAATTTTTTTGACATGGAGTCTTGCTCTGTTGCCAGACTGGAGTGCAGTGGCACAGTCTCTGCCCACTGCAGCCTCTGTCTCCTGGATTCAAGCAATTCTCCTGCCTCAGCCTCCCCAGTAGCTGGGACTACAGGCACGTGCCACCACACCCGGCTAATTTTTGTATTTTTAGTAGAGATGGGGTTTCACCATGTTGGCCAGGATAGCCTCAATCTCTTGACCTCATGATCCACCCACCTCAGCCTCCTAAAGGGCTGCGATTACAGGCGTGAGACACCATGCTCGTCCCCCTTCATCATTAATTTTAAGCAACACATTTCTTCATATTTAACTTCACTGAAACCAGGATGTGTTTTAAAATCAGTGGCATCCTGCAATGCAAAGCTGAGTTCTCCCTGAAATGATGCACAGCTGCCAGTCACTTCCAGCTCACCACCAACCTGAGACCACCTTAAATTAATTATCAGCTTCACTTTTTCAGACCACACTGACAGTATGAATTCAGACCTCAAATCTGCATGAGCACAGGCTCGCGGTTCAAATTCTCAGGAGACAATTGTTGTTCCTCCCTCCACAGTGTCAAGACTGAGACGTGTGCATTTCCAGCCTGCCACTCCCGTGGGAAGACTTATTTTCTTTTTTTTTTTTTTTTTTTTTTTTGAGACGGAGTCTTGCTCTGTAGCCCGGGCTGGAGTGCAGTGGCCAGATCTCAGCTCACTGCAAGCTCCGCCTCCCGGGTTTACGCCATTCTCCTGCCTCAGCCTCCGGAGTAGCTGGGACTACAGGCGCCCGCCACCTCGCCCGGCTAGTTTTTTGTATTTTTAGTAGAGACGGGGTTTCACCGTGTTAGCCAGGATGGTCTCGATCTCCTGACCTCGTGATCCGCCCGTCTCGGCCTCCCAAAGTGCTGGGATTACAGGCTTGAGCCACCGCGCCCGGCCTGGGAAGACTTATTTTCTTATAGCATCCCAGCTTTTAAGTGGTGTCTCCATATTTGGCATTTTTTTCCTTGCATAATAGTACATAAAATGACAGTGCAGCTTACAGTGGATGGTGTCTCCGGTTGAATGAAATACGGGTAATCATCAACTCCCACCAGCCTCTAGTGCCAGAGGGAGGCTCAGTCCTGTGGAACCCTGGCTTCTCTGGGTGGGAAGAAAATGCTATCCTGGGTACCTAGGGCTGGATCCTGGGGACATAGAAAGAGTTCTTTCTCGGCCCTGATGAGCTTTTCTCTAAGCTGAGGGGTCACTTCACCGGCTTGCAGAGCCTGGCAGCCCATCTGAAAAAGTTCTTCTTCACCAGAGTCTTGCTCTGTCACCCAGACTGGAGTGCAGTGGCATGATCTTAGCTCACTACAACTTCTGCCTCAGCCTCCCAAGTAGCTGGGATTACAGGTGCGCACCAACACCCCCAGCTAATTTATTTTTTGTATTTTTAGTAGAGATGGGGTTTCACCGTGTTGGCAAGGCTGGTCTCGAACTCCTGGCCTCAGGTGATCCACTCGCCTCGGCCTCCCAAAGTGCTGGGATTATAGGCTTGAGCCACCACGCTCCACCTGGTAGACATGCTTTCTAATCCCCAGGTTTTCTTTCCTTCCCCCAGGGTGCTCAGCATTTCCTGGATATGTGATACCCCATCCCTATCCTCAGCTCATTCAGTTGACCTTCCCCTGGCCCCCACCGAAAGCCACTCATTCTCAGGCTGGCTCACCTGTCCTCAGACACCATGATTTGTCTTTCTGTGTTGGCGCTCAGGACACACCACCCCAAAATATTACTGTAGGAGAACCAAATATGCCGCCCCAAAATATACTTCATTGGTATATGTTGAGCTGGTTATTCTGAGAAACTGCACACAGAGGGGTAGCTCTGAAAAGCTTTCTTTGTATTTAAAAAAAAACAAAAACAAAAACAAAAACAAAAAACGACATCTATAAAGGAAGTCTACCTTAGTAAAAGTATTTGTGTTAGGAAGAAGGCTGCTTAGACAAGCTTTATTACCGGAGAGGCTTTTGATCTGTGTAAGGTAACCCCCAGAAGCCCCAAGCCCCGGTTCCTTTCTGTAGCTCAGGATGCTATATAAGCTCCAATATTTTGGCCCTTCTGTGGCTCTCCTATTTTTGTGGGTCTCCCATGTGTATGCATGTAATTAAACATGTTTTTCCCCCTGTTAATCTGTCTAATGTCAGTGTAATTAGTAGCCTAGCCAATGAACTAGAAGGGTAGAGGAAAGCCATTTTTCCCTCTCCAATACCTGGTGTCATTTCCCAGCTTCCTGAGTGCCAAGGTCTGAATGTTTGTGTCCCCCCAAAATTCCTGTGTTAAAATCCTAACCCCCAAGGAAATGGTGTTCGGAGGTGGGTCGGGGGGCTTTTGGGGGGTGATTAGGTTGTGAGAGCTGTGCCCTCATGAGTGGGATTAGGGCCATTGTAGAAGAGGCCCAGGGAGTTGCCTTGCTCCTGCAAACCTAAAATAAAATTCTAAGCCCCGCACCATCTGCATAGACCCCTCCTCTTGGCAAAGGCATTCCAAAACTAACCTGAAAAACTAGTTCAGGCCATCATGGGAAGGAGGGGTCAGACTGCCTCCCTATGCCCTCCTCCCTTTTGGAATTACTGATAGAACAGACTCTTTAAGCCTGATAAGAAACATTTACAATCTATTCTCTCTAAAGCCCGCTACCTGGAGGCTTTACCTGCATGATAAAACCTTGGTCTCTACAACCCCTTATCTTATGCCAGGCATTCCTAAGTCTTTAGACAATAACTTAACTCTTTCAACCAACAGCCAATCAGAAAAATTTTTGAATCTACCTATGACCTGGAAGCCCCCCAACCCTTCCTGTTGTTCTACTTTTCTGGACCAAACCAATGTACATCTTACATGTATTTGATTGATGTCTCATTGAAATGGTTAGACTCTGTGTCCCCACCTAAATTTCATCTTGAATTGTATTCCCCATAATCCCCACATGTCAAGGGAGAAACCAGGTGGAGGTAATTGAATCATGGGGATAGTTCCCCCCATGCTGTTCTTGTGATAATGAATGAGTTCTCATGAGATCTGATGGTTTTATAAGGGGCTCTTCCCCCTTCACTCAATACTTCTTCCTGCCGCCTTGTGAAGAAGGTGCCTTGCTTCACCTTCTGCCATGATTGTAAGTTTCCTGAGGCCTCCCCAGCCATGCTGAACTGTGAGTCAATTAAACTTCTTTCCTTTATAAATCACCTGGTGTCAAGCAGTTCTTCATAGCAGTATGAAAAAGGACTAATACACTAATGTTTTTCTAAAATGTATAAAACCAAGCTGTGCCCTGACTACCTTGGGCGCAAGTTCTCAGGACCTCCTGAGGGCTGTGTCATGGGCCATGGGTCACTTATATTTAGCTCGGAATAAATCTCTTCAAGTATTTTACAGAGTTGGACTTTTTTTATCAACACTCCTTCTACCAAGTGAGGACACAGCGAGACGGCGCCATCTATGAACCAGGAAGTAGACCTTCAACAGGCACTGAATCTGCCAGAACCTTCATCTTGGGATTTCCCAGCCTCTACAACTATGAGAAATACATTGCTGTTGTTTATAAGCTGCCCAGTTTATGGTATTTTGTTACAGCAGCCTGAATGAACTACTCCCAGCCCAGGGCAGGGACTGTGTCCCCCTGCTGTGTTCAAAGGCAGGGCTCAAACCCAAGGCTAGCCACAGTGAAGCCCCAGGTGGGTGCAGAGGCCTCTTGCCCTGTGGGGCAAGAGGCATACCTTATACTCTGCAAAGACCTTCCCAGCTCTGCCAGACCACCTAGGCTAAGGGAAGGGAAGGCAGGACAGTTATGCCAACTCCAGGCTCACAAAGAATTCTGAGGTTTTGTGAGCACTAAGAATCCAGTTTACACAAAAAGAGCTTACTTTGTCTAGTTTAACCTAAACCATAAGAGTTGAAGGGATTGATAAAGTGGGATTAGGAGATTGATAAAGTGGGACTAGGAGTCTGGTTTTGGTGAAAGAGCCCTGGATTTCGATTCAGAGATTTGTATCCAAACTCTGCATTTCTGGGTGCATGACTTTGACAAGCTGCTCCAACATTTTAGACCTCGTTTCCCCCCATTTATAAAAGGAAAGTTATTCCCATTTTGGGGTTGTGCAAGGATTAAATAGGATAATGTATGCTTTATTTTTTTTTTTTTTTTTTTTTTTTTTTGAGACGGAGTCTCGCTGTGTCTCCCAGGCTGGAGTGCAGTGGCGCGATCTCGGCTCACTGCAAGCTCCGCCTCCCGGGTTCACGCCATTCTCCCGCCTCAGCCTCCGAGTAGCTGGGACTACAGGCGCCTGCCACCACGCCCGGCTAATTTTTTGTATTTTTAGTAGAGACGGGGTTTCACCGTGTTAGCCAGGATGGTCTTGATCTCCTGACCTCGTGATCCGCCCGTCTCGGCCTCCCAAAGTGCTGGGATTACAGGCTTGAGCCACCGCACCCGGCTAATGTATGCTTTAAAACATGCTTTGTAGACACTAAAGCATTACACAAATACTTAGCCCTGGGAGGGGAGATAAAAGGATATTCTACTTAGTGCAATAATTTTAAATGTGCAGGTTATGAGCTATCAGCAGGTCATGAAAAATATTTAGTGAGTGTAAGAGAAGAATAAAATGTTTCCCTCTACTCTTCTATGTTCTCAGCTCAAGCTCCTGTTACAAAAGATATATTAGCAAGAGAAAGGCAAACAGAAGTTTATTAATATGCAGATCTTATATACAAATGGGAGAAAGTCAGGGAAGAGTAACTCAAAGAGGTGGCTAAAGCTTGAACTTAAATACACCCTAGCTAACAAAAGTGGAAGGGTGTGGGCAAGGCAACTTATGGGAAGGTGACCAGGAAAAGTACAGTAAACAAGGGTAAGGTTTGCTGTGCAGATATAAGGCAATGCCTTCTCCACTGATAAAAGTCTTGTGATTTAGAGTCTTCTTTTTCTTCCTGGTGCAGAGAGGGAGACATCCTTACAAATGGAGAGTTACTTTAGAAATGTAAATTTCCCTAATGAAAGGGCAATTTATACTGGTTTGGGGGCCTCTCCTGTGTCTGCTGTTCCTCAAAATAATCAGCTTAGAGCTAGGCATGGTGGCCGACACCTGTAATCCCAGGACTTTGGGAGGCCAAGGCAAGAGGATCGCTTGAATTCAAGAGTGTGAGATCAACCTGGGCAACATACCAAGGTCTTGTCTCTACAGAAAAATAGAACAAATGGGCAGTAGCATGCACTTGTATTCCCAGCTACTCTGAAGGCTGAGGCAGGAGGATCACTTGAGCCCAGGAATTTGACGCTGCACTAAGCTACGATCACATCACTGCATTCCAGCCTGGGTAACAGAGCGAGACCCTTTCAAGAAAAAAAAAAAAAAAAGGCTCAAGCTCAAATAATCCTTATGCCAAAATGGCATATTTGGGAGGGGTAAGGGAGTTCAGGGAGTGCCACTCCCAGAATATGATGCTTTGGTGTGCTGATTATATTGAACTGAGGGTACATGGGGAACAGAGGAAGAGAGAAACAGGCAGAGGCTTTCTCTGAGCTCCCCTTACCTAAAGACCATCCTCCAAAGGGAACTCAATGGTCCTGAATCCCAGGAATTCTCTTCCCCAGGAATCTCATCCATCAGGGAAGATTAACTGGGATCACACAAGAGAGCCTGGATGTCACATCCAGACAGAAACCACCTATTCTCCTGAGGGTTGCTCCAGCCAACTTTTGTTACCTGGGAGACATTTTTTTTTTTTTTTTTTGAGACGGAGTTTTACTGTGTCGCCGAGTGCAGTGGTGTGATCTTGGCTCACTGCAACCTCTGCCTCCTGGGTTCATGAGATTCTCCTGCCTCAGCCTCCCAAGTAGATGGGACTACAGGCACATGCCACCACACCTAGCTAATTTTTTAATTTTTAGTAGACACAGGGTTTTGCCACGTTGGCCAGGCTGGTCTCAAACTCCTGACCTCAGGTGATCTGCCCACCTTGGCATCCCAAAGTGCTGGGATTACAGGAGTGAGCTGCTGCCTGGCCAACCTGGGAGACTTTTATCTGCATAACAAGAAGACCTTTATTCACCATACATTTCCTCCCCTCGTTCTCTCATAACTTGTGTGGCCACCACACCCGCAGAAGCTGCAAGCCCCCGTTCCCTTCTGTAGCTCAGGATGCCATATAAGCTCCAATCATCAGTCTTTATTGAGTCATATTTTGTGAGACTCTGTGTGTATGTTCATAATTAAATATGATTTTTCTCTTGTTAATCTGTCTTATGCCAATTTAATTCATAGCCCAGCCAAGAGACCTAGAAGGGTGGAAGGAAGTCATTTTCACTCCCCTACAGTGGCATAATCTGGTCTCCTATGGTCATATTTTGGGGTGGCATATTTTGTTCTCCTATGTGAATCATGTTCAGCATTTTAAAATTTGAACAGAATGGAAAATATCAAGGTGTGTATCCCAAATAGTAGAAATAGGTATTTTTTCTTTTATTTAAGTCATGTGTGCACATGGGTGATATGGTTTGGCTGTGTCCCAAACCTCATCTTTAATTTCCATGTGTCATGGGAGGGACCTCATGGGAGGTAATTGAATCATGGGGGCAAGTCTTTCCCATGCTATTGTCATGATGGTGAATAAGTCCCACGAGATCTGTTGGCTTAGTAAGGAGGAATTTCCCTGCACAAGCTCTTTCTCTTGGCCTGTTGCTATCCATGGAAGATGTGACTTGCTTCACCTTGCCTTCCACCATGATTGTGAGGCCTCCCCAGCCAAATGGAACTGTGCATCTATTAAACCTCTTTCTTTTGTAAATTGCCCAGTCTCCCGTATGTCTCTGTTAGCAGCATGAAAATGGACTAATACAACTGGTATGCCTGTTGTGATATAAAATTTAAGTCTTTTGCACCACAACACACATACTAATACTACTTGTTTCTGTGGTAAATAATGGAAGTAGAAATAAATGGAGCTGTTTTTGCTTTGTTGTACTTTTCAACTGCAGCATTTGTGCGTTCCAAGAGTGGGAGAAGAATTCATCTTGGGAAAGAATGTATCTTTTGTTTGGGAAAAACATCTTAATTGGCCCTCTGGTTATGCAAAGGTAAGTCCCTGAGATCAAGCTGAAGTAAGCTCTTGGAGACCAAAGGGGCTATAATGCTCTGCATAATAAAGTCAATATTTAAGGGTTTCTGTTTCCTTTGGTGGTCCTAGAAGGAGCAATTTGAGGCCTGGGGCTTCAGAGAAGAGAATTTAAGCTTGGCTCAAGGGGGAAGACTTTAAGTAAAGGCCTCCCTTGACACTGGTGTGACCAAAGATTCAAGAAGTTCTCTGTACTAAGTACTAAATGAAGTTCTCCCCTCCTGCACTTTAAAGTCCTTACAAGGATCTTCAGGCCTTCAGTGGAGTTAATCAAACCTTCTAACCTGGTTCTCTCCAGGTAGCCTCCAGAATGATGGGAGGGTCCCTGTTTGGGAGGAAAAACCTCAGAGGGAGTGGAAGGTATGCAGAGTCTGTGATGGAGGAGCCAGAGAGATCCAGGAGAAGCTGGGAGCAGCAAAGTGGGAGGAGACCGGTGACTGTGAGGGTGGATGTGCTTCCAGGAATTCTTGGCAATTTGGAAAGGGGCTAGAATTCCTCTGGCTGTAAAACATGTTCTTTTCTTTGATTAAGTAAAGGGCAATTCTGGAAGGTTGGAAAATGTAGGACACCCACTATGTAAAAATCAGGAAGGTACTAACCTATAGCTTCAAGCAAGACTCATCAGGACTATGAGCCTCACCACCACTACTATCATGGTTATTACCACCATCTCCTACCACAGGCCAAGCTGAGTGACCCTGGTAGGCAGAATAATGGCCCCCCAAAGATGCCCAAGTCCTAATCCTCAAAACCTGAAAATATGTTACAGTACATAGCAAAGGGCAATTAAGGTTGCCAATCTCCTGACCTTAAAATAGAAAGGGCACCTTAGATTATGCAGGTGGGCCCAATGTAATCATAAAGATCTATAGAAAGTAAAAAGTTTCCTCTTCAAAGTTTCCCTTCTTGTTAAAAAATAAATCATAAGTGTTAGAAATAATAGTTTCTTTCAGGCCAGGTGCAGCGGCTCACACCTGTAATCCCAGCACTTTGGGAGGCTGAGGTGGGCGGATCACAAGGTCAGGTGATCAAGACCATCCTGGCCAACACAGTGAAACCCCGTCTCTACTAAAAAAAAATATATATATACAAAAAATTAGCAGGGCGTGGTGGCGGGCGCCTGTAGTCCCAGCTACTCAGGAGGCTGAGGCAGAAGAATGGTGTGAACCTCGGAGGCGGAGCTTGCAGTGAGCTGAGATCGCACCACCTGCACTCCAAGCTGGGCAACAGAGTGAGACTGTCTCAAAAAAAAAAAAAAGAAAGAATAGTTTATTTTAAAGACTAACTTTCTTCAAACCTCCTTGATTTGTGCTAATAGCTCTCTGTTAAGTTATATATCCTATATAGCTGTTAGACATGCTCACAGGCACATTCCAGCTAACAGTCTATGCCCCTGCCTTATTTGGAAATGTTATTGCTTCTTTAAATCTTTTGTAAGCAACTTCCTC
Source organism: Macaca fascicularis (assembly GCF_037993035.2). Classification (NCBI taxonomy): domain Eukaryota; kingdom Metazoa; phylum Chordata; class Mammalia; order Primates; family Cercopithecidae; genus Macaca; species Macaca fascicularis. The sequence goes on from NC_088387.1 coordinate 59,601,591, forward strand.
CTTTCCTTTGTTCTCCCTTGCCTTTACCTATTTAAGAAAGTTTTAGGTTGTTAGCAAATCAGGTAACAGTTTAGACTATGAGGTTTGGCTCCAGCCAACGGATGCAGGACACGGCAGTAAGGATGACCCAAATGCATAAGGGATAAATATGTCTGCTTTTCCTTTGTTCGGTGTACTCTCATGGCAAGATGGCTGGTGACTGTACCCTTTCTGCAGAAAGTAAAAATTGCCTTGCTGAGAGAATTAAATTTACGTTCAAGTGCTATTTCTTTATGGCACCAGGGAATGAGCACTTTGCATTCCTAACAGATCCTTACATGTGGAAGAGGGAGGCAAAAGAGTGTTACAATATACCCCCAACAAACAGACAAAGTGGACTGACTCCTTGTGGCTAAAATGAGACACACCAAAAACAGAATCTCATGGCCAGCAGGATGGGGGATTAGTCACAAATCCCAGTGTCGATAACGGCCATAAGGTTTATTTCCTGTAATTAAGCAGAAACCAGTTCCTGAAAAGCACTGCCCAAACAACTACAGCTGGAAAATTTCCCAAATGACCCCAAGATTCTAGCCGACCCAACCCCCCCACCCGCCTCCTGCATACCCAGTCCCCAGTCGCCCCACCCTCCCCACCACAACTCTGATTCGACAGAGGACTGGTCTTATAAACTTTCTTTATTGATAAATGCTGCAGACCTCAAGCCAGTTGTAGCCATTTAGCTTATAGAGACTGTGCACAAACTGTCTTTGTGCCCTACAGTTTACCTTTTGAGATCAAGAGCCAAATTCTACCTCATTTTAATGCCTAAAACCCCATCCCAAAGTGAATAGAATGTATGTTATAGATGTTTACCCACCGTGTATGTGCCAGCCATCCCTCATGAATATTCATAGAATGTCCCCAACCCTGCTCAATATGCAAGTAAGGCTGGCCCTGTAAGACACATATACAAGCTCCCCCTTCCTTCTGCAGGGCGCATACCTTCCGTTGTCCCTGGAAGCTGTGTTCCTCAATCCACGATTGCTTCTCCCTCTGAAAATAAAGTCTTCTCCTTTCCTTTCTCTGTGGACCTCATGGTCTTTTGTTAACAAGGGTGGGTGTCAGAATGATGTGATATGAGGAAGGCTCAACCAGCCATGGCTGGCTTTGAAGAAGGAAGGGACTATGAGCCGGGGAATGTGGCAGCCTCCAGGAGCTACAAAAGGTAAATGGATTTCCCTGAGCGTGCAGAAGGACACAGACCTGAAGACACTCCCTTCACAGCAAGCTTACCTATGTGCTGACTTAGAAGCTCCAGAGCGGGAGCTCTCTTCCATCAGGAGATCATCTGAGAGACAACAGTCAATTTACAACCTAAAGTACGCCCGTGAGGGAACTGTCTCCCACCCGGAGGGGATCTTGAGGCAATGGCCCCTTTACAACTTGCAGTGGCAGCAGCTTGACCACTTGGTACATAAGGCACCAAAGTGAGTCACGTAGACCCTGCACCTGCTCATTCCCTCCCATGCATGCCATTCATGCCAAATCCCCTTTAAACTTCCCTGCTTTCTGCCCCAAAAGTGAAGCAGTACCCTTTAAGGCAGGAGCCTATACTTCCCCTAAGCTAAACATTGGAATAAAGTCACTTTCTTTAGACCGGACCTCACTCTTGTGAATTGGACCCTGCAGGTAGTGAGTAACCGGCATGCATTTGTTACACTGCTGCTCCAACATCATCCGCCAAAGAAAATCACCGGCCAGGACTGGCTTTGTGGCTCTACCCTATCACAAGGACACCAAGAAATACAATCCTGACATATGCCCAGAAGGGGATAAAACTAAAATGGAGATTTGGCAAAAGCATTAATGATTATCACATATAAATGACCATATAGGGCCAGGCATGGTGGCTCATGCCTATAATCCCAGCACTTTGGGAGACCAAGGCAGGAGGATCACTGGAGCCTAGGAGTTTGAGACCAGCCTGGGAAACACACCCATCTCTATGTAAAACAAACAACAAGCAACAACAACAACCAAAAAAACCCACACACAAGAAAATGACCTTATAGGTTTCTTAGAACCCCATGATGCAAGGAGTTAGGGCATTAATATTTTTTTCCAGAAGTGTGGAAGGGGCAGCAATGGCTTGTTTCAACCAAACTCCTAGTGAGTACAACTCTAAGCTGGACAAAATGTTCTTGAAATAGGTGTGAATGTACTAGGGAACTACCAAAGGCAATGAGGACTTGATGGGCCAAGATCCTAGGGAGAAGGGAAGCCCAGGGAGGTGAGCCTCACATTGGGGGCTGCTTTTTCTCTTAGGTACTTACCATTCAAAAGCAGCAAATGATACCACATCATACCCACTAGGATGGCAAGGATGCAGAGAAGTTGGAATCCTTGAGCATTGTTGGTGGGAATGTCAAATGGTCCAGCTACCATGGAAAACAGCATGGTGGTCCTCAAAAAATTAGACAGAATTACTGTTAGGATCCAGCAATTCTACTTCTAGGTATATATCCGAAAGAATTAAAAGCAGGAACTTGAATGTACATCCATGTTCATAGCAGAATTATTTGCAAAAGCCAAGAGATGGAAACAAAACGTTGACCTAAAGAATCTGAGGCAAAATGAATGTAGACAGTTTATTTGGGCCAAGGTTGAGGGCAGCTGGCTTCCAAGTTGCTTTGGGGAGTGGTCCATTCAGCATTGGTTACAAGCAGGTTTTTAAAGGCAAAAGAGAGTAAGAAATGGGCGGATACAAAATTGTTTGACAGGAATTCTCACTGGTTTGCAGAAACAACATTGATTAGCAATTGCCTATGCATGGTTGAAATGTAGAGTATGAGGTTATGGTGTTTAGCATGGGGCATTTTATGGCTACTTGGCATCAGTTAGTCTAGAACCTGCATAGTAAGTGGCTTCAAGAGGTAATTACTTGGCTTAAGCGGGGAGTGAGAATGATTGCTGTCAGACACTGTCACATTTCAGTGCTCTCTGGGCCTGGTAGTTAAAGGGGGCTCACATTCCTCATATAAAAATGTTTTCTTTTCTTTTTTTTTTTTTTTTTTTGAGACAGAGCCTTGCTCTGTTGCCCAGGCTAGAGTGCAGTGGCTCACGGCAACTTCTGCCTCCTGGATTCAAGCAATGCTCCTGCCTCAGCACCCCAAGCGGCTGGGATTAGAGGCATGCACCACCACACCTGCCTAATTTTTGTATTTTTAGTAGAGATGGGGTTTCACCATGTTGGCCAGGCTGGTCTCGAACACCTGACCTCAGGTGATCTGCCCACCTCAGCCTCCCAAAGTGCTGGGATTACAGGTGTGAGCCACCACGCCCGGCAAAAATGTTGTTTTCTTTCTCAAACCCAAATATCTATCAACAGATGAATGGATAAACAAAACATGGTACATACAGATACAATAGATAACCAGAACATCATCTGAGAAATGGGAATAACAATACTAAGCTTACATGTTTGCATAAGGATAGAGAAAAATGTGTACAAGATATCTGACATAATGCTTTTGTACTTTAAAAATGGTATGTCTGTGTAAATGCACCCAAGTGGAGCAATTGTTATAACGGAAAAATACTGACATCCACAGTGAGGTTATTCTTGTAATACATATACAAATGCGCTAGGGGAAGAGGCTAGAAACAGATGCAGCTGGGGAAAAACCGAGGCTCTCAAAGGTCACAGCAGAGCAGAGAGGCAGTGGGACGAGATGCTTGTGGAGGTTTTGACACCTGAGTGAACCCTAAGGCTTCTGGGTTCTGATGTTCCTTGCATTTTAATAATAGCAAGAGAAAACTAACATAAGAAAGAGATCCAGTGCAATATTTAGTTTATGGTATTCTCTGTAAAATATGGTCACTTAAGCTTCTACGGATTAATGAAAAAAAACCCTCACATTCTAATTGAATCTTCTGCTGCTGTGTAATTGAAAAACAGGAATGAAAAATAACCCTATGGTGGGTTCTGAAATGGTTCAAGTTCAACAAGGTCTTTTAGCCTCCAAAGGGCTGCTCCAGATAAGGTTTGAGCTTTCAAATGTCAAGGAGACTGCTCGCTCAGGAGCTCCCAAATTGAAATTCAGATTTTTTTTTTTTTCAGGGCTAAAAGTCGCACTTAATTATGCTCTGAGCTTGAGAAATTTCTTAAGTAGCAGCTGCTTCTCTCAGGAATTAGGTTGAAGGAACAAGAAATGCTTTGTCCCATCCCCCATTAACTTAACAATTGAAATGTAGGCACGAAGAGATAGGGAAGAACAGGAAGAAATGGGAGCAGAGAGAGAAGGGCTGGGAGTATGTACTCCAGCCTGGGAGGCAGGCAAGCTGGGCTTGAGGTGGGTCAGAACTACCCTTTTTAATAGCTTTAGGGTCTTTTCCTCACCTCTCTCACTCCCTTAGGTACCCTTCCCTTGAATTTATACTCTCCCCATTTATCCCTTATTAAATCTCTCCTCAGGATAGAATTTAACAAGCAGACTTCTGTTGAAGGGAAGGTGATGGCCATAGTTTAAAGACTTCTCTGAGAGATCTCTGAACAGAAAACAAAACCTCAAACCAAAGGAGTCATTTCTCATCTTGATTTAAAGGTCAGTGAGCAGCAGAATGTTCCCTGAGAGGAGCATTTGGTGTCCCTGAGATGGTGGGGTCTCTTTCTACGCAGGAGAGCAGCCTTATTCTCACTCTCTATTTATAGGGTGTTGTGCCAGACCCCGACTGACTCTAGTAAGAATGGCACCGTGTCTGAGGGGCCAAAAAGAGATCCAGAGAGAGCGAACGAGACAAAGGGTTTACTGGGGGCATTTACAAATATGGACAGTCCAGTGGCAGTGGGTTGGACAGGAAGACTGCTACCCTTTGTGAAAAGAATGCACCTAGCAGCCTCCGTTTAACCCAAAACAAAATGCCTAGGATCCCCTATATGGCCTGCATTCCACAGGATGGGCCAGGAGCTCAGATGTCCTTCAAACCACAGGGAGTGAATCTCCAGGTTGGCCACTCCCAGATTCCTTAGGTTGTAACTCCAAAAACAGTTTCTTCTAAGACTGTAGTCATTCTCAGGGTACGCTTAAGTTAAGGCTGCCAGGTGTCTCTGCCACACATAGAGTACATTTCCTATCATTGTAACCTTTATTATCATTGTAAACATTAATATTTACACTTACTATAATTGAGTTAACACTATAATTGGGTCTGTTAATGAAATATTTCATTTCTTTATGAGTTCACTATTTTTTTGGTCTGTTTAGATTTGATTAAAAGGAGTGTTTTTAAATCTCCCACCACAATCATAAAACCAAATTTATAGAATAATTTCCTAGTTGCTCTATCAGTATTCATTTAAATTTAGGTAAATAGATATGTATTAGGCTTATGTCTCACTATTATTGTTTCTTCTTTTTATCATATTTCACTACACTGAGATTTTTTGCTTTGATTCATTTTATTTATTTATTTATTTATTTTATTTATTTATTTTTATTTTTGAGATGGAGTCTTGCTCTGTCACCCAGGCTGAAGCGCAATGGCACGATCTTGGCTCACTACAACCTCCACCTCCCGGGTTCGAGTGATTCTCCTGCCTCAACCTCCCAAGTAGCTGGGATTAGAGGCGCACACCGAAACACCCAGCTGATTTTTTTGTATTTTAGTAGAGACGGTTCATTGTGTTGCTCAGGCTGGTCTCGAACTCCTGAACTCAGGCAATCCACCCACCTCAGCCTCCCAAAGTGACAGGATTACAAGTGTGAGCCACTGCCACTGCGCCCGGCCTTTATTATTTTTTAAGCACATACTACCTTTGGGATTGATTCACGTGTTGCCTGGACGGAGGCTCTTCTTGAATAAATTCCCCAGGTAGAGTGTGTGGGTGCAGTACTCTCTGACCCATATCATATCCACAGAAAACATTCTCTCACCCTGATAGGTAAGGCCTGTCAGCCTGGGTGTCAAATCCAGATCCTTAGGCCAAGGTCTTCTTTTTTTTTTTTTTTTTTCAAAGACGGAGTCTCGCTGTGTCACCAGGCTGGAGTGCAGTGGCCTGATCTCACTGCAACCTCTGCCTGCCATGTTCAAGTGATCCTCCTGCCTCAGCCTCCCGAGTACCTGTGACTACAGGTGCCCGCCATCACACCTGGCTGATATTCCAGGGTCTTTTTACTCTCATTGTCATTAGATTTTATTCTGCAATCTTCTATCTTCCGTTGTTGTAGATGAAAAGCCTGAGGAAGGTCTGATACTCCTTTATAAGTCATTTGTTCTTTTTGCCTGGAAACTTATAGAAATTTCTCTTTATCCTGGGAGTTGAGGGCTTTTTACAGGATATTTTTAGATGTGTGCCTTTTTTCTCAATCCAGGCTGGAATTCAATGAGCCCTTTTAAATCACAAGTCTTTTTTAATCACAGCAGCATTTTCTCTTTCTCTTTCTCTGTCTCTCTCTCTCTTTCTTTGTTTTGACAGAGTCTCACTCTGTTGCCCAAGCTGGAGTGCAGTGCCATGATCACAGCTCACTGCAGCCTTGACCTCCGACTCAGGTGTTCCTCCCACCTCAACTTCATCGTTTATTTAATTCCTCTACTTCCTTTAACAATTCCTTTTCTCCTTCTTGAATTTCTGTTTCTTAAATTAGGTCTCCTGGATCAATCCTCCAAGTCTTTTATCACGGCAAAATTGCATGGGCATTAAGAAGCAAAAATATGTGATTAACAACAGCACAGCAAACCACCACGGCCCATGTTTACCTATGTAACAAATCTACACATCCTTCACATGTATCCTGAAACTTAAAATAAAATTAAGTTACATTTAAAACAACAACAACAAACCAGCACTTAACAGCACAGTCACAGAAGCCCGACTACCTGGGTCTGAACACCAGCTGTGCAACCCTGGGATTGTTCCTTACCCCTCTGAGCCTCAGTTTCCTCAGCTGTGACATCGGTGAGTAATAATAGCTAACTCATAGGTGTTAGTATAAATTAACTATATTAATATATGTAAGTTTTGATAATAATATAGTGATTATATTCCCTCACCTTTTTGTAGTTCTGTGCTATGATTTGAGATTTTCTTCCATTTGATCTTCCAGGCTACTAATTAATATTTCTACTGTTAAAGCAAACTAAATATGGCCTCAGAAGGACTCTGTACTCCTGTATTTGAGTCTTCGTGGATGAACTGTAACCTAGCTTAATAGTCAGACAAAATTGAAAACCTAACTTAATAGTATGTCCCTGTAACAATAACTGAGTGTTGGCCAATCCCATTGGTCATACTTCATCCACTCATAGACTACTGAATCCCATTGGTCATACTTCATCCACTCATAGACTGCTGAATGTTCAAACTACCTTCAAATAAGGCAAACACAGAGTTGTAACCAATCTCGCTGTTTCTGTACCTCACTTCTGATTCCTGTATGTCACTTTACCCTTTTTATTTTATTTTGTTTATTTATTTTTTGAGACGGAGCCTTGCTCTTTCACCCAGGCTAGAGTGCTGTGGCATGATCTCGCCTCACTGCAAACTCTGCCTCCCAGGTTCACACCATTCTCCTGCCTCAGCCTCCCGAGTGGCTGGGATGGGACTACAGGCGCCCGCCACCATGCCCGGCTAATTTTTTTTATCTTTAGTAGAGATGGGGTTTCGCCGTGTTAGCCAGGATGGTCTCGATCTCCTGACCTCGTGATCCACCCACCTCGGCCTCCCAAAGGGCTGGGATTACAGGTGTGAGCCACGGCGCCCGGCCTCTTCACTTTACCTTTTTTGTTTAAAAATTTGTTCTGACCACGAGGCACCCCGGGGGTCTCTGTGAATCCGCTGTGATTCTGGGGGCTGCCTGATTTACAAATTGTTCCTTGCCCAATTAAACTCCTTTAAATTTAATTCGGCTGAAGTTTTTCTTTTATCACCACTTTGCCCATGAGCTCTTTGAATACATCTACTGAGTTTTTAATCAGAAAATCATGTTTTTAGTTCCAGGAAAAATGTTTTGATGCTACAGTTAAGGCTTCTTAAATGCTCAGGAGGTAGACTGTATCATTATCCTCTGTTATTTGCTGCTCCTCTCTGCAAGATGCTTACACTTTCCCACCCTGCTGACATCAGGCTTGGCGAGTGACTTGCTTTAGCCAATGAAATGTGAGCAGAAGCAACATAGGCCATTTCTGAGAAGTTTTAAGAGTCTTCATGTGGACCGGGTATGGTGGCTCACACCTGTAATCCCAGCACTTTGAGAGGCTGAGGTGGGTGGATTGCCTGAGGTCAGGAGTTTGAGACCAGCCTGGCCAGCGTGATGAAACCCCGTCTCTACTTTAAAAAAATACAAAAATTAGCCGGGGATGGTGGCAGGCACCTGTCATCCCAGCTACTTAGGAAGCTGAGGCAGGAGAATCTCTTGAACCAGGGAGGCAGAGGTTGTAGCCAGCCGAGATCGCGCCACTGCACTCCAGCCCGGGCGACAGAATGAGACTCTGCCTCGTCTCAAGGGGGAAAAAAAAAAAAAGAGCGTTCATATGGTTCTGATGCCCCTTTTTCTCTCTTCCAGGTAGGGGGCTGTTCCTTGAACTTGAATCCTAAAATGAACAAACGCACTCATGAAGGCCATGTGATAACACAAAGAAGCACACCTTTGTTTTCATAAGCCGTGGAGCTTCTGGGCTTGGTCGTTTCCATAGCCCAATCCAGCAAAAGCTTACTAATACAGCCAATATGTTTGTTTGTTTGTTTGTTTGTTTTTTGAGACACAATTTCACTCTGTTGCCCAGGCTGGAGCGCAGTGGCATGATCTCAGCTCACTGCAACCTCTGCCTCCCGGGTTCAAGTGATTCTCATGCCTCAGCCTCTCCAGCAGCTGGGATTACAGGTGCGCACCACCACTCCCAGTTAAGTTTTGACTAATATAGATTGCTGTTATTTTGTTACTCAATGTTAGGCTCATGGTAGGGTCTAAGGGCATTGTTGGTTCTCCTGGTCCAGGCTCAGTCTTAGGCAGAGGCTGTGAGCCTGAGCCCTGTGGTCGGGGCCTTCTCAGAGTTTCTGCTCCTTTCCCATCCCCATGGCAACCAAACTCTGTCCTGGAATCTGTGCTGGGTCTTGGGTGTAAAAGACCCCCTCCGGCCAGGCATCGTGGTTCATGCCTATAATTCCAGCACTTTGGGAGGCTGAGGTGTGAGGATTGCTTGAGGCCAGGAGTTCAAGACCAGCCTGAGCAACATAGCAAGAGCCCCTCCCCCAGACTCACACGTCTCCACTGTATATTGGTGCAGAGTCCTAGGTCCAGAAGGTTTTCCTACCCCTGTTTTCCCAGGGGAAGTTGGCTTTTGCTTTGACTCTTATCCCAGAAGCAGTGGATCTTTGCCCTCGCCAATGTAGAATGAGAGTTTCCTACTGTTTCCCAAAGGCAGCCAGACTCTGCTTCTACACCTGTGGCTCTGGGGTGGAAAGTGTTTGCTGCCATTCTTCTAGTTTGATGCTTTTATTTGATGAAAGTGGAGTCTTTGGAAGTGAGTCCCCATCCACTTCTTGGCTACACCCTGGTGTAGGGCTGCCTGCATCATCTTGAATGCCTGCACCATCAAGCATGGGGCTCTTGCCCTATCCCCATTCTTTCTTGTGAGCAGCTAGTGGAGGCCCATGGAAAAGGGCTTGTAGTGACAAACTCCCCTTCTGTCTGGGGCTCCCAGTCATTCTAGACTGATACACGCCGGGTACAGTGGCTCACACCTGTAATCCCAGCATCTTGGGAGGCTGACGCAGGCAGATCACTTGAGGTCAGGAGTTTGAGACCAGCCTGGCCAACAGAGTGAAACCCCGTCTCTACTAAAAATACAAAAATCAGCCAGGCATGGTGGCACAGGCCTGTAATGCCACTTACTTGGGAGGCTGAGGCAGGAGAATTGCTTGAACTGGGGAGGCAGAGGTTGCAGTAAGCTGAGATTGTGCCACTGCACTCTAGCCTGGGTGACAGAGTGAGACTCCATCTAAAAAAAAAAATTAGTCGGGCATGGTGGTACACATTTGTAATCCCAGCTACTTGGGAGGCTGAGGCATGAGAATCACTTGAACCTGGGAGGAGGAGGTTGCAGTGAGCCAAGATTGCACCACTGCACTCCAGCCTGGGTGACAGAGCAAGACTCCGTCTCATAAATAAATAAATAAATAAATAAATTGATATGTTAGTCTATACTCAGCCTTCGGGAATCCAAAACATTTGAGTTCCTTCCTTTTTACCAGCATTGATGGTGGCCACTTCCTTCTGTTCTCTGCCAAAGACAGGACCTACCTCATGGTATCCGAGCTGTGCAGTCACACAGTGCCCCGTGCTCAGAAGCTCCCCATATTTTTCACTGGGTCCTGTAAATCTGTAAATGATGTAGCCAGTCCTGAGCAAAGGTAAAATAGCCCCTGTTCCCTATTTCTTCTCAGGCTGGATAGTTACTCTTTGGAATTCAGTTCATTTCATTGCCTTGTGACCTCAGCTCTCTGACGGGTTCAAGAAAAGGTATGATTTGTAGATTACATATCTTTTTCTCACTGTTTGGATGGGAGTTCTGTTCTTTATTCTGCAGCTTCCTACATCCTAAGCAAAAACAGCCTCTTTCTGTTAGAACTTATTTGAGGCCTCAAAGGGAGGTAACAGTGCTATGTTGTCTGCAGATTCCCTGCCAGGGATAAGGTGGTGATGGACAAGTGATTATCCCTGGGTGGTGTGACTCTTTTTCCTACTTTTTATTTGACTATATTATCCCAAATTACTTTTACAATGAGCAATCTCTACTTGATTAAAAACAACTAGAGCATCAAACTTTGAAGTATCCCTTTTAAACGTTTGTTTGTTTGTTTGTTTAATGACAGTGAAATGATCCCTCGGAGTTCCTTCCCTAGACTCACTGGAGAAAGCAGCATATCTAGGGGCATCAAGGGATACTGTACAGAAGGCACAGACAACAAATTAACAGAGCTCTGCTGCTCTAGGACATAGCTCCTTCAGTCCCGGCCTTTGGATCAGGTAACAGGAGGGCCACTCTCTAAACATCTCCTTCCAATACCACCGTTTCTCCACTGGCTGGTGAGGACCAGATGTGGCCCTTGTTCCTTTCCTCTCATTCTGCTTTTGGGTAGTGGCTGCTTCCTTCTGAGACAGCATGTTTTTGAGCACGCCCTCTAGGAACATGGCATAAGAGGGAGTCAGAAACCTTCCTCTCAGCTCTGCCTCCAAGTCTATGACCTTAGACAAGTCACTGAGCCTCTCCAAGCCTCGGTTTTTTCTTCTAGCAAAATAAAGGTAACCATGATAACCACCCCACCGGGTTTTTTAAAGAGGACCAAATGTGACGATGTTTTAAAAAAGTATTTTACAAGCTGCAAAGAACCCTCATTATTCATCTTGGTAAGCAACTTATACCTGGGAGTAGAATGGGGTAGGGGACAGATGGAAATGGGACCTCACGTTCACTTTCAGAGCTCTTATTTTGGAGCAACACTTGGAGATAATAATATCTGCCTGTTCTCTTGTCTTTTAACCACCACTCCCCTACGCCCTGGTGAAACCTCAGTGTGTGGGTGTGGTTGCAGGGGCAGGCTATCTCTGTAGTCACAATACTCAGGGGGCCTCCTTCCTGCTGCCTTCTCCTCTGGCTGAGTGGGCATGTGTGTTGGGGAGAGCTTCCACTAACATCAGGGAGAACCTGTTAAGTACCTGTTAAGTACCTGGCCAAGTGTTTCTCTGCTAGCTGGACACTAATCCTTTTCTGCAAGGGAGGGGTCTCCTCTATGTTGCCTGGGCTGGTCTCAAAATCCTGGGCTCAAGTAATCTACCAGCCTTGGCCTCCCAAATGCTGGGATTGCAGGCATGAGCCACTGCACCTGGCCTAAAATATCAACAATAACTTACATTTACCTGTGTGCTTCCCTTTACCCCTTTACTTCCATTTTGTCCTAATAATTTTCTTCCTTTAAAAAGTAGTTAAATAAGTGTTATCCTTAATTAATGTTGGATTAATGTTAAATTATATTTGATTAATGTAATGCTTAATAAATGTTTAGTTTTAGTTGTTTTCAAACTTGATAGAAGGCCAGCCACAGAGGCTCACACCTATAATTCCAGCACTTTTGGGCGCCAAGGTGGGAAGATTGCTTGAGCCCAGGAGTTAGAGAGCAGCCTGGGCAACATGCGAGACGCCATCTCTACAAAAAAAATACAAAAATTAGCCAGGCATGGTGGCATGTGCCTGCTGTCCCAGCTACTCAGAAGGCTGAGGCAGGAGGATCACTTGAGCCAGGGAGGTGGAGGTTGCAGTGAGCCAAGGTTGTACCACTTCACTCCAGCCTGGGTGACAGAGTGAGACCCTGCCTCAAAAATAAGTAAATGAAGAACACTTGATAGAAAGGTATTATGTTGTAGGTAGTTTATATATAATTACATTGTAAGAACAGTGTTGCATGTAGTTGTAGTTCATGGCTTTAATTGTGTAATATTCTACAGTGTGAATATATCAATTTGTTTATTCATTTACCTGTCAGTGGACATCTGGGATGTTTCTGGTTTGTTTTTGTTTGTTTTTGCTGATATCTACAGAGCTCCTAAGGGTATTCCAATAGCTACATCCTGATGCACACACTGAGTCATAGAGAATGTGAATATTCAATTTTATAATATAGTTAATATAGTCAATAATAATAATATAATGTATACATCTGTTCTCTTTTTGGTTGGTACTTTTCTGTACCTAATTTAAGAATTCTTCCTTTCTTTTTAAATTTTTTTTAGTGACAGGTCTTGTTCTCTTACTCAGGCTTCAGTGAAGTGGCTCAATCATAGCTCACTGCAGCCTGGAACTCCTGGGCTCAAGCAATCCTCCTGTCTCCTGAGTAGCTGGGACTACAGGCACATGCCACCATGCCCAGCCAATTTAAAACATTTTTTTTTTGGAGAGACGGGGTCTGCTTTGTTGCCCAGACTTGTCTCAGACGCCTGGCCTCAAGTGATCCTTCCGCCTTGGCCTCCAAGAATGTTAGAATTACAGGTGTGAGCCACCATGCCCGGCCTCTTCCCTTCTTTATTCCAAGAAAGACAGTCCTCTATCTTTTCTACCAAGATAAACAAGGAAGACATGCTTTGACATTGCCCAGTTTCATTCTTCTCCATATGGATGTCTTCCTAGCTTCAGTTGTTGAATAGTTCCTCTTTTATCTCCTAATACGACATAGCGATTGATGTTTTAACCATAACTTCACATTGATTCTTCATAGAAGAAAAAATTTCCCTCATAATCTTAATAAAACATTAAGTTGACATATACCGTTAAAACATATCAATTGCCTTTTTTTTTTTTTTTTTTTTTTTTTGAGACAGAGTCTTGCTCTGTTGCCCAGGCTGGAGTGCAGTGATGCAATCTCGGCTCACTGCAACTTCCGCCTCCCGGGTTCACGCCATTCTCCTGCCTCAGCCTCCCGAGTAGCTGGGACTACTGGCGCCTGTGACCGTGCCCGGCTAATTTTTTCATATTTTTAAAAATAGAGACGGGGTTTCACCGTGTTCGCCAGGATGGTCTCAATCTTCTGACCTTGTGATCCGCCTGCCTCGGCCTCCCAAAGTGCTGGGATTACAGGCATGAGCTACCGCGCCCGGCCCTTAATTACCTTTTTTTTTTTAAACTGAAAAGTGATCACTTCGGGAGAATATATTTCCTACTGGCTGTGCCCTCCTTGGCTTCCCCCACGGCATTGGGCAAGTATCTGGTTGGGCCACTACACTTCAGTGCAGAGCCTGGAGCCAGAAGGGAGGCCCTGCCATTGGTCAGCAGGGCAGCTCTCCTCACAGCTTCATTTGGATAAGAGTTGCAGACAAGCTCAACGGTTTAAGGGAACCAGGTTTGGAGATGTTAGACGGGGAATGGGCTAGCTCAGAATCTATCGGAATAATATGACACTGTTACAGCCTGGGTTGAATTATGTTCCCCAAAAGAGTATATCCTGGCCCCCAAACCTGTGAATGTGGCCTTATTTGGGAATGGAGTCTTTGCAGATGTAATCAAGTTAGGATAAAGTCATACTCAACTAGAGTGGTCCCTAATCCAATGACTGATGTCCCTATAAGAAGAGGAAAGTTGGGACACAAATACACAGGGAAAAGACCTCATAAGATGGAGGTAGAGGCCGGGCGTGGTGGCTCAAGCCTGTAATCCCAGCACTTTGGGAGGCCAAGACGGGCGGATCACGAGGTCAGGAGATCGAGACCATCCTGGCTAACACGGTGAAACCCCGTCTCTACTAAAAAAAATACAAAAAACTAGCCCTGTGAGGTGGCAGGCACCTGTAGTCCCAGCTACTCCGGAGGCCGAGGCAGGAGAAGGGCGTGAACCCGGGAGGCGGAGCTTGCAGTGAGCCGAGATCCGGTCACTGCGCTCCAGCCTGGGCGACAGAGCGAGACTCTGTCTCAAAAAAAAAAAAAAAAAAAAGATGGAGGTAGAGATGAATATGATGGGTCTGCAAGGCAAGAAACACCAAGGAATGCCAGAAATGATAAGAAGCTGAGAAGAGGCAAGGAAGTGTTAAAGCAAACTATGTCCTGAGAAGGACTCTATACTTCTATATTTGAGTCCTTGTGGATGAACTGTAACCTAGCTTAATAGTCAGACAAAATTGAAAACCTAACTTAGGAGTATGCACCTGTAACAATAACTAAGTCTTGGCCAATCCCACAGGCTATACTTCAACCATTCATACTTTGCTTAGTGTTCAAACTACATTCAAATAAGACAAACACTGAGCTATAACCAATCCGGCCATTCTGTGCCTCATTTCCAATTTCTGTACATCATTTCCCTTTGTCTATAAATCTTCTTCCACCACGTGGCTGCACTGGGGTCTCCGTGAATCTGCTGTGATTTGGGGGCTGTCTGATTCACAAATTGTTCATTTAATCAAACTCAATTAAACTCCTTTAAATGTAATTCAGCTGAAGTTTTTCTTTTTTCAGAAGGACCCTCTCCTGGAGGCTCTAGAGAGAGTGTGGCCCTGCCACCACCTTGATTTCTGACTTCTAACCTCCAGAATTGTAAGAGAATAGATTTCTGTCATTTTAAGCCACAGTTGGTGGTACTAACACCGGCACCTTCTCCTCTGCCAGAAAGAATGATTCACGTGATGGGATAAAAATGACTGGCGAATTCCCAACCTTTCCCACCCCCGTGGTCCCTAATGAGGGTCCTGGTTACCCTCTCCTCAGTTCCTCCTGGAGCCCACCCTCCAAGGAAGGATCCCCGCCCTGCCAGCCATCTGTGAGATAAAAATCAGAGGAAATGGAAACTGAGAGCCAGACCGGGAGCCCCTGCAGCAAGTGAGAGCCATGTGTGGGAGAAGACAGAGGGGGACGTGCAAGAAGAACTGTGACTCTCACATGGCCACCGTGAGAATCAAGTGCAGTCTTCCGAAGGGCTATGTTCACTTACTGGTGTGTGAGAAACGCACGTGAAAGACTTGAGTTATTTTGAAATCACGTTTTGTTTCATGGTCTTTTGACCGCATCGCAGCTCCAGCACAGAGCTGAGCCACGTGGACCGAGGGTCTGTGAGCTTCCCTCTTCTCCCCATCAATGAATGCTTTCTGCCCTCCAGTCCCCTGCTAAGTGCTTGGCAGACTCCTCTCCTGTCCTCACAGCAACTCTAGAAGGACAGTGCTGTTTTAGATGACAAAACTGAAGCCTAACAACAAACCTCAGCGAAAAGGCCAAGGTCTAAAAGCTCAGATTACCTCATGCCTAGCTCAGAACTATTAGAATAATAATAGAAGCAGCAAGGAGCCTTGAGGCGACACCTAGAAGCTGGCAGCCAATCCTACCACTGGTCTATGCTCTTGGGACAGCCTTGCCTCCTGGGATAATGGCAGCTCTGTTTCCCTGCAGGAGATCAGAGAATGGTGTGTTTCTGGCCTTGAGTCCTAGCCAGGCCAGGGTGGGCAGAGGTGACTGCTATAAAATGGGCTCTAGAGCCAGACCGCCAGGGTTCCCCCCAGCTCTGCCACTCTCTAGCTATATGGGCATGTTATCTGACCTCCCTGGGGCTCTGTTTCCTCATCTGCAAAATGGGGATAATAATAGTTGCCACCTCAGAGGGTAGTTGTGAGGATTAAGTAAATTAATACAGTATGTGACCTGCTTAGAACAGCACTGGACAGAGTAAGCCCTTAATAAAAGCTAGCTAGCTCTTATTATTAAAAAACATGATGCTCTACTCAGATCTGACAAGACCTTAGCTACAAAAAATATAAATCATCAAGCAGACTGTCTGATATGTATATATTTATTAAGTGTAAGAATGAACCTTGGCCGGGCGCAGTGGCTCACACTTCTAATCCCAGCACTTTGGGGAGGCCAAGGTGGGTGGATCACTTGAGATCAGGAGTTCGAGACCAGTCTGGCCAACATGGTGAAACTCCATCTCTACTAAAAATACAAAAAATTAGCCAGGCATGGTGGCGGGTGCCTGTAATCCCAGCTACTCAGGAGGCTGAGGCAGGAGAATTACTTGAACCTGGGAGGCAGAGGTTGCAGTGAGCCGAGATCACACCACTGCACTCCAGCCTAGGTCACAGAGCAAGACTGCATCTAAAAAACAAAACAAAACAAAACACCCAGCCTTCAAGGAAGACTGCATAACTCTCTACTCCTTAACTGTGGGCTGCACATAGTTCTCTTCCTTCCAAAGAATGCAGTATGGGAAGGGGGAAAAGTAACTTTACAGCGGGGAAACTGACACACTACCTCAATCAGATGATCAAGGTCAATGTCAACAGTGACATATTGCTAGTATGTACCCTTGACATGATGTGTTGAAATGACATGATGTGACCTTCCTCTCCATGACCCAAAACCCCAGTCTTATCATGAAAAAACAATGGACAAATCCCAATTGAGGGGTTGTCTACAAAATACATGACTAGTACTCCTCAAAACTGTCAAGGTCATCAAAAACAAGTGTATTTGTCCGCTCTCACATTGCTATAAAGAAATACCTGAGATTGGGTAATTTATAGAGAAAAGAGGTTTAATTGGCTCACAGTTCCACAGGCTCTGCAGGAAGAAGCATGGCAGTGTCTGCTTCTGGGAGGCCTTAGGGAGCTTTTACTGACAGCGGAAGGCAAAGCAGGAGCAGGCGTCTTACATGGCAGGAGCAGGACCGAGAGAGAGCGAAGCGGGCAGTGCCACACACTTTTAAACAACCAGACGTGAGAACTCACTCATGAGGGACCAAGAGAGGATAGTGCTAAACTATTCACTCTGATTTGAAGGAAATCCCATGAGCTGTGGAGGCCGGGAGCCTTGGGTTGAATCCTGGCTTGACTACCACTAGCTGTGTGGCTGGATTCATGACCCCTCTATCTCGTTCCTGCTTCTGTGGAACGGGCATTGCTCTCTGCCTCACAGAGACTTTGTGAGCAGGAAAGGCACAGAGTAGGACCCACAGCAGCTAATAAATAAGTTTATCTCCTTGGTTTATAATAGCCAAGCTCATGCACCCTCAGAATAAGTGCAGAGGGTGAAGAGACTGTGCAAGTAAACATGGTAGGTACAGGTGACCTGGGTCCAAGCTCCTGATTGGGCCACGTGTTCCCTTTTCCTTCCTCTCTCTCAGGCCTGCTTAGGGATTAGATGGTGGGAGAGCCAGACAAGAGCAGGTGGCCACCCTCCAGCAGCACGGAGATCTGTGATGGTCTGGGATGTGACAGAGACCCGTGGCTGATTCCTAAACAGCCTTCTAATCAGTTGAAGAGCTGGACCAGTTTCTGTGCTGCAGAAAGCTGCAGCGGGGTTGACAGACAGACTTGCACTCACACCCTGGGCACGTCACCTTCTGCGAACCTTATGGGCCTTATCTATAAAGCAGGGATAATAGAGCCTACCCCACAGAGCTCTGCTGAGGATTCAAGATGGTACTTGGGAAAGCATCTAGCAGGGCGCCTGGCATCTAGCATACTTCCATAAAAGCCACTTGGATGCGACATTCCTAGCCCACATGGTTGCCCTTTGGTTTTCCTTTTCTGTAAAATGGGGATGATAAAACTACCATCTCCCAGGTTTAACATGAGTCTGAGATAAGGCAGGGCACAGAGAAAACATCAATAAAGGACAGCTACCAGGGATGTTACATGCTTTTACACTTTTATTATTCCTGTGGACCAAGAGTTTGGATAGCTCTCCGATCCTTGATAAAGGGCCTTTCCAACTAATCTTAGGGACCACTCCTATAAGAATCACATAAGCATGGCAACTGCTCCCTGCCTTCTACAACTTCCTGGCTGGCACAAATCAGGGACTCACCCACGGGCCTCCTCACTGGGCAGGCTCCTCGGCCCCTCCCTGGTTCCCTGTCAGCTCTTGGCTTTCTTGCCCCCTCGTCAGGCAGTGCCTACCCACCCCCATAGAAACCCACACGTACAGAGGGACTCAGGTTCAAGGCCTTCTCTTTTTTGGTTGCCCTGTAGATAAGCACTCGTGGCATTTTAGTTTTGTAAGTTTCACAGCAGATAATTACAGGAAAACAGATAGGGGATGGTCAAAATAGCAAATCCCAGGAAGGTACGAAGTCCTTCCAGGCTGGTCCTGACTTTCTGGGAATAGGAAGTGTTACTCCTGAAGACTGTGGTGATCCATAGGACTTTTATATTGAACATGGGACCAGGACACCGAGAAGCGGGTCAGCCCTGGAGAAATTTCAGCCAGTGCAAGTTTCCTGTCAGGAAGGGTAGGGGAGAAACGGGCAGCTTCCACTCTCACAAAGGATAGCAGTGAATGAACTCCACTGCTACAGAGACAAACCCCTCAGGTCCTGGCTGAAGACAGCCCAGGCAGCTGGCGATCTCAGACCCCTGACCTATTCCCAGGGAAGGGGGGCTGGACACAGAGAGGAGGGTCACCAGCCTGGCACAGAGACTACAGAGAACAGAAAACTGAGCCAAGAAGGCTGCCCCCTACAAGTGTTTACCTGAAATACTCACAAACATGATGAGTCACAGAAAGAAAGCAGAAAAAACAGTAAGATGTGTAACCAAGTTCTCTTCCACAAAGCAAGGAGATGTGGCAAGTAATGCCAGTGGGCATGGTGTGCTCTGCGGAGGGCCCTGCTTGAGAAACCTGTGTGTCTCCACCACACTTTCAGCCTCAGCTAAGGTTGAGAAGAGAAACTGACAACTGTGCCGGGGCAGGAAAGTCCCTGCAGGAAGCCTGCTGCTGGTCCGGGTTACCAGGGCAACTGGCAGCTGCTCTCTTCTCTTTTTTTTTTTTTTGAGACAGAGTCTCACTCTGGTACCCCAGGCTGGAGTGCAATGGCACGATCTTGGCTCACAGCAACCTCCGCCTCCTGGGTTCAAGCGATTCTCCTGCCTTAGCCTCCTGAGTAGCTGGGATTACAGGCGCCTGCCACCACGCCCGGCTAATTTTTGTATTTTTAGTAGAGACGGGGTTTCACCATGTTGGCCAGGCTGGTCTCGAGCTCCTGACCTCAGGTGATCTGCCCACCTTGGCCTCTCAAAGTGCTGGGATTACAGGCTTGAGCCACCGCGCCCGGCCATGCTCTCTTCTCTTGAAAGAGAATGGAGGCCGAGATGTGCTCTGCCCTAGTAGCCCAAATAAGAAGGCTTGCCCTTAGACAGCATCAAATAACATCTGAGTACGCCGACCCCACAGCACTTCCCATGCATCCCCATCTCATTTAATCTACCTCTCAGGAGAGCCAGGTGCAGGGTGATTATACCCATTCCAGTTGACAGTGGAGAACACTGAGATCCGGAGACACTAAATCACTTGCTTAGATTTACGTGACTAAGAATTAGTATGGATCCATCTGGGCATGGTGGCTCACGCCTATAATCCCAGCATTTTGGGAGGCTGAAGTGGGCGGATCACATGAGGTCAGGAGTCCGAGACCAGCCTGGCCAACATGGTGAATGCCATCTCTACTGAAAATACAAAAAACAAAACAAACAAACAAACAAAAACAACTAGCCAGTCTGGGGACTTATGCCTGTAGTCCCAGCTACTTGGGAGGCTGAGGCAGGAGAATCGCTTGAACCCGGGAGGTGGAGGTTGCAGTGAGCCAAAATCACACCACTGCACTCCAGCCTGGGTGACAGAGGGAGACTCTGTCTCAAAAAAAAAAAAAAAAAAAAAAAAGAATTAGCTTGGATCCAACCAGAGTCTTCAAACACCAAGTCTAGTGACATCCCCCTACACAGTCTGGCTGCCGAATCAACTGCTTGGGTTTTTTCAGTGCTCTCATATCTATGAATGCATGCATTCTGTTTGCAAAATACCAGGCATGGATCATTCCCCTCTTCATCTCCCACATCAGAGATGTGAAACGGCAGTGCAAGTAGGCAGGGCTGCCACGGCAGCAGTTTGAGTGGGTAGCCAACATCTGACTGAGACTCGAATCCAGAGCTTTTTCCATTACACCAGTTGGCTGCCTTGCCCCTCACCACATCTGGAAAAACTGACTCAGGTGACAGCGGGCTAATCATGTCATCCTTGTGACTGCAGATGCCACGTCGTTTATGAAGCACTTTAAAGTGGGAACGCTTGCCCTGGCTTTCCCCCAGGCCTTTATTAAGTAAAGGTCATGATGTTTGTTAAGATTTGAGCACACTGGTGGCTGGCTCACAGGAAAGAGCTTCATAAGCTGTGCCTGAGATAAGGTTGCTTCTGGAGGCCTCTCTGCAGAGAAGAGCGAAGCCCACCCCCACTGCCTGGCTAGTTGGATAATAAGACTCAGAAACTCCAGTTCTCCCCATCCCGTCTGGTCTCTGTGAATTGTCTGACTGCACCGCCACTTTCCTCACCTGCCTGAGGTCAGTGTCACAGAACCACCTAACCACACAAGAAAGGCGGGAGCAAGGATAGGTTCAGGCCCAGAGATGGTTTCTAGTCTCCCTCTGCGATGGTGATTTTTCTGGCTGCAAGAGGTTTCCAGTCCTGTCTCTACCAATGATTCCACACAGAGCCTCATTCTCTGTGGCTCTGGATTCCAGACTCAGGGCCCCGAGCTGACCTGAAGCCTCTCATCTGGTCACTGCACTAAAACCTTGGCTAGGACAGGTGGTTTCCTTCTCTGCCCAGATCAAAGGAGTGAGCAATGCCCTCAGCAGCATCCCCAAGGCAGTAACGGGAAATAATCCTCCTCACCAGCCCCTCCCACCCACGCTGTCCCAGCAGGTGGTGTTTGCAGAGGTAGCACCAGGTAAGGCAGGTGGCAGGGGAGAGGAACTGGATTGAAAGCTCAGTTGGCCTCAAGCCACCCACTGCTCCCGCCTTTCCTGTGTGGCTAGGATGTTCTATAGCACAGACCACAGGTACGTGAGAAAAGTGGCAGTCCAGTCAGACACAGAACCTGCAAAGCCACATAGGAAGGGGAGAACTGGAGTTTCTGAGTCTTATTATCCAATCAAGCAGTTGGGGTGGGATTTGTTCCTCTGCAAAGAGGCCTCCAGAAGCCAGCCTTATCTCAGGCACAGCCTCGGGAACCCTTTCCTATGAGTCAGCCGCCAGTGTGCTCACATTGTAACCACGCTGGGCAGCACTCGCAGGCCGCCTGTTGTGAGGCAAGAAGCCTCCGCTGTTCTGGAGGAAGCCCAGGTGGGGTGATTCGGAGCAAAGTCATTGTGAGTCCTGTTAGGAAACATTAATTGTGTTTATGGGTAGAACTGCCCCCAAACAAATCAAACACGTGTTCTAAGGTGTCCATTTTTTAAAATCTTGGTTGAGGTTGCCCTTTGGCTCCTGGGTGACATGAGTGCTTTGTTGTCCAACATCTGTTCCTGGGAGATGGGGTTACCGGAGGTCGGAAAACGATCCTCTCCTCACCTCAGGCTGGAGGAAAGGCTACCATGATGCCCTGGGAGGGAACAGCGCTGCCTAGACAGGCCTGAGGCTCTGACAACAAAACACTCAGACTGGACACTAAGATGGTGGTTTATTCTCTCAGAGGGGAAAGGGTCAGACCACACCTTCAGGTGTGGAGGGAGGAGGGAGATTGCCCCTAACAGAAAGGGGTGCCCTCACAGTCTGTCGTCCCAAGGCAGGCAAGGAAGAGTGTTGTGGGCTGGAAAGGGAGAGATTTCTTCCTCTCTCTGTGGAGAAAGGGGACCTGTATATTGCTGTTGGTGGGGGCTAAAGTGGCCCCTACCAAATGGAGGCCTTTGGGTACAAGACACTTCTCCTCTGGAGGCAGATGGAAATTTCTTTTTTTTTTTTTTTTTGAGACAGAGTCTCACACTGTTCCCCGGGCTGGAGTGAAGTGGTGCAATCTCGGTTCACTGTAACCTCCACCTCCCAGGTTCAAGTGATTCTCCTGCCTCAGCCTCCCAAATAGCTGGGATTACAGGCGTCTGCCACCATGATCAGCTAATTATTTTTATTTTTAGTAGAGACGGGGTTTCACTATGTTGGCCAGGCTGGTCTTGAACACCTGACCTCGTGATCCACCCGCCTCAGCCTCCCAAAGTGCTGGGATTACAGGCGTGAGCCACCGTGCCCGGCAAGATGGAAATTTCTAACGCTGCTTTCTTTATTCCTCCACTCAGTGGAACCTGTGGTCAGATGAGCTGCGGGGGGTTGGGGAGGACAATGTCTCCTTCCCAAGGCCTGGCAGGGTCACTAAGTCGCCAGTCCCATAAGCTACAGAGGCAGAATCACGGCAGCGAGAAGAAAAGGGTGGAGTGAGAGTGAGAGATCCTTTCTGGAGCTGTGCAAAGCTCTCCCTGGGAAACTTTCAGAAATATTCAGGAGGGGAACTCTATGGTTAGATAGAATTAGGTGTAGGAAGGATGTATAATTTCACTTTAGAGTTGATAAAGTTTCAACATAGGTTAATTGCATATGAAACACTCATTTCAAAGATGAAGAAACCAGGGGTTTGGAGGCCTGAGAGAGAGAAACCATGAGAGGGGGGTCTTCTGTCTGAGAAGCAGGTGCGACCCTCTGGCGGTAGCAAAGACCCAGGAGTTCCTGGGGTCTTGTGTGGAGCCTCGACAGCACATGTGCCTGGACTTTGGGTAAAGGTGGCCCAAGTGAGGCCAGAAACACACCTCCTTCTACCTGGCACATCACAAGGTGATCAAAGAATAATTTTTTTGAAAAAAGTCAAAAGCTGGCCGGGTGCAGTGGCTCATCCCTGTAATCCCAGCACTTTAGGAGGCTGAGGCGGGCGGATCATCTGAAGTCAGGAGTTTGAGGCCAGCCTGGTCAATAGGCTCTACTAAAAATACAAAAATTAGCCAGGCGTGGTGACGGGCGCCTGTAGTCCCAGCTACTTGGGAGGCTGAGGCAGGAGAATTGCTTGAACCTGGGAGGCAGAGGCTGCAGGGAGCCGAGAGCTTGCCATTGCACTCCAGCCCGGGTGACAAGAGTGAAACTCCATCTCAAAAACAAAACAAAACAAAAACAAAAAAAGTCCAAAGCTAACCAGAGGCAACCACACATGGAAAATAGTACAACCTTATGACACAAGACTGAGAAGGTGTCAAGAGGGAAGAAATAGAGGGTCTCAGAATGGAATGTTAGCTGTCTCTCTCCCACACACCCAGCTGAAGCCAAATGAGGGAAGGTAAGAGAACAGCATCCCAATAAGGGTCACCAGCACCTCTCAGCTTGGCACAAAGAGGGCCAAGAGGCTGAATTGGCAGCCTGGGGAGTCCAGGAGAAACCCCAGAAAGAAGGAGGCCCTGAGCACCATCACAGAAGCCAGCAGTGACTGGAGGAGTGGCTGGACTTGCTGCTGGTCAGGACTCTGTGCTGTCCAAGGGGATGAGCTGAAGTCCCAGGAGGGGACATGTGCCTGCTGAGTGGAGCGGACCCAGGTGTGGGATGCTAGCCCACGTCAGGAGGGAGCCAGGCCTAGCTCTGTCCTTTGCCTGTCCATGTGACTCTCAGAGCTCAGGAAGCAGGAAGGAAGTACCACCCAGCCCCCAAACTCTAGTATTGAGGGAATGACAGGTAGCTAGAAAAGGTGTCAAAAAGAATTCGTCCTCACACTCTCACAGCATTAGACGGTCTGACCAGACTTACCTGTGCAAAATTAAAAGAGATGGCATGGAGGCTAAGCCAACATGCTAGATTTTAAAAAGAAGAACACCAAGAAGGAGAAGGCAGAGTAGGAGAAAGAAAATAAGGAAAGTAAGCAAGAAACAGGCTGAGTACAGTGGCTCATGCCTGTAATCCCAGCACTTTGGGAGGGTAAGGCGGGAGGATCACTTGAGCTCAGTAGTTCGAGATCAGGCTGGGCAACATAGTGAGATCCTGTCTCTACAAAAAATAGAAAAAATGACCAGGGTGTAGTGGCACATGCCTGTAGTCCCAGCTACTAAGGCAGGAGAATCAATTGAGCACGGGAGGTGGAGGCTGCAATGAGCCATAATTGCACCCCTGAGCTCCAGCCTGGATGACAGAGTGAGACTCTGTCTCAAAAACAAACAAACAAAAAAAGCAATAAACACAACATGAAAAAGATAAACATCTAGATTGGAAGAAATCACTCTCCCAAGTACAGAAGAAAACTCCTGAGAATGCTTCACATTGTAGGGCCAATAAGAATATTTAATAATTAATCAATCGTATTAATTTAATAGTTAATTATATTAATTTAACAATTAATAATTTGTATTAACTTGGTATATAATTCATTTTAAAATATTTAATATGCTTTTGAAATTTAGTAAAACAAGAACCCAAAGGTGACTTGGTAAGTCCACCAAGTGAAATGTGAAGGAAATTCAGAGCTAAGGAAAAAACTTCAGGATGAAAACAAGAGCTTTGTAGAGCTATTAGATAAGTTTGAAACATCAAGGAAGCTTGAAATTTTCCCAGCTCAGGAAAATCTTGAGATAATTCTAGTGAACATGGAAGAAAATGACAAAGCAATTAAAGTAGTTAAGAAGATGCTGGATGTTTGGAGGACAAACACAAATCAACGTAAGGATAATTGGTATTGAATTTCAGGTCAACATGTTGAGCACAGGGTGAACTCCCCGTACTGCTGTCATCTCCTACTGCAAATGCATAGAAAAACTTAATAAAATATAAAAATATATTTTAGATTGATATGTCCAAGCTCCAAGCAAGAAAGGGAAATCTCCAGGCACAGAGTAGGAACAAAGTCATACAGGCATCCCTCAGATGTAGTGCCAGTTTAGTTCCAGACCACCACGAAGTAAATATTAAGATAAAGCAAGTCACACAAATTTTTTGGTTTCCCAGTGTATATAAAAGTATGTTTACCCTATATTGTGGTTTATTAAGTGTGCAATAGCATATGTCTAAACAATGTACATACCCTAATTAAAAGATAATATTGCTAAAAAAAATGCTAATAAAATAAGCATGTGCTGTTGGAAAAATGGCACCGACAGACTTGCTCCACGCAGGGTTGCCACAAACCTTCAATTTGTAAAAAATGCAATACCTGCAAAGTGTAATGAAGCAAAGTATAATAAAATAAAGCATGCCTGTAAATGGGAGCTAAAGCCCACAGGGGACTCAGACTGGATGAGCTGTGGTTGTGATTTCAATAAGTCACGAGCCCCACATACAGCAGGAAGCCATGAGTCTAGGAGGCAGGACCATGCTGCCCCTCCAGGAAGTGGGCTGCCCAAGGTTGTAGCTGAACACAAGCCATCTGCCCAGCTATCAGTGGAAACAGTCAACAGTCCTGGTCCACTAGCCATAGACTTGGTTTGAAGTCAGTGCTCTATTACACAGGACAACAGAAACCTCCTCACTGAAATCCTTCCTCAACAACCCAGACCACACAGTGGAGAAGTCCCAAGAAAGATGGCTCCCATGAAAGACAAGCTCATAGACAAGAATTACACACTCTATAAGGAAGATCAACAACACTAAAGGCAGTTTTCAGACCCCCCCAAACAAGAAAATTTATACTTAAGGAACTAGAGATAATAGACAATCTTGAAGGGGGTTTTAAAATGTATACATAAAACTTCAGGGAACTAAATGAAAGAATATACATTACAAATAAGAACAGATGGTTATTAAATAAACATAGGCAACTACATGACAAAGTATATGTATTAGAAATGAATAATGCAGTCATTGAGGTAGCTGGACATCTTATTTATATTTTATAGGTGTGTGTGGTTTTTTTTACACACAAACATTCACATGTACATACACAGAAAAAGATTGGAAGGAAATACATCAAGTGGTAAGTGATAGCTAACTCTGAGAATGGGACTGGGGTGTTTTTTATTTTCTTCTTTTTGCCTACCTCTATCTTCAAACTTTTTTGTTACAGTGAATATGTAATTAAGAAAAGAAAAATCACTAAGAGACATATTTGGTTTTTTTGTTTTGTTTTGTTTTTTGAGACAGAGTCTCGCTCTGTTGCCCAGGCTGGAGTGCAGTGGCGCGATCTCGGCTCACTGCAAGCTCCACCTCCTTTCTCCTGCCTCAGCCTCCTGAGTAGCTGGGACTACAGGCACCTGCCACCGCACTCAGCTAATTTTTTGTATTTTTAGTAGAGACGGGGTTTCACCGTAGTCTTGATCTCCTGACCTCGTGATCTGCCCACCTCGGCCTCCCAAAGTGCTGGGATTACAGGCGTGAGCCACCATGCCTGGTGACATATTTGTTTTTTAATTTTTAACTTTTTTTTTTTTTTGTAGGCTTTTTTGTTACAGCTCTATATTGCCCAGGCTGGCCTCAAACTCCTGGGCTCAAGCAATCCTCTCACCTCACCCTCTCAAAGTGCTGGGATTACAAGTGTGAGCCACTGTGCTCAGGCTAAAGACACATTTTAATTTCACAATGATGAGGGATGTATACCTACTATGTACCCCCAAAATTAAAAATTGAAAGAAAAAACGAAGACAGAGTTGGTAGAGCTTGGGCTCAATTTCACCACATGTAAAATGTTCATGAATTAAACCAAGAGATATTAATAAAATTTTATTATACTACATGAAAATAGTTGAATAGATTTGAACAAATGTTTAGAGTATATTGGGATTGTCTGACCTTATTTAGGATGAAGGACATACCCAAAATAATTCACTTCAGAGAGTGAGGCAGGCATCCTCCCGAGTGTCTACCATCAAGACCCAATGAGAGGCCCTGGCGGAGAAGGGTGGTTCCGCACCAAAGAAGCCAAGCAGTAATTTTGGATGTGAGTTGCACACGAAAAATCATACAGGGCCGGGCGCAGTGGCTCACCTCTGTAATCCCAGCACTTGGGGAGGCAGAGGCAGGGGGATCACTTGAGGTCAGGAGTTCGAGACCAGCCTGGCCAACAAGGCAAAACCCCATCTCTACTAAAAATAATACAAAAAAATTCAGCCGGGTGTTGTGGCGTACACCTGTAACCCCAGCTACTCAGGAGGCTGAGGCAAGAGAATCACTTGAACCCAGGAAGTGAAGGTTACAGTGTAATGTGTGTGTATACACAATGTAATGTGTGTTTCCCGGTCACAGCATCCTAAGGGACTGAGTCACAACTGCAGTGTGAATAGAAATATTTTTTACCCCAGGTCCCTTCCCCATGGTCCCCTCCTCCTCCTCCTGGCAGGGCCCGAGTATCGCATCAACACTGCCTCTACTGACAAAGCCCTCCTGGACTTCTCTCTGGGCTATTTTCCACTGTGCTTCAGTGGGACCAGCAGCAGGTTTTGCATGAGCACTAGCCTGGCCATCATCAAGGCCAGCAGTGATGTTGCCAACTCCATACATCACTGCTAGTGTTGGCCACTAGCAATACAGTGTAGTCACTGTCACTCCCCAGTGAGGACATCACTCTGACCATGGCTGCCACTACCCCATGTTGGGGCTGACACTACTCCATTGCCCCGTGCCAGTTAGACCAAAGAGTGCCCTTCCTTAAGATGTTGGACTTCCTCTAACAGAAAACCATCATGATATTCTGATTTTAGGATGTAACACTTGGCTGCCATTTGCTGGAAAGATTTCTCTTTGGTGTCCATTATGTGTATGGGCTTCTTGGGATGTGGTAGAGCACAGCCTGCCCAGTTTCTAACCCTTTGAGATGGAAGAGAGATCTCTCCTGATCAGGTTTCATGCCTTGTTTATAAGGCTCCAAAAGGACCACTCCTACTCTTTTCATTTTCTTAGGGCCTCCTAGATTCCTCCACCAGGGCTGGGTCAGAAGTCATCAACCATCAACCACCATCAACCACCCAGGGATATGTGCAAGAGACTCCCCCCAGTGAATCTCAAACCACAGCCTTCTACCATGGAGTGATTTTTTTTGCCCATCCAAGCATATTCTTCAGGGGTTAAAGTCACCTTTGTCTTTATTTTTTTTTTCCCCTAGACATGTAAACCTGCTCTCTTAGAATCCTGTAGTCAGTCCTTAAAATTACCTTCATTTCTTCAAGGAGTCCTAGTGGGTTTCCACACAAAGTGGGTACCTGAAATCCCATTTGGGCATACCAATGCTTAGCTCTTGCCTCCAGCACAACTGGGGTCACAGGAGCCTCTGCCACACAATTGTGACTTATTAGACAAACGCTGCCTACCGCAGCCTGACCTTGGCTGGCTTCTCTGAAAGAGTCTCCTTCCATCACAAGTCACCTGTTGTCTCTCAGTGTTCATTCACAACAGTTGATATTTAACAACCAAAGTCAGCCCAACCTATAACAGGGTGTTTGAACTAAACCAAGAAGTTTCTCCCTCTAAACTTGTACTGGGTTAAATTTCTTAGGAAGAGAGCACCTTAAAGAAGCAGCCATCAGTCAGTGTTAACTAAGCATCTCCTAACAAAGCTCTTAGATGCAGAAGAAGACTCCAAGAAGGTCTCCAACTCACCATAGGAATTGCATCCTATAATTCCATTCCATCCTGATTAATATGTAGGATTAATTCCTATGTTGGATTGGACCTGGAGTAAGTGCAGACACCACAGGTTTAGGGTTCAGTCCCATGAGACTGCCCCCACTTTGGATGCCAGTCAAAAGTCGCAAGTTGTCCCCAGTACTTCTGATCAATCAGCTATAAATCAAGAGTTTCCACAGCCCCCTCCTCAGGTTGGATAATTTGCTAGAAGGACTCACAGAACTTAGGAAAGTACTTTACTTACTATTACCAGTTTATCAGAATGGATACAAGTTAGAAACAGGCAAATGGAAGAGATGCAAAGGACAAGGTACTAGGCGGCGGTGTGGAGAGCTTCCACGCTCTCTCTGGAATGCCACCCTCACAGGACCTCAATGTATTCAGCAACTCAGAAGCTCTCTGAACCTCACTGTTCAGAGTTTTTAATGGAGATCCCATTACCTAGACCTGATTGATTAAATCATTAGCTATTGGTGACTGACTCAATCTCCAGCCCCTCTCTCCTCCCAGGAGGTCCAGGATAGGGTTGAAAGTTCAAACCCTCTACTCCTGCCTTGGTCTTTCTGGAGAGCAACCCCCATCCTGAAGCTATCTAGGGACCCCCAGCCACCAGACCTCTCATTGGCATACAAAAGACACTCATCTCTTGGGGGACAAAGGCCAAGTATATCTTATCACAGATGGATAGACTTGGCCCTTCATGGAAAAAGTTCCCAATTTACTCGAAAGATAAGAGTGACAATACTTTGCTGCTTGCCTGCCATAGTCTCAGTTTACACACATTGTCCCAGAGTAATTATTATTCCCACCTCCTTTCATTCTTAAGAATGTCATTGTTTGGAGGCTAAAAGTTACATGGTTACCCTAGAGATAAGACACATTCTTATGAAGAGAGAACTTGGAAGTCAGAGTAGAACACACCATTAAGTATTAGGATTGTCACGAAGCCCACGAGGCTGGCTAGGGACCCCTGGAGCCAGTGTCTAAGGCTCCTTTTCTTACCAGGCCCTGCACATGCCTCTTGCAGCAGGGAAAGGGAGGCCTCTGGAGAGGGCAAGGGCACTGGTTAGATGCAGCAAATCCCAAAAAAAGTCTGCCTTCATTGCTTTTCCATTTGTTGGTAAAGACAAACAAAAGGCTATAAAATACATTTTAAAGGGAGGGCACTAGAGACAGCGTTATGGACTTTAGACCTATGAAGACCTGAAGCCCTACTTGCTATCCACACATATCACAGGCTCTGAACACTGAGTGAAAAATAGCTCAGTGAGAGAGAGAGAGAATGTAAAAAAGAGAGAGAGAATATGTGTATCTGATTCCACGTGATTTAGGGGTTTTGTGTGGGGACATCCCTGTGCCTCGCTCCCTCTCCCTTGGCATGGCTGGCCACTCGCATCCCTGGCTCCCTCCTCCCGTGTACGGCGTTCCCAGTCCTCTTTGCTGAGGATAACACTGCACAAAGACAAATGGTGAAGCCTCTTTTTTCTCCAACTGAAGTAACACCCAGGCGATGAGAGCAGCATATCTTAATTCCCAACAAGTTGACTCCAAGAGCCCCTTCCTCCTCTGCTCCCTTGGCTATCTGGCCCCTCGATGTCCCTCCTGTCCTTGCAGGGAAGCCTGGGTGTCACCAGCTCCCTGGTGAGGAAAAGGCAGGTTCTCCTGAGGGAAGGAGCTAAGAGGACATCTGGCTTGGGTGCCCATGTTCCCTTCGGTTATTTACCCATCTGTGACTGACCCTACCACCCACACCTGGAGATGTCCCCAGAGCACACCGCGGGTGAAGGCATTTTCCTCTCTTCGTTCTCGTATTTAATTCAACCAGATCTTGGAAGCGCGGGGAGGGAGGGCAGGCAGTGAGTGGTGTGACAGAGCCAAATCCTCAGACCCCACGCCTTTCCCTGGGCTTGACAGAGGGGCACAGATAGGGCATCTCCACAGGCAGGGCTGTGGGGATTGATAAGATGGGCGTACCCACAACTCCCTAGTCACTGACAGCCCTCTGCATCCTGTGAAAAAGGCATTTTCAAAAAGTCAAAAACTTGGTTCTAAGGGGTGACCCGAGAGTTTTTTAGGGGGATGATGGACCTGCTTTGTATCCTAATTGAGGTAGCAGGTATGCAACTATATATGGGTTAGAATTCATAGAACTGTAAATGAAAAAAAAAAAAAACCCTCAATTTTGCTAGATATTAATTTTTCAAAATTAAAATTTTAAACATGGCTTTCACATAAATATAGAATGAACATGTATCTAAAAAGTATTTAACTAATGTGTGAGAGAACCAGCAGGATAGTAGAGCTGGTTTAAAAAAAATGTAGGAGACATCAAAATAGTTATAATCACTGAAGTAAAGAATACTAAAGTAATATTGCTAAATAACTTTGTATAAAATCTTAGCCTTTCCTTCTCTCTCTCTCTTTTTTTTTTTTTTTGAGATGGAGTCTTGCTCTGTTGCCCAGGCTGGAGTGCAATGGCATGATCTCCACTCACTGCAACCACTGCCTCCCAGGTTCAAATGATTCTCCCACCTCAGCCTCCTGAGTAGCTGGGATTACAGATGCCCACCACCATGCCCAGCTAATTTTTGTACTTTTAGTAGAGATGGGGGGGTTCGCCATGTTGGCCAGGCTGGTCTCGAACTCCTGACCTCAGGTGATCCACCCACCTTGGCCTCCCAAAGTGCTGGGATTACAGGTGTGAGCCACTGTGCCTGGACTTAGCCTTTTTTTTTCCCTTTTCCTTTTTTTTACAATTTTTTATGGAGCAATACTTCATTCCATAAAATAGAATGAGTGTCCTCCCTGGCCTTTTGACTAAAATACTTTTATTTGTGTCACTATAAAACAAGCCTACACCCTATCAGTTTCCTATGCCTTTGTCATAAAGTTGTAAAATAACCTAATAAGTAGTAAATAGCAAGCTAGACAAAGGTCGACACCCCTAGAAAGTCAGGTAATTCCCCGGACAGCCCTGCCAGACAATGCCCAAGGCCGACATGACTCAAAGGACCTACAGGAATCTCTGCTCCATTTTCAAGTCTTGGACAATTTTCCCTAACAAGTTTCTCATTCCTATTTCCCAGGGGAAAGGAAACAGGAATGTGAAGCCCACAGCTATGCCCAGGGAGGAAATAGTGAGCTGAGCTATCAAAGAAGGGAGAGGCCTAGGGATGTCCTGTGGTCCTAAGGAAGCTAGCTGGTCTGCATCCTAGCAGGACATCAGTGGTTTTGAAAAATATAGGCATTCATAGAAAAGACAGCAGGAAAGAAAACCAGACAGGGCTGTCTGGATCCATAGACCACCCAGATCATCCTCAGACCCACCAGATTCATTCTTGCCCCAGGGTTCTAGACCCACGGCAGGTGGCACAGCCTGGGACCTGGCCTCTCCCTCTAGGTTTCGTGGGCACTATTCCAACCGCCATGACTTTGGGTGGGTCCCTTGGCCTTTTTCTTTCTTTCTTTCCTTTTTTTTTTTTTTTTTTTTTGAGATAGAGTCTCACTCTGTTGCCCAGGCTGGAGTGCAGTGATATTGGCTCACCACAACCTCCACCTCCTAGGTTCAAGAGATTCTCCTGCCTCAGCCTCCTGAGTAGCTGGGATTACAGGCGTGCACCACCATACCCGGCTAATTTTGGTATTTTTAGTAGAGACGGGGTTTTGCCATGTTGGCCAAGCTGGTCTTGAACTCCTGATCTCAGGTGATCCATGTGCCTCAGCCACCCAAAGTGCTGGGATTACAGGCATGAGCCACCGCGCTGGACCCCTTGGCCTTTCTTTTTCAGACATTGGAAATGGGACACGTTAGCCCTGTCTGCTCAGAGGGGAACTCCAAAGTGAGCCCAGAGCAGATGTGGGAGTGGATTTGGCCTCCTCAGGACCCCTCCAGCTGGGTGGAAAGGGTCTCGCCAGTCAGCTCCCCCAGGACAGCGTCTGAGTGCAGGTGGACCCTGGTGACTGGCCCCACGACAGCCGAGGCTCCGGAAACCACAGCACGTCTG